>NC_058080.1:733224968-733563943 GCF_014858855.1 Bufo gargarizans
GTCTGCTACAAAGTTAAGTGCTGTATAGAGTTGAGCGAACACCTGGATGTTCGGGTTCGAGAAGTTCGGCCGAACTTCCCGGAAATGTTCGGGTTCGGGATCCGAACCCGATCCGAACTTCGTCCCGAACCCGAACCCCATTGAAGTCAATGGGGACCCGAACTTTTCGGCACTAAAACGGCTGTAAAACAGCCCAGGAAAGGGCTAGAGGGCTGCAAAAGGCAGCAACATGTAGGTAAATCCCCTGCAAACAAATGTGGATAGGGAAATGAATTAAAATAAAAATTAAATAAATAAAAATTAACCAAAATCAATTGGAGAGAGGTCCGATAGCAGAGAATCTGGCTTCCCGTCACCCACCACTGGAACAGTCCATTCTCAGATATTTAGGCCCCGGCACCCAGGCAGAGGAGAGAGGTCCCGTAACAGAGAATCTGGCTTCATGTCAGCAGAGAATTAGTCTGCATGTCATAGCAGAGAATGAGGCTTCACGTCAGCCACCACTGCAACAGTCCATTGGCATATATTTAGGCCCAGCACACAGGCAGAGGAGAGAGGTCCCGTAACAGACAATCTGGCTTCATGTCAGCAGAGAATCAGTCTTCATGTCATAGCAGAGAATCAGGCTTCACGTCAGCCACCACTGCAACAGTCCATTGGCATATATTTAGGCCCAGCACCCAGGCAGAGGAGAGAGGTCCCGTAACAGACAATCTGGCTTCATGTCAGCAGAGAATCAGTCTGCATGTCATAGCAGAGAATGAGGCTTCACGTCAGCCACCACTGCAACAGTCCATTGGCATATATTTAGGCCCAGCACACAGGCAGAGGAGAGAGGTCCCGTAACAGACAATCTGGCTTCATGTCAGTAGAGAATCAGTCTGCATGTCATAGCAGAGAATCAGGCTTCACATCACCCACCACTGCAACAGTCCATTGTCATAAATTTAGGCCCAGCACCCAGGCAGAGGAGAGAGGTCCCGTAACAGAGGATCTGGCTTCCCGTCACCCACCACTGCAACAGTCCATTGTCATAAATTTAGGCCCAGCACACAGGCAGAGGAGAGAGGTCCCGTAACAGACAATCTGGCTTCATGTCAGCAGAGAATCAGTCTGCATGTCATAGCAGAGAATCAGGCTTCACGTCAGCCACCACTGCAACAGTCCATTGGCATATATTTAGGCCCAGCACACAGGCAGAGGAGAGAGGTCCCGTAACAGACATTCTGGCTTCATGTCAGCAGAGAATTAGTCTGCATGTCATAGCAGAGAATCATGCTTCACGTCACCCAACATTGGAACAGTCCATTGTCAGATATTTAGGCCCCTGCACCCAGACAGAGGAGAGGTTCATTCAACTTTGGGTAGCCTCGCAATATAATGGTAAAATGAAAATAAAAATAGGATTGAATGAGGAAGTGCCCTGGAGTCCAATAATATATGGTTAAGGGGAGGTAGTTAATGTCTAATCTGGACAAGGGACGGACAGATCCTGTGGGATCCATGCCTGGTTCATTTTTATGAACGTCAGCTTGTCCACATTGGCTGTAGACAGGCGGCTGCGTTTGTCTGTAATGACGCCCCCTGCCGTGCTGAATACACGTTCAGACAAAACGCTGGCCGCCGGGCAGGCCAGCACCTCCAAGGCATAAAAGGCTAGCTCTGGCCACGTGGACAATTTAGAGACCCAGAAGTTGAATGGGGCCGAACCATCAGTCAGTACGTGGAGGGGTGTGCACACGTACTGTTCCACCATGTTAGTGAAATGTTGCCTCCTGCTAACACGTTGCGTATCAGGTGGTGGTGCAGTTAGCTGTGGCGTGTTGACAAAAGTTTTCCACATCTCTGCCATGCTAACCCTGCCCTCAGAGGAGCTGGCCGTGACACAGCTGCCTTGGCGACCTCTTGCTCCTCCTCTGCCTTGGCCTTGGGCTTCCACTTGTTCCCCTGTGACATTTGGGAATGCTCTCAGTAGCGCGTCTACCAACGTGCGCTTGTACTCGCGCATCTTCCTATCACGCTCCAGTGCAGGAAGTAAGGTGGGCACATTGTCTTTGTAGCGTGGATCCAGCAGGGTGGCAACCCAGTAGTCCGCACAGGTTAAAATGTGGGCAACTCTGCTGTCGTTGCGCAGGCACTGCAGCATGTAGTCGCTCATGTGTGCCAGGCTGCCCAGGGGTAAGGACAAGCTGTCCTCTGTGGGAGGCGTATCGTCATCGTCCTGCCTTTCCCCCCAGCCACGCACCAGTGATGGACCCGAGCTGCGTTGGGTGCCACCCCGCTGTGACCATGCTTCATCCTCATCCTCCTCCACCTCCTCCTCATCCTCGTCCTCCTCGTCCTCCAGTAGTGGGCCCTGGCTGGCCACATTTGTACCTGGCCTCTGCTGTTGCCAAAAACCTCCCTCTGAGTCACTTCGAAGAGACTGGCCTGAAAGTGCTAAAAATGACCCCTCTTCCTCCTCCTCCTCCTCCTCCTCCTGGGCCACCTCCTCTTCCATCATCGCCCTAAGTGTTTTCTCAAGGAGACATAGAAGTGGTATTGTAACGCTGATAACGGCGTCATCGCCACTGGCCATGTTGGTGGAGTACTCGAAACAGCGCAACAGGGCACACAGGTCTCGCATGGAGGCCCAGTCATTGGTGGTGAAGTGGTGCTGTTCCGTAGTGCGACTGACCCGTGCGTGCTGCAGCTGAAACTCCACTATGGCCTGCTGCTGCTCGCACAGTCTGTCCAGCATGTGCAAGGTGGAGTTCCACCTGGTGGGCACGTCGCATATGAGGCGGTGAGCGGGAAGGCCGAAGTTACGCTGTAGCGCAGACAGGCGAGCAGCAGCAGGATGTGAACGCCGGAAGCGCGAACAGACGGCCCGCACTTTATGCAGCAGCTCTGACATGTCGGGGTAGTTGTGAATGAACTTCTGCACCACCAAATTCAGCACATGCGCCAAGCAAGGGATGTGCGTCAAATTGGCTAGTCCCAGAGCTGCAACGAGATTTCGCCCATTATCAGCACACCACCAGGCCGGGCTTGAGGCTCACCGGCAGCAACCACTCGTCGGTCTGTTGTTCTATACCCCGCCACAACTCCTGTGCGGTGTGGGGCCTGTCCCCCAAACATATGAGTTTCAGAATGGCCTGCTGACGTTTACCCCGGGCTGTGCTGAAGTTGGTGGTGAAGGTGTGTGGCTGACTGGATGAGCAGGTGGAAGAAGAGGAGGAGGAAGCCGAGAAGGAGGAGGTGGCAACAGGAGGCAAAGAATGTTGCCCTGCGATCCTTGGCGGCGGAAGGACGTGCGCCAAACAGCTCTCCGCCTGGGGCCCAGCTGCCACTACATTTACCCAGTGTGCAGTTAGGGAGATATAGCGTCCCTGGCCGTGCTTACTGGTCCACGTATCTGTGGTTAGGTGGACCTTGCTACAGATGGCGTTGCGCAGTGCACACTTGATTTTATCGGATACTTGGTTGTGCAGGGAAGGCACGGCTCTCTTGGAGAAGTAGTGGCGGCTGGGAACAACATACTGTGGGACAGCAAGCGACATGAGCTGTTTGAAGCTGTCTGTGTCCACCAGCCTAAATGACAGCATTTCATAGGCCAGTAGTTTAGAAATGCTGGCATTCAGGGCCAGGGATCGAGGGTGGCTAGGTGGGAATTTACGCTTTCTCTCAAATGTTTGTGAGATGGAGAGCTGAACGCTGGCGTGTGACATGGTTGAGACGCTTGGTGACGGAGGTGGTGGTGGTGTTGGTGGTACATCCCCTGTTTGCTGGGCGGCAGGTGCCAACGTTCCTCCAGAGGCGGAGGAAGAGGCCGAGGCGGCAGCAGCAGAAGAGGCCGAGGCGGCAGCAGCAGAAGAGGTAGCAGGGGGAGCCTGAGTGACTTCCTTGGTTTTAAGGTGTTTACTCCACTGCAGTTCATGCTTTGCATGCAGGTGCCTGGTCATGCAGGTTGTGCTCAGGTTCAGAACGTTAATGCCTCGCTTCAGGCTCTGATGGCACAGCGTGCAAACCACTCGGGTCTTGTCGTCAGCACATTGTTTGAAGAAGTGCCATGCCAGGGAACTCCTTGAAGCTGCCTTTGGGGTGCTCGGTCCCAGATGGCGGCGGTCAGTAGCAGGCGGAGTCTCTTGGCGGCGGGTGTTCTGCTTTTGCCCACTGCTCCCTCTTTTGCTACGCTGTTGGCTCGGTCTCACCACTGCCTCTTCCTCCGAACTGTGAAAGTCAGTGGCACGACCTTCATTCCATGTGGGGTCTAGGACCTCATCGTCCCCTGCATCGTCTTCCACCCAGTCTTGATCCCTGACCTCCTGTTCAGTCTGCACACTGCAGAAAGACGCAGCAGTTGGCACCTGTGTTTCGTCATCATCAGAGACATGCTGAGGTGGTATTCCCATGTCCTCATCATCAGGAAACATAAGTGGTTGTGCGTCAGTGCATTCTATGTCTTCCACCGCTGGGGAAGGGCTAGGTGGATGCCCTTGGGAAACCCTGCCAGCGGAGTCTTCAAACAGCATAAGAGACTGCTGCATAACTTGAGGCTGAGACAGTTTCCCTGGTATGCATGGGGGTGATGTGACAGACTGATGGGGTTGGTTTTCAGGCGCCATCTGTGCGCTTTCTGCAGAAGACTGGGTGGGAGATAATGTGAACGTGCTGGATCCACTGTCGGCCACCCAATTGACTAATGCCTGTACCTGCTCAGGCCTTACCATCCTTAGAACGGCATTGGGCCCCACCATATATCGCTGTAAATTCTGGCGGCTACTGGGACCTGAGGTAGTTGGTACACTAGGACGTGTGGATGTGGCAGAACGGCCACGTCCTCTCCCAGCACCAGAGGGTCCACTAACACCACCACGACCATGTCCACGTCCGCGTCCCATTACTAGATGTTTTCCTCATTGTTATGGTTCACCACAACAACAAAAATATTATTTGGCCCAATGTATTGTATTCAAATTCAGCGGGATATAAATTTGAGGCCTAGTATTTAGGTGCTGGGTGACAGGTATGGATTTAGTGACAGAATTAGACTTGGAAATGCACAGTAGCGGTGTGTGTGAAGTTATTCTGAATGACCCTATGTGCACCTTGAATATTATATACCCTTTTAGGGATAGATTTCAAATAGCTCTGATATAGCAGAAACCACTAAATTAGGAAATTGCTAAATTGGGAATTGTATTTCAACCCAGAACAAAAAATGTGCTTTGACGGACACTAAATAACTTTCCCAGCCACAACAGGACAGCGGTAACGAGAGATTTAGCGGGATATAAATTTGAGGCCTAGTATTTAGGCGCTGGGTGACCGGTATGGATTTACTGACAGAATTAAACTGGGATATGGCCAACAAATAACCACACTATTGCTGGTTAAATGCACTTGGTGACGGGCGCAGCTTGCCCCTGATGTAGTATATGGCCAAAAAATGAACAGACTATTGCTGGTTAAATGCACTTGGTGACGGGCGCAGCTTGCCCCTGATGTAGTATATGGCCAAAAAATGAACAGACTATTGCTGGTTAAATGCACTTGGTGTCACAGCTTGACCAACCACACTACTGAGGGTTAAATGCACTTGGTGACGGGCGCAGCTTGCCCCTGATGTAGTATATGGCCAAAAAATAAACAGACTATTGCTAGTTAAATGCACTTGGTGACGGGCGCAGCTTGCCCCTGATGTAGTATATAGCCAAAAAATGAACAGACTATTGCTGGTTAAATGCACTTGGTGTGACAGCTTCACCCTGATGTAGGCTTTAGCCAAAAAACAACCACACCATTGAGGGTTAAATGCACTTGGTGACGGGCGCAGCTTGCCCCTGATGTAGTATATGGCCAAAAAATGAACAGACTATTGCTGGTTAAATGCACTTGGTGTGACAGCTTCACCCTGATGTAGGCTTTAGCCAAAAAACAAACGCACCATTGAGGGTTAAATGCACTTGGTGACAGGCGCAGCTTGCCCCTGATGTAGTATATGGCCAAAAAATAAACAGACTATTGCTGGTTAAATGCACTTGGTGTGACAGCTTCACCCTGATGTAGGCTTTAGCCAAAAAACAACCACACCATTGAGGGTTAAATGCACTTGGTCGCAGCTTGTGCTGGCGCACCACAAGACACAAAATGGCCGCCGATCACCCCAGAAAAATGTGACTGACAAACGGTCTGGGCAGCCTAAAAACAGTGAGCAATTGAGTATCAGCAGCTCAATGACCCACAGCTGCAGATCGATCAGTTAATCAAGTCCTTTGGAGGAGTTAATCTGCCTAATCTCGCCCTACTGTCGCAGCCGCAACCTCTCCCTACGCTAATCAGAGCAGAGTGACGGGCGGCGCTATGTGACTCCAGCTTAAATAGAGGCTGGGTCACATGGTGCTCTGGCCAATCACAGCCATGCCAATAGTAGGCATGGCTGTGATGGCCTCTTGGGGCAAGTAGTATGACGCTTGTTGATTGGCTGCTTTGCAGCCTTTCAAAAAGCGCCAAGAAAGCGTCACAAAAGCGCCAAGAAAGCGACGAACACCGAACCCGAACCCGGACTTTTACGAAAATGTCCGGGTTCGGGTCCGTGTCACGGACACCCCAAAATTCGGTACGAACCCGAACTATACAGTTCGAGTTCGCTCATCCCTAGTGCTGTACATTTATCTGTTATTTTCTGTTTGCTGGATCCCAGGTGTCCCTGACTCCCTCCGTGTCTGGTGTAAGGAGTCGGTGGTCGTGTCCTCTCACTATTGTAGGGTGTTCAGGTGTTATATAGTCGAGGTACGTGGATATGCAACTATCCACCTTTGGGATTTTTGCATAGGCTGAGCAGCCAGGGAAAGTCTCAGGTCTTGTGCAGGGGTCTCCCTTTTTGGTTCCTTAGCGTTGGATCCAGTGAGTCATATATGCATGTTGCATTGTCTTATTTCCTGTACACCGTCCGTGACATATACAAGGTGAGCTGTAATATATAGATAGGAACCAAACAAACAATTTCTGGATCAATACTGTAAATGTAATAATGAATATCGAACCCTCAGATCAAAAAGAGGGACATTTATGGAGCAAAAAGGGACTTGAGTCAAAAATAGAGATTGTCCCCCCAAAAGATGGACACTATATACAGAAGTATCCATACAAGCCTACATTTTATCTGCAGTCCCATCCAGTGTAGACCCCCCGGTACATAAATCCATGAAGAGCAGTGATGGAGGGCACAGCAGAGGATATCTAGGTGGAGTAGTAAAAATTAATTCATAGAATTTCCGGGTTTCAGAAGATGAGGCCGAGCTGAAGCTAAACCACAAAAGAGGAAGAAAGCAGATCTTCACACATTGCTCGCCACCTCCTCAGTAACTGGGTGATAAACGAGACACTTTACTGAGACCAGAACTGCGAGCGAGACCTCTCACCATGTCACCCATGTGGCCTTGTCTGCTCAGCTTCACCTGCTTGGTCCTGTCTGGATTAGGAGAGGACAACCAGACTGAAGGAGCAGGTAGGGATCTTCTCTGATTCACACTCTTCAGTGTTTGGTTTCTCGTATGTTACGTGATGTTACGCTGCTACCTGTGTGTAGATGATCCTCCATAAGGACAAGACATTGAGCTTCCACCCATGTATACTGTACCCACCTGCTCATGCAGCAGTCTGTGGGGGTCTGTACATGTTCTCCAACCCTCTGTCCACTCCAACCCAATGTCAGCAGAAGTTGATAAGGCTACAAAAGACATCTTGTAGAATACATCCATAGTGGCTCTCCATTGTTTTCAAACCTGGTGGTGGTGGTGCACTGTTTTGAGTGACTCACCCCGTCACAGCAGATACAATTTTAGTAAAAAAGAAGAAGAAAACCAGGCGCTCACCATCTGGATTTTGAATAAAAATGTACAGATATCGTTATTATACTTTAAAATATAAACTATAGAACTTCAGCTTCTGATCACTGGCTAGGGGAGGCGATCTCTCGGCTGTGGATCACTGATCAGTACATGTTTATTGTGATAACGTTTCAAATGTGTGTATATTAACAGTAAACAAATAGTACTTCAATGTTTAGGGGAAATATGTCAAATGTATCAAATCTATACCACCTAAAATCGAGTAGACGCTGTGCCTATATTTACACCATGAGTAATGAGTGCTCGGTAGCTGAGTACATAATTGAGAGCTGAATACGTATGGTATTAAAATGACGAAACTGAGCCAAACGTCCTGACACAATGTAGGTCAATGTGGACGGATCCACAGCATTTTGGTGTCCGCCTCCAAAGCGGAACGGAGGCAGAACGGAGGCAACTGATGCATTCTGAGAGGATCCTTATCCATTCAGAATGCATTAGAATGCAAACTGATCCGTTTTGGACCGCTGAGCCCTGAATGGATCTCACAAACGGAAACCAAACGCCAGTGTGAAAGTAGCCTTCCAGACTTTGTCTTGGTTCCCAGCAGGCTTTAGCATGTACCTCTGTGGCAGGCACAGTCCTCTCTGCTACATCTGTTGCTCTCTGGCTCTGCTGTGCTGACGAGCTGACTGTATAACTTTGCTTTAGCTGTCTGCTGCACTTTCCTTCTGTAGTCGGACTCTAGCTTAATCCAGGGAAACTCCTCCTGGCTTCAGAGGCTCCAAGCTGTGGCCTCCACATCCAGCAGAGCTAAAGGTGCCCTAGCCGGCCTAGACAAGGCACGTCCAGCAGGGATGTGCAACTGCTCCCGTACCTAAGCAGGGGGTAAGCTAAACCGACTAGAACTGGCCCCCACCCTTCCTGCAGGAAATGGGGGGGGGGGGGGGTAGAATGGAAAGCTCCATTCTATGTGACTGTAGCTCTGCCGTGTTTGCTGCCACCTGCTGTTGAACCAGGCACATTACATTTTAACAGAACAGTTACAAAATAGGAAATGCACCGTATTTAGGCCTGCAATAAATACACAGATGACACGAGGTTAACCATAGGAGACAGTAGCGGGGTGCAGTAGTGGTAATGGCACTCTGGGTCATTACATATTTTATTGGGATTTTATTATAGACCAACACAAAGTGCAGTCTGTGTGAAGTGAAAAGAAAATGATACATGGTTTTCAATATTTTTAATAAATAAGAATCTGAAAAGTGAGGCGTGCATTAGTATTCAGCCCCCGTGAGTCAATACTTTGTAGGACCGCCTTTCACTGCAGTTATAGCTGGCAGTCTTTGGGGTCGGTCTCCACCAGCTTTGCACATCTAGAGGCTGAAATTTGTGCCCATTCTTTTTTGCAAAAGAGCTCGCGCTCAGTCAGATTGGACGGAGAGCGTCTGTGAGCCTTGCCACAGATTCTCAATGGGATTGAGGTCTGGACTGTGACTGGGCTGCTCTAACACTAGAATAGGCTTTGATCTAAACCAGGGGTGCACAACCTGTGGCCCCCAGAGCCATAGTTTGCGGCCCCCGCCCTGCTGGGCAAAGATCCTGCAATCAGCTGTGTTTCTGCACAGAGCGCCGCACAGCAGATGGATCACAGGTTTTGCCCTGTAGCAGGAGCGAAAAGGGTCCCCGGCTATTAGTGAGAGCGGGGAAGCCGAGGAGAAGACAGAAGCGCTTTATTAGCGCTTCTGTCTTCTCCTCTATGAGCGCTCTCAGTGTGGACCCGTCTCAGGAACAGAGGAGCGCTGCCCTGGTACAAAGCCTCCGCAGCAGGCTGGTTTCCCTGTAACTGGGGCTCCTTTGGATGCTCCAGTTACAGGGGAAATAGTACAAAAAAAATTCACTTATTGTCTCCCAAAGGTCTTTCAGTGACCTCTTGGGGACAAATTGTAGTAAAAATATATTTTAAAAAAAAGTTACAAAATGACTTTAATTTTTTTTAAAACTAAAAAAAAATATAATAAAATATAAATAAAATAAAAAAGAGAAATAAAATATTATGTAACACAAAAAAATTGAAAATGATTTAAAAAATAAATAAAATACAATAGAAAGGAAAAAGTTCTAAATAAAAGAGTGTTCACTGTCCCACAAATGTCTTTTTATGACCCCTTGGGGGACATATTATGTGGCAAAAATATATTTTAAAAAAATTATAGAAAAAAAATAGAAAAAATAATACAATAAAATATTAATACATTTCAAATAGAAGTTTAAAATAAAAAGGAAAAAGTGCAAAATTTAAAAAAGTGACAGTGTCCCAAAAGTTCTTTTTATGACCTCTTTGGGGGACATATTATGTCGCAGAAATATAATAATAAAAAAAAAATACATAAAAGAAAAAACATCCACACCAATCAAAACCGTCACCATTACCGCCCCATTCACGTGAAACTTTTTATATTATATAGCAAAACGGCCTACACGAAATAGGGAACTAATTATAATCATTTATTTTGGTGTCAGTTTGCATATTGAAAGACTAAGGAGCTATAGTTTGAAAAAAATATACTTTTTAAAAACGTTTTGTACAGTTTCCCCCAAATAAAAATTGTTGCAAAAATTATTAGCAAGGTAATGTTTGGAATTGGCAGGAGATGGTAAAAAACAAGTGAGCTCCGTCCTCTGCAGTGAAGGAAAACGCTGATTTATAAATAGGAGGCAGGATGGAAGGAAATGTCGCCACTTTTCTGATAAAAATTATTTTTAACAAGTTTCTGCAGCATGGCCTCTGAAATAGAAGATTCATGATTACCTGCTCCACTCCGCTCTGGTCCTCTGCGCTGCCCCCGCTGCCTCCATCTTCCGGTTCCTGCTCTGTTTACAGTGCATGGCCATGGTCACTTGCACGGCTCCAGTGAATGACTGGCTTCAGCAGTGACACGCTGCTTGTGGCCACATCACCGCCTAAGCCAGTCATTGGCTGGAGTGGTGTATGACCATGTCCATGCACTGCCAGGTGTAAACAGTGGGGGCAGGACCAGAGCGGTGGGGAGCAGGTAAGTATAACTCTTCGGCTTCAGGGGCTATGCTGCAGCACGATATTTGGGACAATTACTGGGAACAAGTGTTCATAGGAGCGCTCATATCTTATATCTGGCCGGTATAATCCTGCAGCTGATCAGTCGATAAACAAGGAATCGCTCATTTGTCGGCTGATTTGCATATTTTATCAGGATGAAAGATGTCCGATTATCTGCAGCACGACTGTGGCAGCGATCACTCCTCCCCAGTCACTTTGCACTGGCCGTGTAATAGGCAGATGAGCGCCTTGAAATAGAGCGATGTGACAATGCGGCCCCCAGACCAAAAAAGGTTGTGCACCCCTGATCTAAACCCTTCTATTGTAGCTCTGGCTGGATGTTGAGGGTTGTTGTCCTGCTGGAAGGTGAGGTACATCCATCTTCCTATCAACTCTGACCAACTTCCCTGCTTAAGAAAAGCCTCCCCATGGCGTGATGCTGCCACCAGCATGTTTTCCGGTGGGGATGGTGTGTTCAGGGTGATGTGCGGTGTTAGTTTTCCACCTTTATATAGCGTTTTTCATTTAGGCCAAAAAGTTCAACTTAGGTCTCATCTGACCAGAGCACCTTCTTCCATATGTTTGCTGTGTCCTCTACATGGCTTGTGGCAAACTGCAAATGGGACTTCTTATGTTTTCAGAAATGGCTTTCTTCTTGCCACTCTTCCATAAAGGCCAGATTTGTGGAGTACATGGCTAATAGTTGTCCTGTGGACAGACTCTCCCACCTGGGCTGTGGATCTCTGCCGCTCCTCCAGAGTGACCGTGGGCCTCTTAGCTGTTTCTCCACTTGGTGCTCTCCTTGCCTGGTCTGTTGTTTGAGGTGAAGAGCCATGTCTGGCCATAAACCCTACTGGAAAATTTACTGGTGGGTCAATGCCCAGGGGGCCACCCAAGCCCTGCTCACGGCCGCCAGCAGGGTACATAGTGATTTGATGCTCTAAGCATTAATTCATGGTAGGAGCATGGGATAATTCAATTCCTGGGCTAGTTTAAACAAATCTACATTTTGTGTTCTTCCCCCTCTGCTAGACATTCTATCCCTGAGTGGATCCATTACCGCATTATAGTCTCCTATCGCTATCATTATACATTCCTGTCTATACAACATAAATCTATGCAATTCATACAAGACATCTGGCTTATATGGTGGTGGAATATATATATTTGCGATTACCATTTTAACCCCTTCTATATTGCATTGTAAGAAGAGGTATCTGCCACAGTCGTCGGCCTCATATGCAACACACTCAAATTTGATCTTATCATGTATCAAAATTGAGACCCCTCTAGAATAGGTAGTATATACCGAATGGTAGCCTTCCGCTAGTATGTTGTGCTGCACTGTGGTGTTTGGTTCTGCTGGGGCAGTATTTTGCGCTGAACTTCAGTTTTGCAGGCCCGTTCTACTTGTGTTGAGCCACCTTCTGTCAACTTGGACAACATGGGGCCACTTTTAGTTTATTTTCCTTTTTAATCTATCTAACAAACCTCTGAGGCCTTCACAGAACAGCTGAGTTATACTGAGAATACATTACACACCGATGTACTCGATTTACTAATTATGGGACTTCTGAAGGCAGTTGGCCACACTGGATGTTATTTAGGGGATCAGAGTACAGGGGCTGAATACTAATGCACGCCACACTTTTCAGATTTTTTTTAAAACTTTTTAAAACCATGTATCATTTTCCTTTTACTTAACACATACTTGCTACTTTCTGTTGGTCTATCACATAAAATCCCCCAAAATACATTTACTGTATTTTTCGCCCTATAAGACGCACCTAGGTTTTAGCGGAGGACAATAAGAAAAAAATATTTTTCTTTAGACCTGAGATCAGTCCAGCAATCAGACCCCCAATGTTATTGAGACCCCCAATCAGACCTCAACTCAGACCCCAATGTGAATGACCCCCAATCAGACCTTACATAAGAGTCCCAATATAAATAATACCCCTCCATTCAGACCTCGGATGAAACCCCCATGCCTCAGATCACATAAAATAAATGTGCTGTGACTAGAGTTGAGCGAACACCTGGATGTTCGGGTTCGAGAAGTTCGGCCGAACTTCCCGAAAATGTTCGGGTTCGGGATCCGAACCCGATCCGAACTTCGTCCCGAACCCGAACCCCATTGAAGTCAATAGGGACTCAAACTTTTCGGCACTAAAAAGGCTGTAAAACAGCCCAGGAAAGGGCTAGAGGGCTGCAAAAGGCAGCAACATGTATGTAAATCCCCTGCAAACAAATGTGGATAGGGAAATGAATTAAAATAAAAATTAAATAAATAAAAATTAACCAAAATCAATTGGAGAGAGGTCCCATAGCAGAGAAGCTGGCTTCACGTCACCCACCACTGGAACAGTCCATTCTCAGATATTTAGGCCCCGGAACCCAGGCAGAGGAGAGAGGTCCCGTAACAGAGAATCTGGCTTTATGTCAGCAGAGAATCAGTCTGCATGTCATAGCAGAGAATGAGGCTTCACGTCACCCACCACTGCAACAGTCCATTGGCATATATTTAGGCCCAGCACCCAGGCAGAGGAGAGAGGTCCCGTAACAGAGAATCTGGCTTCATGTCAGCAGAGAATCAGTCTTCATGTCATAGCAGAGAATCAGGCTTCACGTCACCCACCACTGTAAGAGTCCATTTTCATAAATTTAGGCCCAGCACCCAGGCAGAGAAGAGAGGTCCCGTAACAGAGGATCTGGCTTCATGTCAGCAGAGAATCAGTCTGCATGTCATAGCAGAGAATCAGGCTTCACGTCACCCACCACTGCAACAGTCCATTGTCAGATATTTTTAGGCCCCGGCACCCAGACACAGGAGAGGTTCATTCAACTTTGGGTAGCCTCGCAATATAATGGTAAAATGAAAATAAAAATAGGATTGAATGAGGAAGTGCCCTGGAGTCCAATAATATATGGTTAAGGGGAGGTAGTTAATGTCTAATCTGGACAAGGGACGGACAGATCCTGTGAGATCCATGCCTGGTACATTTTTATGAGCGTCAGCTTGTCCACATTGGCTGTAGACAGGCGGCTGCGTTTGTCTGTAATGGCGCTCCCTGCCGTGCTGAATACACGTTCAGACAAAACGCTGGCCGCCGGGCAGGCCAGCACCTCCAAGGCATAAAAGGCTAGCTCTGGCCACGTGGACAATTTAGAGACCCAGAAGTTGAATGGGGCCGAACCATCAGTCAGTACGTGGAGGGGTGTGCACATGTACTGTTCCACCATGTTAGTGAAATGTTGCCTCCTGCTAACACGTTGCGTATCAGGTGGTGGTGCAGTTAGCTGTGGCGTGTTGACAAAAGTTTTCCACATCTCTGCCATGCTAACCCTGCCCTCAGAGGAGCTGGCATTGACACAGCTGCCTTGGCGACCTCTTGCTCCTCCTCTGCCTTGGCCTTGGGCTTCCACTTGTTCCCCTGTGACATTTGGGAATGCTCTCAGTAGCGCGTCTACCAACGTGCGCTTGTACTCGCGCATCTTCCTATCACGCTCCAGTGCAGGAAGTAAGGTGGGCACATTGTCTTTGTAGCGTGGATCCAGCAGGGTGGCAACCCAGTAGTCCGCACAGGTTAAAATGTGGGCAACTCTGCTGTCGTTGCGCAGGCACTGCAGCATGTAGTCGCTCATGTGTGCCAGGCTGCCCAGGGGTAAGGACAAGCTGTCCTCTGTGGGAGGCATATCGTCATTGTCCTGCCTTTCCCCCCAGCCACGCACCAGTGATGGACCCGAGCTGCGTTGGGTGCCACCCCGCTGTGACCATGCTTCATCCTCATCCTCCTCCACCTCCTCCTCATCCTCGTCCTCCTCGTTCTCCAGTAGTGGGCCCTGGCTGGCCACATTTGTACCTGGCCTCTGCTGTTGCCAAAAACCTCCCTCTGAGTCACTTCGAAGAGACTGGCCTGAAAGTGCTAAAAATGACCCCTCTTCCTCCTCCTCCTCCTCCTCCTCCTCCTCCTGGGCCACCTCCTCTTCCATCATCGCCCTAAGTGTTTTCTCAAGGAGACATAGAAGTGGTATTGTAACGCTGATAACGGCGTCATCGCCACTGGCCATGTTGGTGGAGTACTCGAAACAGCGCAACAGGGCACACAGGTCTCGCATGGAGGCCCAGTCATTGGTGGTGAAGTGGTGCTGTTCTGTAGTGCGACTGACCCGTGCGTGCTGCAGCTGAAACTCCACTATGGCCTGCTGCTGCTCGCACAGTCTGTCCAGCATGTGCAAGGTGGAGTTCCACCTGGTGGGCACGTCGCATATGAGGCGGTGAGCGGGAAGGCCGAAGTTACGCTGTAGCGCAGACAAGCGAGCAGCGGAAGGATGGTAACGCCGGAAGCGCGAACAGACGGCCCGCACTTTATGCAGCAGCTCTGACATGTCGGGGTAGTTGTGAATGAACTTCTGCACCACCAAATTCAGCACATGCGCCAAGCAAGGGATGTGCGTCAGACCGGCTAGTCCCAGAGCTGCAACGAGATTTCGCCCATTATCGCATACCACCAGGCCGGGCTTGAGGCTCACCGGCAGCAACCACTCGTCGGTCTGTTGTTCTATACCCCGCCACAACTCCTGTGCGGTGTGGGGCCTGTCCCCCAAACATATGAGTTTCAGAATGGCCTGCTGACGTTTACCCCGGGCTGTGCTGAAGTTGGTGGTGAAGGTGTGTGGCTGACTGGATGAGCAGGTGGAAGAAGAGGAGGAGGAAGCCGAGAAGGAGGAGGTGGCAACAGGAGGCAAAGAATGTTGCCCTGCGATCCTTGGCGGCGGAAGGACGTGCGCCAAACAGCTCTCCGCCTGGGGCCCAGCTGCCACTACATTTACCCAGTGTGCAGTTAGGGAGATATAGCGTCCCTGGCCGTGCTTACTGGTCCACGTATCTGTGGTTAGGTGGACCTTGCCACAGATGGCGTTGTGCAGCGCACACTTGATTTTATCGGATACTTGGTTGTGCAGGGAAGGCACGGCTCTCTTGGAGAAGTAGTGGCGGCTGGGAACAACATACTGTGGGACAGCAAGCGACATGAGCTGTTTGAAGCTGTCTGTGTCCACCAGCCTAAATGACAGCATTTCATAGGCCAGTAGTTTAGAAATGCTGGCATTCAGGGCCAGGGATCGAGGGTGGCTAGGTGGGAATTTACGCTTTCTCTCAAATGTTTGTGAGATGGAGAGCTGAACGCTGCCGTGTGACATTGTAAGAAACAGTCATGTAATGTGTCTAAGTTTCGTTATCCTGGTAAACTGTGTTAAAATCTAATGTATAATGCTATTCTAGTAATACAGATAAATGTAAATGCCTGCAGTATTCGTTTGGTCAGTAGATGGCAGCATAGGACCAATTTGCATTGAAGTTTGCCATAGAGAAAGTGTATTAATGTGGTAGTGGCTCTTTAAAACAGCAGTTAAGTGTTGAAGTGACACGCCCCTTATGATGTCAGCCTGCCTCAGTGTGAGCAGGAAGAACGAGGAAGAGGGACTGAAACGATAACGGCTGCCATCTTGGCTAGATAGAAAGCAAGTTCTGTGCTGTGTAAGACGTGTGTGGAGATACTAAAGGACGTTCCTGTGCAGCCAAGCTGTGTGAACTTCAGTCTAGAGACGGATGGAGTATAAAGAGACCGTGCATTTAGTGAAGCCAAGTTAAAAAGGACTGTGTGCAGCAGCTAACCTGTGGAGCTGACATTGGGCTGAGTGGATTGCCCCAAACAGTAAAGAGACTCACAGTGCTGTCGAGGTACCGGACAGTCACTGTAAAATTCTGGATTATATCCATCTGGTTTTCCGGCCTGCTGAGGAGGACATCTTTGTTGCGGATCCTGCGCTGGTTATAAAGGAAAAGGACGACATCGGGCCCCACCGTGCACTTCCACAAACTGTAAGAGGTCCACTTGGACCACTGGGATAAGGGGGGTGCGCACCCGCTTGAAAGTTAGGGTCAGTTAGGGATAGTTCCTGGGACTGCTATTCCTTAGTGTCCGCACCGCGAACACGGACACAGCAAAGGTGGAAATTGTTGTAGTATTTGACTTGAATTGTTCATACTGTTTTATTGTTAACCTGCTTTTATTAATTTATAGTAAATGCGATTTTCTTAATCTTGACTTCTGCGTACGCACTCTTTTCTGGTTGCGGAGTCATACCACCTGCCTTGCTCTCGGTTCACAAATTGGCGTAGTCGGCAGGATCCGCCTACCAGAATGGACGGCGACGCACCCATTAGGAGGGATGGTGCTGGAGGAAGAATGCCAGCAGGGGCTGTAATGAGTCAGTTAGCAAAGTTTGATGGCAATAATATGTCTGTGAGTGTGTGGGCAGAGCAGATACGAATGGTACAGCGCATGTACCAGACCGCACCAGAAGTACTAGTAGAGCTAGCCATATTAACATTACAAGGAGATGCTAAGACTACAGTGATATTGCGGCCATTTGAACAAAGACAGACATTTGAGCAAGTTGTCCAGATTCTAGAGACTATTTATGGAGAAACCGCATTGCTGGGGTCCCTACAGGCACGGTTCTTCCAGAGGGTACAAAAGGAGAATGAAAGTCTCCCTCAGTATGCAAATGCCCTACAAGAACTGCTCCGTGATATTCAAGGGAAGGAAAGAGGGGGCTCACCAGCCTTCTGTAACCCTGATCGGACACTCCGTGACCAGTTTGTTCTGGGGATCCGTGATGGCAGTTTGACTGTTGCTATGCAGGACTTTATACGACGGGAGACTGATGCTAAATTTCATGACGTACAGGTGGAGGCCATCTCACGTGCCAATAGTATGGTTCAGAAGCCTCAGACCGCAGTTGGAGTTACATTGTCGCAGGGGGCTAGCTCTGGCCCAGAAACAGTGGAAAAAGGGACAGTTAAAGAGATACTTACAGTAATGCAGAAATTGCAAGAGCAAATGGAACACCTACAAACCAATTGTAATGAGAATTCTATGAGAATTGCAGGCCTCCAGAAAACTAGAGACGAAGGGGTGGGCCGTTCACACCAAGAAGGTCAGAATCACCCACAACCCTACTGGAGGGATGAGGATAGGACCTACCGAAGGGGTCCCAATAATGTAGTACAACTCTCAGGAGAGAGCGATGGGGCTTACCGAAGGGGCCCAAACCGATGGCCAGAGCGACGGGAAATACGCTGCTGGGAGTGTGGACGCGTGGGCCACATTGCTGCTAGATGTCCAGAGCAGCGACAAGCTTATGAGAGACCGCCGTTAAAACTGAAATCCCCTCCTGCAGTAGGGCGGGCAGTAGGGGAAACTGAGGAGACTATGAGAGGAGAATGCCCTGAAGAGGATCTGATCGCTGCAAGTCCCATCATACAGATGGAATTGGAAGGTATTCCGGTTACCGGGATGATTGACACGGGTTCCCAAGTAACGACCCTGAGTAGAGACTGTTACGAACGGTATTTTCAGCGACATGTGAAATATGATCCCCATACATTCATACGAGTGGTCGCAGCTAATCAGTTACCAGTACCGGTGGTGGGAGTGGCCTGGATGAATGTCAGATTATGTGGCCAAGATCTAGGCAAGAAAGGCATTGTGGTAGTACAGGAGTCACATGAAGTAAAGGTCCCTGTCATCTTGGGGATGAATGTGTTAAAAGAATTGGATCAGATTCTCTTTGAAAAGAAAGGTCACGGTTATTGGAGAGAAACCACTAGCCATCGGCCTACTCAAACGGCCTTCCAGCGGCTGGTCCGAACATGTGGCTTACAGAAAAGTTCAGATGCACAGTGTCCTCTTGCTCGAATTTCGGTCCCTCTGCATACAAAAGTTACGTTGCCACCCAGACGGGAGATGATAGTGTCCATGCCTGTAGGCACCTGTAGGAAACTAGAGGGCATAGCTGTGTTGATAGAACCACTGCCGACAGCCGGAAGAAGTGTTGATCCGCTAGTAGCCCGTTCCTTGGCAGTAGTCCGCAATGGGAGAGTACCCCTCCGATGTGTGAACACTCAGGATCAGAGTGTAGACCTAGCCCCAGGAAGGCTCCTGGCTAACCTCTATGTGACTCCGGAGGAAGTGAGGAAAGCGACCCCGATGCAGTTGAGGCCGGCTGAACGAGGTGAATGGGCCGTAACCGTGTCTATGGGGGAAGGCGAGAACCCCACCCTTAAATGGAATGGCGGTGCAATTCGAGAACAGATGAAGATAGAGACTTCTTCGTGTTCTCTGGAACAGATCCAGAAGGTAGATGAACTGTTATTGGAAAACCGCACAACCTTTGCACGTCATGCTGAAGATTTTGGATGTACAACAGGGATCTACCATGAGATTCCCACAGGAGACACCCTTCCAATCAGAGAGCGCTACCGACAAATTCCTCCACAGATGTATCAGGAGGTGAAAGAACTGTTGACCCAGATGCTGCAGGGTGGGATCATTCAAGAAAGCCAAAGTCCCTGGGCAGCTCCAGTGGTACTAGTAAGGAAGAAAGATGGGTCCATTCGGTTTTGCGTAGACTATCGAAAGTTGAATACCTGCACCGTACGAGATTCCTACCCCTTACCTCGGATTGAGGAGTCCCTTTCAGCACTAGGAAGAGCCCGCTACTTCTCCTCACTAGACCTGGCTAGTGGGTATTGGCAGGTGCCAATGGCCGAGAAAGATAAGGAAAAGACAGCCTTTATCTTGCCCATGGGACTATACGAATTTAACCGGATGCCCTTTGGATTGACAAATGCACCTGGAACGTTTCAACAATTGATGGAGAAATGTCTTGGTGACTTCAACTTTGAATTCACTCTCATCTACTTGGATGACATTATAGTGTACTCTGCAACCTTTGAGGACCATCTCCGCCAGTTGGGACAAGTATTTCAACGATTGCGGGAACATGGGCTCAAACTGAAACCCAGTAAATGTCGGTTGTTCCAATCTGAAATTGATTACTTGGGTCATTGTGTATCAGGAGAAGGGGTGAGGCCGTCAAGGGACAAGATAGCGGCTGTTCAAGACTGGCCGACACCGACTACCCTGCGAGAAGTGAGGGCGTTCCTGGGAGTAGCCGGCTACTATCGACGGTTTATTAAGGACTTTGCTAGAGTAGCAGCGCCACTTAATGCTCTCCTACGAGGCACCGCCGGGGGTCCGAAGAACCGGTCCGTGAAATGGGGCCCTGAACAGGAACACGCCTTCCAGGCATTGAAGGATGCTCTTACAACGGCCCCAATCTTGGCGTATGCTGATTACCACTTGCCCTTCCAGCTATATACCGATGCAAGCCTGTATGGTCTCGGAGTGGTGCTATCTCAGTTCCAGGATGGCCAAGAGCATGTCATAGCGTATGCCAGCCGATCCTTGCGAGATTCTGAGAGAAACCCTGACAATTATAGTTCATTCAAGTTAGAACTGTTGGCACTGGTATGGGCCATGACTGAGAAATTCTCTGAGTATTTGACCGGAGCTGAAGTCTTAGTACTGACTGACAACAACCCATTGGCTCACCTGGAAAATGCCAAGCTCGGGGCTTTGGAGCAGAGGTGGATAGCCCGAATGTCTAAGTTCAATTACCGCATTAAGTATCGGTCCAAGACGGAGAACCAAAATGCCGATGGACTTTCTAGGGTAACTACCCAGGCCCCCAGCGGAGACGTGGATCATGAGTTGGAGCATGTGGAGATGCCTGACTTCAGCAGATTTTCACAAGCCTTGGTCACTGCTATGCAGTGTGCAGTGGAAGGGACCGAAACGGCTCCTTTCTTTGGCCCCTCACTACAGGAATGGGTGCAAATACAGCAGGCCCATGAGGGGCTGGCGAAAATGATCAAGTGTGTTGAGAAAGGCAAGAAGCCCTGTAAAGAGGAAAGAGAACGACTGACCCGTGAAATGCTATTAGTCCTGAGTCAGTGGGAAAAGTTAGAGATGAAAAATGGAGTACTATGCCGAAAGGTATATCTGCCTTCTGAAATCGACATTTGTTACTAAATCGTAGTGCCTAGTGAACTGGCTCAATCATTGGCTCTTGAGGCTCATAATAAGAATGGACATTTTGGTCATGAGAAGACCTTTCGGTGGCTACAGCGACTGATTTACTGTCCAGCTCTCCGTCAAATGGTCGAAGAAGTATGTCATAGATGTCGAACTTGTGAGATCCATAAGGCAATAGAACAAAGAGCTCCCCTGCAAACCATAGTGACCCAGGAACCTTTAGAGATCGTCATGATAGACTACCTAATGGTGGGCCCATCCAACAGTGGGCACCAGTACTGCCTCGTAATGGTGGACCACTTCACCAAATTTGCGGTGGTGACCGCCACCAAGGACCAGACCGCTGAGTCAGCAGCTCGAGCCCTATGCCAAGATTTCATCCGAGTGTACGGGTGTCCACAACGCATCCACTCTGACCAAGGGGCTTGCTTTGAGGGACATGTAATGAAAGAAGTTCAACGTATCTACGGGATAAAGAAGTCGCACACGACTCCATACCATCCCCAAGGAAACGGAGCCTGCGAACGATTTAATAGAACTCTGCTACAGATGATGCGGACTTTGGAGGAGGACAAGAAGTTACAGTGGCCTCAGTTCTTGTCTGAGATGGTGTGGGCCTATAACAATCAGGTCCATTCTACAACGGGGTATTCTCCTTATACTCTCCTCTTTGGACGGTCTGGGCGAAGTGTCGGAGAGTTACAGTTAAATGATGTGGATGGGTTCCCTCCAAGAGATCCAGCCTCCTGGGTGCGAGCACACCGGCAGAGACTTGAGACAGTTCATCGATTGGTGCGACAGCGTCTGCAAGAAAATTCTCATCCTGATAAGACCCCGGTGCAAAGGGCACCATTGCAGCCAGGTGACCTGGTGCTGGTACGTGTCAAGAAGCCTCAAGGAAAATTGGAAAGCAGGTGGGAGGCTGTGCCATATCGTGTAGTTGCCCGCAAGTATGCAAATAGGCCTGTGTACGAAGTTCAGAAGGAAGGAACTGATTGTGTCCGAGTACTTCACAGAAATATGTTGCGCCTGTGTCAATCTGAAGAAGCAAATTGTGATGGAACTGATAATGTCAACGAGCTCCCACAGTCCGAGACTGGTGGTGTGGAATGGGCTTACGATGATGAGGATGATTGTTGGCCAATCCCCGCTCCTGAGGATGTTCCATCTGTGACTAGTGTGCCCCCAGCCTGTGCCCCCTATGATGCGGAGTCTGCTGGTCCTTCTCAGCCTATGGCTACAGTACCCCAGAGTATACCAGTGGTTCTCAGACGCACCACTAGACCAAATGCTGGCATTCCCCCTGTTCGGTATGCGCAGGACGAGTTTATTTGGCCTGCCATACAACGGTACATTACCACTCTACATATAAGAGTACAGCCCTCTGGATATTCAGTCATTGGCAGGGACTGCCAATCTTAAAGTGGGGGGGAATATGTAAGAAACAGTCATGTAATGTCTCTAAGTTTCGTTATCCTGGTAAACTGTGTTAAAATTTAATGTATAATGCTATTCTAGTAATACAGATAAATGTAAATGACTGCAGTATTCGTTTGGTCAGTAGATGGCAGCATAGGACCAATTTGCATTGAAGTTTGCCATAGAGAAAGTGTATTAATGTGGTAGTGGCTCTTTAAAACAGCAGTTAAGTGTTGAAGTGACACGCCCCTTATGATGTCAGCCTGCCTCAGTGTGAGCAGGAAGAATGAGGAAGAGGGACTGAAACTATAACGGCTGCCATCTTGGCTAGATAGAAAGCAAGTTCTGTGCTGTGTAAGACGTGTGTGGAGATACTAAAGGACGTTCCTGTGCAGCCAAGCTGTGTGAACTTCAGTCTAGAGACGGATGGAGTATAAAGAGACCGTGCATGTAGTGAAGCCAAGTTAAAAAGGACTGTGTGCAGCAGCTAACCTGTGGAGCTGACATTGGGCTGACTGGATTGCCCCAAACAGTAAAGAGACTCACAGTGCTGTCGAGGTACCGGACAGTCACTGTAAAATTCTGGATTATATCCATCTGGTTTTCCGGCCTGCTGGGGAGGACTTCTTTGTTGCGGATCCTGCGCTGGTTATAAAGGAAAAGGACGACATCGGGCCCCACCGTGCACTTCCACAAACTGTAAGAGGTCCACTTGGATCACTGGGATAAGGGGGGTGCGCACCCGCTTGAAAGTTAGGGTCAGTTAGGGATAGTTCCTGGGACTGCTATTCCTTAGTGTCCGCACCGCGAACACGGACACAGCAAAGGTGGAAATTGTTGTAGTATTTGACTTGAATTGTTCATACTGTTTTATTGTTAACCTGCTTTTATTAATTGATAGTAAATGCAATTTTCTTAATCTTGACTTCTGCGTACGCACTCTTTTCTGGTTGCGGAGTCATACCACCTGCCTTGCTCTCGGTTCACAACATGGTTGAGACGCTTGGTGACGGAGGTGGTGGTGGTGGTGGTGTTGGTGGTACATCCCCTGTTTGCTGGGCAGCAGGTGCCAACGTTCCTCCAGAGGCGGAGGAAGAGGCCGAGGCGGCAGCAGCAGAAGAGGTAGCAGGGGGAGCCTGAGTGACTTCCTTGGTTTTAAGGTGTTTACTCCACTGCAGTCCATGCTTTGCATGCAGGTGCCTGGTCATGCAGGTTGTGCTAAGGTTCAGAACGTTAATGCCTCGCTTCAGGCTCTGATGGCACAGCGTGCAAACCACTCGGGTCTTGTCGTCAGCACATTGTTTGAAGAAGTGCCATGCCAGGGAACTCCTTGAAGCTGCCTTTGGGGTGCTCGGTCCCAGATGGCGGCGGTCAGTAGCAGGCGGAGTCTCTTGGCGGCGGGTGTTCTGCTTTTGCCCACTGCTCCCTCTTTTGCTACGCTGTTGGCTCGGTCTCACCACTGCCTCTTCCTCCGAACTGTGAAAGTCAGTGGCACGACCTTCATTCCATGTGGGGTCTAGGACCTCATCATCCCCTGCATCGTCTTCCACCCAGTCTTGATCCCTGACCTCCTGTTCAGTCTGCACACTGCAGAAAGACGCAGCAGTTGGCACCTGTGTTTCGTCATCATCAGAGACATGCTGAGGTGGTATTCCCATGTCCTCATCATCAGGAAACATAAGTGGTTGTGCGTCAGTGCAGTCTATGTCTTTCACCGCTGGGGAAGGGCTGGGTGGATGCCCTTGGGAAACCCTGCCAGCGGAGTCTTCAAACAGCATAAGAGACTGCTGCATAACTTGAGGCTGAGACAGTTTCCCTGGTATGCATGGGGGTGATGTGACAGACTGATGGGCTTGGTTTTCAGGCGCCATCTGTGCGCTTTCTGCAGAAGACTGGGTGGGAGATAATGTGAACGTGCTGGATCCACTGTCGGCCACCCAATTGACTAATGCCTGTACCTGCTCAGGCCTTACCATCCTTAGAACGGCATTGGGCCCCACCATATATCGCTGTAAATTCTGGCGGCTACTGGGACCTGAGGTAGTTGGTACACTAGGACGTGTGGATGTGGCAGAACGGCCACGTCCTCTCCCAGCACCAGAGGGTCCACTAACACCACCACGACCATGTCCACGTCCGCGTCCTTTACTAGATGTTTTCCTCATTGTTATCGTTCACCACAACAACAAATATATTATTTGGCCCAATGTATTGTATTCAAATTCAGCGGGATATAAATTTGAGGCCTAGTATTTAGGCGCTGGGTGACCGGTATGGATTTACTGACAGAATTAGACTTGGAAATGCACAGTAGCGGGTGTGTGTGAAGTTATTCTGAATGACCCTATGTGCACCTTGAATATTATATACCCTTTTAGGGATAGATTTCAAATAGCTCTGATACAGCAGAAACCACTAAATTATGAAATTGCTAAATTGGGAATTGTATTTCAACCCAGAACAAAAAATGTGCTTGAACGGACACTAAATAACTTGCCCAGCCAGAACAGTACAGCGGTAACGAGAGATTTAGCTGGATATAAATTTGAGGCCTAGTATTTAGGCGCTGGGTGACAGGTATAGGTTTACTGACAGAATTAGACTGGGATATGGCCAGAAAATAACCACACTATTGCTGGTTAAATGCACTTGGTGTGACAGCTTGACCAACCACACTACTGAGGGTTAAATGCACTTGGTGACAGGCGCAGCTTGCCCCTGATGTAGTATATAGCCAAAAAATGAACAGACTATTGCTGGTTAAATGCACTTGGTGTGACAGCTTCACCCTGATGTAGGCTTTAGCCAAAAAACAACCACACCATTGAGGGTTAATTGCACTTGGTCGCAGCTTGTGCTGGCGCACCACAAGACACAAAATGGCCGCCGATCACCCCAGAAAAATGTGACTGACAAACGGTCTGTGCAGCCTAAAAACAGTGAGCAATTGAATTTCAGCAGCTCAATGATCCACAGCTGCAGATCGATCAATAATCAAGTCCTTTGGAGGAGTTAATCTGCCTAATCTCGCCCTACTGTCGCAGCCGCAGCCTCTCCCTACGCTAATCAGAGCAGAGTGACGGGCGGCGCTACGTGACTTCAGCTTAAATAGAGGCTGGGTCACATGCTGCACTGGCCAATCACAGCCATGCCAATAGTAGGCATGGCTGTGACGGCCTCTTGGGGCAAGTAGTATGACGCTTGTTGATTGGCTGCTTTGCAGCCTTTCAAAAAGCGCCAAGAAAGCGACGAACACCGAACCCGAACCCGGACTTTTACGAAAATGTCCGGGTTCGGGTCCGTGTCACGGACACCCCAAAATTCGGTACGAACCCGAACTATACAGTTCGAGTTCGCTCATCCCTAGCTGTGACCCTTATGTTTATTTTTTATTCTTTTATTTTTCGCCAAGCTCTGGAACACAATGACAGCAATAGTAAATGATGACACTGACATACAACGCTGTGGGGAAACGCACGTATGACGGTAATATACAGCATGCTTAATATCACACTGCATCAGCAATGTGTTCTGTTTCTTCATATTCCAAAGCTTTCAAAAATTGCCCCTTATCAGGGGTAGATGATGATTAACCACACACGGTGTCATGGGGGGAAAAAAGTGGCTTGGGGCAGGGGCGGACACAGACAGCAGAGGGCCCCTGTGCAAAGAATGTGCCTGGGCCCCCTCCCCTCCAAGCCAAGTTCTCAACATAACCAATTCCGTCCTAACATTACTTATAGCAATACAAAACATACAGTGTCACCGTGATTTTGTAGTTAAAAGGTCACAGAGAGGCACGGAGCATTATCAGTCATGTTATTGCTCCGTGTCTGCTGTCCGGAGCCGGGCTTGGATCTCTATCACGCAGCAGATTCCACGCACGGGATCCGCTCATGTGAAAGAGCCCTAAGCCCAATGCATGGCTACACTCACCCAGTCCTAATAAAATCTGGTCCTACTTCATCCGGGGTGTCCCTGGCGTCGGCGTGATGTCCACTGGATCCAGAACAAGGTCCCAGTGGTGAGAAAAATAATAAATCACATAAGGAAGGGATGGTGACTGCCCCTGTGAAATCGCCAGCAGGGGGCGCTGTGCTGGTCCTGTAAGACTGAGCCATGCCAATGTATAGCAGGGTAATCTAGTGCTACCATACAGTACTAATGCCCACATTGTGGCCCCTTGCAGTAATTAAGCCGTCAAAATAGTTATGTCCTCCTTGCCCAGATATGTGCCCCTCACAGTCGTTATGCCCAGATATGTACCTCCCTCACAGTCATTATGCCCAGATATGTGCCTCCTCAGTAGTTATGCCCAGATATGTGCCCCCTCAGTCATTATGCCCAGATATGTACCTCCCTCACAGTCATTATGCCCAGATATGTACCTCCCTCACAGTCATTATGCCCAGATATGTACCTCCCTCACAGTCATTATGCCCAGATATGTGCCTCCTCAGTAGTTATGCCCAGATATGTGCCCCCTCAGTCATTATGCCCAGATATGTACCTCCCTCACAGTCATTATGCCCAGATATGTGCCTCCTCAGTAGTTATGCCAGATATGTGCCTCCCTCACAATCGTTATAGCCAGATATGTGCCTCCCTCACAATGGTTATAGCCAGATATGTGCCTCCCTCACAATGGTTATAGCCAGATATGAGCCCCCTTACAGCAGTTATGCCAGATGTGCCCCTCACAGTGGTTATACCAGATATGTGCCCAGTGCCCATAGTTATGCCAGATATGAGCTGCCTTATAACAGTTATGCCAGATATGTGCCCCTCATAGTAGTTATGCCTATATATCTGTGCCCCCTCACAGTAGTTGTTTTACCCAGATATGTGCCCCTCACAGTGGCTCTTTTGTGCCCCCTCACTTTAGTGGTTGCCCCCTTTTTGCAGCTTTATGGGGGGAGCAACTGGGCCTGGGGCAGCTGCCTTTGCTCCGCTTTAAAGACGGCCCGGGGAGTTGCTTATCTCCCCCTGCAGCCGGTAAGAAGGGGCCCCCTCCTGCTCTGGGCCCCTGTGCAACCAAACCGGCTGCACATGCAGTATGTCCGCCCCAGGCTTGGGGGACCAAACGTCCAAAAATGGTGCCTCGACAGGGTCAGGATGCTGCCCGCACAACACGCACAAGTGCTGATTGTCAGAATAAAAAGTGTCTCGCTGCGAACGAGCCTAAAAAATTCTCCCTTTAACTTGGGAGCAGCAGCAGTGCAGTGTGGATGTGGAAAGGGTAGGGTAATAAGAGGCACGTGGCAGCAATAGTAGGGGTAGCAGAAGCAGCATAGCATGGAACATACAAGGCAGCAGTCAGCGGTCTATAGGTAGTAATAGTGGTAGTAGTGGCAGATGCGCTGCGCTAATAGCGGTGGCAGGAGGGGATTAGCAGCAAGGAGCAGCAGCAGCCATATGGTTCATATTGGCAGCAAGGCAGCAGTATGATGGAGGCAGCAGCAGTGGTATGATGGCGGCGGAGACATGATGGAGGCAGCAGCCTTATGGAAGATGATGGTTGGCAGGCCGCAGCAGTGGCATGATGGCGGTGGTGGCATGAAGGAGGCAGCAGCATCCAAATAGAAAAGCAGCACTTACAAAAAAAATGAGAAAATTGTCCACTTGGTGTTGGTGCCAGCGATGATGGGTACCAGCCTGTAGAACCTCCATTATCCAGATATATAGGGATATCTCCACCACAACCTCTTCTATCAGACGCCATGGCCTTTGTGCTCTTACAGATAGGAGACCCACAGTCTCAATGCTCCTACAGTCATATCTATAGGAAATGTCCAGCCATGTCTATAGCGATCGTCCACCCATGTCTATACAGATCGTCCAGCCATGTCTATAGCGATCGTCCAGCCATGTCTATACAGATCATCCAGCTATGTCTATAAGAATGTCCAGCCATGTCTATAGCGATCGTCCACCCATGTCTATACAGATCGTCCAGCCATGTCTATAGCGATCGTCCAGCCATGTCTATACAGATCATCCAGCTATGTCTATAAGAATATCCAGCCATATCTATAGAGATCGTCCAACCATGTCTATAGATGTAGTCCAGCCATGTCTATGGACATCGTCCAGCCATGTCTATGGAGATCGTCCAGCCATGTCTATGGAGATCATTCAGCCATGTCTATAGAGATCGTCCAGCCATGTCTTTGGAGATCGTCCAGCCATGTCTATGGAGATCGTCCACCTATGTCTATGGAGATCGTCTAGCCATGTCTATAGATGTCGTCCAGTCATGTCTATAGAGATCATCCAGCCGTGTCTGTGGAGATCCTCCAGCCATGTCTATAGAGATCACCCAGCCGTGTGTACACAGATTATTATAATTATAATTATTATTGATAGCGCAAATCATTCCATAGCACTGTACATATAATAAGTGGTGCACATATGTGGCAAACCTAGCCACTTCTGGACTATAATGTAAGAAGGTTGTCCGTACGTTTGAATGCAATATTTGGGAATGTGGTATTGTATATTGCTACTACTGCCCCTTTTAGACTGGGTAGCAGATTGCATTCAGGCTGTCTTACAGACTATGTATGTTATTATGTGTTCGGTTACATTGTATCTGTGTATGCCGGGGTTCAAGTTAGTCCATTACGTTTGGTAATTGTACTTTGTGGATTACGTCTCAGACAATGCTTATTGTGTTGGTTCATTACGTCTCAGACAATGCTCATTGGTTTTGTGTATTGTGTTACAGACAGAGGGGAGTTTGTGTACAATGGCTGGGGAACTGTATAAATATACAAGCTGGTGAATAAAGCGGGTAGTTGACTCCCAGACTGTGTTTCGTCCGGTTATTGGGAGGATTGGGAATATTGCCGTACTGCTCAGCGCGGACGGTGGATTTACCTGTTATACCAGCGGAGATCGTGGATTCTAATATTGCACTCCGCTACAATTGGTGGCAAGCAACAGGATCCAACCTTACAGCCGAAAAGCGGTGTTCGTGTAAATTGAAACTACCGAACAAGGAAAGTGAAGGACAATTCGTATGGAACAAAGGAACGAACAACGAGGTGAATGGAGATTGATTCTGCTGCTTTGAAACGGCAGACATTGAAAGAGCTATTGGAAGCCAGGGGTAAAGTAGCCAGCAACAAACCCAAGGATGTACTAATTACCGAGCTGATGGAGGGAGACAGAGCCCGCAGCGCTACACCCCCAGCAGCCATGGAGGAGACACTCTACCAGAGGGAAATGAGAACCAGGCTGGAATTTCTGCCACAGCCTATATCAGAGGCCATGATGCAAATGGTAATGGCAAATGTGCAGGAGTACGTGATGGCACACAGCCCACAGCATGCACCGTCCCGAGCGGAATCCACGACTGGGTCACTCTACAGCCAGGTAAAACCCAAAATTCCCTATCATGCCTTTAAAGTATTTTGCGAGGAGAAGGATGAGATTGATGGGTTTTTACAGGATTTTGAAAGGCTGTGTGATTTACATGACTTGGAACGGGCAGTATGGGTCCCCTTGCTGGCAGGCAAGCTAGCAGGGGCGGGCAGCAGAAGCATATCGCGCTGTACCCAGCGAGGACAGCAGAGATTATGAAAAAGTGAAGCGAGCGATATTAGAGAGGTATGCCATTACCCCAGAAGCATACCGGCGAAAATTTAGAAACCTGCGAAAACCAGAGAAAGATTCTCATGCTGAGTGGGCACACAAGCTGGACCAAGCATCACAAGGGTGGATACAAGCCAGCCAAGCCACTACTATGGAAGAATTGCGACAGTTAATGCTGTTGGAGCAATTCTTCAACGGTTTGTCTCCAGAGACACAAGAATGGGTGTGGGACAGGAAGCCTCTCACCCTAACAGAAGCGGCACGCTTAGCCGATCAGCATTTTGATGCGAGAAGGCCTCAGGTAACCCTCCCCAAGAGTTACCCGCGACCCGCGGGGTCACCCAGCATTCCACCCCCCCCACGCTCCCACTGCATCTCCTCTTTGCCCGTCCCCAGGGAACCTACCACCACCCTCCAGGTATAATGGACGTGTCAATATCCAGTGCCACACCTGCAAACAGTGGGGGCATATGGCCCGTGAGTGCACCCAAAATCGAGGCAGACCCGCCTGGAACCAAGCTCGACCGAATCCGGCACCAAGGGCTGCTGCCCACCATTATCAGCGGGAGCCAGCTGCCCAAGAGATGTGGAGTGTGCAAGCCGAGGAACCTCTAGGGGTATTACACGAGGTGATGTCCATTCGAGCCACCGACAACAGGCAGCACCATCGCCAGCTGGTGACCCTGGAAGGGAAGGAAGTACAAGGGCTCAGAGATTCCGGAGCCACGCTAACCTTGATCGCACCCCATCTGGTTCCAGGTTCCGCTCACACTGGCGGATCAGTGGCCGTAAGGGTGGCAGGGGGAGCAGTGTACCGACTACCCACTGCTAAAGTGCATTTGGATTGGGGTGCGGGAGAGGGGGTTGTGGAAGTGGGCATCATGCAAAATCTACCAGCAGATGTTGTACTGGGGAATGACTTGGGCCAGATGACCTCTGCTTTTGTACCCCAGGCTCCACACCAGGAAGCTCATCCAGTGACCACACGGCAGCAGGCTCGCATCACGGCTCCACTAGCACACTCTGAGGCTCAGGTAAAAGACCATGACCCCCACACGACACGTATGTCCTGGGATACTCCAACTACATTTGAGGCAGAGGTAAAGTCAGACCCCACGCTACAGATATATAGGGACAGAGTACACACCGACCAGGCTGGGTTAGAGGGGGAGCGGTACACGTGGGAGAAGGGGCTACTGTACCGTATTGCTGAAAGAGGAGTGGGGGGGGTCAGTCACAGTGACCACCAAACAGTTAGTGGTTCCCCAGAAATATTGGCAAGAGCTACTTAGGATTGCGCACGATATTCCCTTGTCTGGGCATCTAGGGATGACCCGTACCCGATATAGGTTAACCCATGCATTTTTCTGGCCAGGGATTTCTAAAGATGTGAGGCAGTACTGCACATCCTGTGATATATGCCAGCGAGTAGGCAAGCGAGGTGACCGCCCCAAAGCTAAATTATGTCCCCTCCCTATTATTGCAGAACCTTTCAGTAGGGTGGCCGTCGACATAGTAGGGCCCCTACCCAAACCCAGCCCCTCTGGGAAAAGGTTTATCTTAACAGTAGTGGACTATGCCACACGATACCCTGAGGCCGTAGCCCTCACTAATATCCATGCTGAAATGGTGGCCGAGGCTTTAATGAAGATATTTTCCCGGGTAGGGTTTCCCCAAGAAATAATATCCGATAGGGGCACCCAATTCACTGCCGAGGTCACCCAACAACTGTGGAAGATATGTGGCATTAAGCCAATAATAAATTCTGCCTACCACCCCCAGTCCAATGGGCTATGCGAAAGATTTAATGGTACGCTGAAACAAATGCTCCGTACGTTTGGAGAAGCGCACAAAGACTGGGAACGGTTTTTACCCCACCTGCTCTTCGCATACAGGGAGGTACCCCAAGAATCGACAGGGTTTTCTCCTTTTGAATTACTGTTTGGAAGGAGGGTACGAGGGCCGTTAGACCTAATTAGGGAGCATTGGGAGGGTGAGAGTAGCCCAGATGGAACCCCTATCGTATTTTACGTACTGGAGTTCCGGGACCGTCTGGAGGCGCTGACTCAGACTGTGCGCACCAACCTCCGGGCGGCCCAGCAGCGCCAGCGCCGATGGTACGATAGGGGAGCCAGAGACCGCAGCTTTCAAGTGGGGCAGAAGGTTTTGATTTTAAAACCCGTCCGCACAGACAAGCTGCAGGCCATCTGGCAAGGCCCGAACCAGGTGGTGGAACCGAGATGTGACACCACCTATGTGATTGGCCCCTGCTCAGGGGTAGGGAAGAGACGCATGCTCCATATAAACATGCTCAAACCCTACCATGAGAGGATAGAGGACGTGGCGGCGATATGCGCCTCAGCCTCTGAGGATCAGGAGAATCTGCCCCTACCTGACCTATTAGAACAGGAAGAACAGACAGAGCCCTCCAAGGGGGTTCGGCTGGGGGAGCGGCTAAGCCCTCAGGAGCGTGCCCAGGTACAAGAGCTGATTGTAGCTAAAAGGGCTACCTTCTCCAATTTGCCTGGGTACACTCCGCTGGCCACCCACCGAGTCGAAACCCCGGGACAGCTACCTATGCGGCAGACTCCATATCGCGTCCCTGAAGCAGTCAGAACCCATATGAAAACTGAAATTGACGAGATGTTGCAGCTGGGGGTTATCGAACCTTCCGATAGCCCCTGGGCATCGCCAGTAGTGCTGGTACCCAAGAAGGACGGCACGACACGTTTCTGTGTCGACTACCGGAGGCTAAATGACAAAACGGTGTCTGATGCCTATCCGATGCCTCGGATAGACGAGCTGCTGGATAAGATGGCACAGGGCCAGTATCTCACTACCATAGATCTATGTAAGGGATACTGGCAGATTCCACTAGCCGAAGATGCCATCCCCAAGTCAGCGTTTGTCACCCCGTTTGGCCTGTATCAATTTCGGGTCATGCCATTTGGGATGAAAAACGCTCCGGCAACTTTTCAGCGGATGGTCGATCGGTTACTGGACGGATTCCAGGAATACGCCTGTGCCTACTTGGATGACATCGCTATATTCAGCCAGACCTGGGCAGAGCACCTACAACACATAGGGGCCATCCTAGATTGTATTGGAGAGGCAGGATTAACGCTGAAACCCAGCAAGTGTCTTATAGGGATGGCCGAAGTGCAGTACTTGGGCCACCGGGTGGGGAGCGGGCAACAGAAACCGGAACCAGCTAAAGTGGAAGCGGTAGCTAAATGGCCCACTCCTAGGACAAAAACCCAAGTGCTAGCGTTTCTGGGTACCGCAGGGTACTATAGAAAATTTGTGCCCAATTATAGCGCCCTGGCCAAACCCCTGACTGACTTGACGCGTAAGAATCTTCCTCGACAGGTTGTCTGGGCCCCAGAGTGTGATCAGGCATTCCAACAACTGAAGACTGCTCTAACTAATGCTCCCGTACTTGCTGCTCCTGATCCAACTAAAAGATTTCTTGTTCACACAGATGCTTCAATGTTTGGATTGGGAGCAGTGCTGAGCCAAGTTGGAGCCGATGGCGGAGAACACCCCGTAGCTTACTTGAGCCGAAAGTTATTGCCACGAGAAGTAAGCTACGCCGCCATTGAGAAGGAGTGCCTGGCCGTGGTGTGGGCCCTCAAAAAGTTACAGCCGTACTTATATGGACAACCTTTTTCCTTACTCACAGATCACAACCCGTTGGTGTGGCTAAACCGTGTGGCTGGAGACAATGCCCGGCTGCTGCGCTGGAGTCTGGCGCTGCAGCCGTATGACTTTACCATCCACTACCGCCCAGGGAAACAAAACGGTAACGCCGACGGGTTATCCAGACAAACGGAACTGGAAAAGTGATCTGTGAGTACTCTCCCGGACATCCCTAAGCCGATCCGTTGGGATCAGACTGTGTATGCCGGCTTGGTTCTGGGGGAGCATTGTGGCAAACCTAGCCACTTCTGGACTATAATGTAAGAAGGTTGTCCGTACGTTTGAATGCAATATTTGGGAATGTGGTATTTTATATTGCTACTACTGCCCCTTTTAGACTGGGTAGCAGATTGCATTCAGGATGTCTTACAGATTATGTATGTTATTATGTGTTCGGTTACATTGTATCTGTGTATGCCAGGGTTCCAGTCAGTCCATTACGTTTGGTAATTGTATTTTGTGGATTACGTCTCAGACAATGCTCATTGTGTTTTGTGTATTGTGTTACAGACAGAGGGGAGGGGAGTTTGTGTACAATGGCTGGGGAACTGTATAAATATACAAGCTTGTGAATAAAGCGAGTAGTTGACTCCCAGACTGTGTTTCGTCCGGTTATTGGGAGGATTGGGAATAATGCCGTACTGTTCAGCGCTGACTGTGGATTTACCTGTTATACCAGCGGAGATCGTGGATTCTAATATTGCACTCCGCTACAACATACATAATGCAAAACAAGTACAAGAAGCATTGACAAGACAAGTTACAGACTGATACAGAAGGAGAGAGGACCCTGCCCATGAGAGCTTACAATCTACAAGGAATGAGAGAAGGACACAGTAGGTGAGGGTAAATATGATCATGGTGGTATAGTGGCAGCAGGTTTACTATATGTAGCCCTTAGTGATGGACGAACATCGGCCGGGACAGTTCGCGAACACGATCAAATGTTTGCGAACCACAAGTTCGCGGCGGGCCCCATTCACTTTAATGGCAAGCGAACCTGAAAAATCTTCAACTCATATTTGCAGACACCAAATACTTAGTAGAAGTGCACAAACCATCCTATAACATGGACAGTGACATACTAGAGGGGGATCAATGACAAAAATTCCTACAAATAATATGTATCTTAATCAGGGGACATTTTTATGCGTTTTAAAGGGAAATTCTCTGAAATGTGCCATGTTGGAGCCTAGAAAAAATTTATTTTTGGTCACGGGAGTACGGGCCTTAAAAATTAGGCATTCACTTGACATAAAAGAAATTCTGATAATGTGGCTCGAGGTACATTATGCGGTCAATGGATAAAAAGTTTACTGTAGGCCACTGGACTACAGGCCCCAAACATTAGGCATTCACCGGACAGAAAGGATCAAGTTATTATGTGGCCTGAGGTATATTACACCGTCAATGGATATCAATTTTACTGCAGGCCAGTACAAATACAGGTCAAATACATATGTTTAAAAGTACTAAAAATATAAAATTGAATTAAAAACATGGCTAACGAAATCTCCCCTCTTGAAAAAGCCCCTAATGATAATAGTTCAAACACGTGTTCGTCACAGGTGTTGAATTCCTCCAAGGCCCAAAACATTAGGCATTCAATGGACAGAAAAGGTCTTTTATGCCTCATTATTTACATAAGACAGAGACCAAACCCTAATGATAATAGTTGAAATTCGATAACACGTGGTCGTCACTGGTGTTGAATTCCTCCGAGGCCCCAACAATTATTCATTTACCGTATAGAAAAGAACAAGCAAGTATGTGGCTGGAGGTAGATTACAAGGTGATTAGATATAAATTTTATAGCAGGCCAGTGGACTACAGGCCCCAAAAATTATGCATTCAACAGAAAGAAAAGAACAAGTGATTATGTGGCTGGAGGTATACTAGACGGTCAATGGCAATCAATTTTACTGAAGGCCAGTACAAATACAGGTCAAATACATATGTTTAAAAGAACTTAAAATATAAAATTGGATTAAAAACATGGCTAAGGAAATCCTCCCCTTGAAAAAGCCCCTAATGATAATAGTTAAAACACGTGGTTGTCACAGGTGTTGAATTCCTCAGAGGCCCAAAACATTAGGCATTCAACGGACATAAATGGCCTTTTATGCCTCATTATTTACATAAGACAGGGACCATTCTTTGTTCTTGGTGTTGTAGGATATGTGTGGGCTGGCATAAGGAAATTCAATTAAACGTGGTCGTCACAGGTATTGAATTCCTCCGAGATCCATGCCAAATTAATTTTTAGAAATGTGAAGTAGTCCACACTGTAGTGAGCTAGGCGAGTGCGCTTATCGGTCACAATCCCCCCTGTTGCGCTGAATGTCCTTTCGGACAGGAAACTCGATGAGGAGCAAGCCAAGAGTTCCATGGCAAATTGTGCCAGCTCTGGCCACAGGTCAAGCCTGCACACCCAGTAGTACAGGGGTTCCTCGCTTCTCATAGTGTCCACATTGGTTGTTAACCCGATGTAGTCGTACACCTGTCAGTCTATGTGTTCTCTGAAGCTGGATCGGCAGGGCGGCTGTCGATGGGTTGGCTGCAAGAATGATCTCATATCCGAAGTGACCAACACATCTTCAAACTGCCCTCTTCTTGCATGCACTGTTGGATTGGTACCCGCAACTGTTTCTCTGTGAGTGGAAATTCCTCTTCCAGCGCCCGCAAAAGCAGAATGCAGCATTTCTCGAAGCAAGGCCTGGAAGTGCTGCATTCTGACAGCCCTCTGTGATGCTGGTAACATGCCTGCCATTTTGTGTTTGTACTACCGAGGGTCTAGGTACGTTGCCACCCAGTACTGGTCCTTTCCCTTTATGCTTTTTATACGGGGGTCCCTTTTCAAACATTGGAGCATGAAGGCCCCGATTTGCCCTAAACTGGAAGTGGTAAAGTGGCCTGGCTTCTGCTCATTGTTCAGGATAATGTCGTCCTCGGTCTCCTTTCCCCAGCCACGGACACCAGGAATCCCCAAAAAGTTTAAAGCATGTTATTCTTGCTCCTCCTCCGCCCCGGTACCATCCTCCTCTGACTCCTCTTCAGACTCCTGCTGACTTGTCTTAGATGGAGTATCCCCCACTGGGAATTCATCCAGCATTGCGACTTCCTCATCTTCCTGCTCCTGCTCCTCGGTGGCTTGATCAATGACACAACGCAATGCATGCTCCAGAAAGAAGGCGTAAGGTAAAATGTCACTGATAACGCCCTGGTTTCGACTGACTAGTTTTTGGTGATATCATCAAATGGCCGCAGAAGTATGCACGCGTCGCGCATGAGCAGCCAATGGCGCGGTGAAAAAAACCAAGCTCCCAGAACCTGTCCAGAGATTTTCCTGGCCTGCCGCAAAACATCCTGGACCCCGGGGTATTTGGCAACAAATCGCTGCACAAATAAGTTCAGGACATGTGTCATTTTGCCCTGTTTCAGTGCGCAGCAGATCGGCACCATTGTCGCACACCACTTTTCCAACTGTCAAATTGAGCGGGGTTAGTCACTGATCGGCCTGTGACCGCAAAGCTGAAAGGAGTGCAGTACCAGTGTGGCTTTTGGCTTCCAGGCACAACAGCCGCAGCACAGCATGGCAACATCTCACCTGGCACGTCAAACAGGTTCTGAGGAGCTTGGGGGGTGAAGCAGAAGAGGCGATAGCAGTGGAAAAGGAGGAGTCAGCCGAGGAGGAGAGGGGGGATGGAGTAGGAGGAGGAGAAGAAGAGGCAGGCCTGCATGCAATCCCTGGCGGTAACACCAAATCTACATGGTGCCACTGGTTACATGCTTGACGGCCATCAGTAGGTTCACCCAGTGGGCAGTAAAAGTTATGTACCTTCTGTGCTTGTGTTTGCTAGACCACGTGTCTGTGGTCAGATGTATTTTGGCACCGACACTGTGTGCCAGAGATACATTCACTTGCCACTGAACGTGGCCATATAGCTCCGGGATGCCCTTCAGGGAGAAATATTTCCTTCCGGGGACCTTCCATTGCGGTGTGCCAATGGGCACAAATTTTCTAAAGGCCTCTGAGTCCACCAGTTTATATGGCACAGTGTAAAGTGGAATGGAGGACAAATGGGAGAGAGGAGAAGGAGAAGAGGCAGGACGTGGAGCACCGGGAGCTTGGCTTTGTGGGTTCTGACGGCGTTGCTTACACTGGGCTCGGTGATGGGAGGCCAGGTGCCTTCTTAACGCGGTCTTCCCTAGGTAAGTGTTGGACTTACCGCGACTTATGCATTGACAGCACAGGCTGCAGATGGCAACACTATTGTCAGCAGCGGACACGTTAAAAAAAGCCCACACTGCGGAGCCATGTGCCGGCATCCTGGGAGCGCCAGATGTGACTGTGCATGGTGGATTGGATGGCTCGCTCCTGATACATTAGCAGTCTGCTTTTTGCCTCCTGTGCACTGCTAGCTCTGCCTGCTTCTCCTCCTTCTCCTCCCTATCTGCTGCTCCATCTCTCCCTCTGAACTCCCCTCCTCTTCCTCTCTTGTGGGCACCCACGTGATGTCCATCAAAACTTCATCATCGTCACCTTCACCACTAGAGATGTTGCAAACATAAAATTTTCCGTTCACGAACGGCGAACGCGAATTTCCGCGAATGTACGCGAAAGGGCGAATCGGGCGAACCGCCATAGACTTCAATAGGCAGGCGAATTTTAAAACCCACAGGGACTCTTTCTGGACACAATAGTGATGGAAAGGTTGTTTCAATGGGACTAACACCTGGACTGTGGCATGCCGGAGGGGGATCCATGGCAAAACTCCCATGGAAAATTACGTAGTTGACGCAGAATCGGATTTTAATCCATAAAGGGCATAAATCACCTAACATTCCTAGATTGTTTTGAAGGAATAACGTACTTTAAAACATCAGGTATGATGTTGTATCGATCAGGTAGTGTAAGGGTTACGCCCGCTTCACAGTGACAGACCAAACTATGATAGACCAAACTCCCTGTTTAATGCACCGCAAACAACCACAAACAGTCCATTTGCACAATCGCAAACTCCCCATTTGCACAAGGTTGGATACCAAGCTAGCCATGTCCCGTTCTTTGTCCTCACTGATGTCGTTGAAGGTCTCTTCCTCCACCTAGCTAGTCCCCGAAAGGTGACAACAAGCCCCCTGGGACGCCTTCTGTGTTTGGTCTTCCACCTCCTCAAAGCCACCTTACTCCTCTGACTCCTCTTCTTCAGGCTCCTCTCTCTGCGTTATTATAAGGTGTGTTAAGTAGTACTATTCCTATCAGTTCAATCCCTGTTACGTCCCCTATCAGGGGACATGTATATGGCATCAATTTTAGGAACCGGGAGATGGAAAAAGATGCTTGCTCGGTCCTCCTACTTCCAATTTGGGGCACTGCACGTGCAATCTAATGTGCCACCAGATATGAGTGGTGTGCTAAGTAGTACTATTCATATCAGTTTAATCCCTGTTACGTCCCCTATCAGGGGAAGTGTATATGGAATCGATTTTAGGAACCGGGAGATGGAAAAAGATGCTTGGTCGGTCCTCTTAATTCCAATTTGGGGCACTGCGCGTGCAATGTACTGTGTGTGCCACCAGATATGAGTGGTGTGTTAAGTAGTACTATTCTTATCAGTTTATTCCCTGTTACATCCCCTATCAGGGGACGTGTATGGAATAGATTTTAGACAACCGCAAAGAGTTGTCAATAGCTGACACACTCATGACATAAATTTTATTCCTCTATGCGTCAGTCCTGGTGTAGTGATGACTGTGCTCGTGCGCACGTTTGGGAGATTGCAGGCGATGGGGGGTTTTCAAAGCCTATGGTCGTGCTGAGGTAATTCAGTGACAGTTAAGTGAACCAGAAAACATTGATTCTGCAGTGTGGGCCCATTGTTGGCCTAGTAGGCTTTAATGATCACCTTAGATGATCACAAAGAAAATTAATGTTTTTTCTATGCAAAATTATCCAGCCGATCCCGTTTGGTCTGTTCACAATGAAGCAACGACCTTATAATCTAGGGTGTGCCAACATTGCCATTGCCAACACACTCATAGAGGTGATCGCTTCATTGTGATACGCAAGCCCCTTCACCACAACAAGGTAACGATCACGAAGGGGAATTGACACATGTATGTGCCTTTTTTTTGTTTGGTTTTTGAAGCCACAGTGCAGCACCAGAGGCCAGAAAAATTTGGCATGTACACATGCCTGAAAAACTAGGTATTGTTGCAGCCGCTGTTTCATTTTTAGCCCAAGGGAGCTCTTCTCAAGTCATCAGGCCTTTTTTAGTCGAATGTATCGCCCACTGTCAGTCCCTTTGGGATCCATGCCTCATTCATCTTACTAAAGGTGAGGTAATCTAGACTTTTTTGACCGAGGCGACTTCTCTTCTCAGTGACAATGGCTCCTGCTGCACTGAAGGTCCTTTCTGACAGGACACTTGAAGCGGGGCAGGCCAGAAGTTCTATCGCAATTTGGGATAGCTCAGGCCACAGGTCAAGCCTGCACACCCAGTAGTCAAGGGGTTCATCGCTCCTCAGAGTGTCGATACCTGCAGTTAAGGCGAGGTAGTCTGCTACCTGTCGGTCGAGTCGTTCTCTGAGGGTGGACCCCGAAAGGCTGTGGCGATGCGTAGGACTTAAAAAGCTCTGCATGTCCTCCATCAACAACACGTCTGTAAAGCGTCCTCTATTTAATAGTTTTTATTAATTTTAAGAAAAGACATACCTTGTTGTTATTAAACAAAAGACAAAGAAAAACACAAATGGCTACATAGAAGCCACATTAATAGCCAATATATACATACCACATTAAAATATAAAGCAACGAAAATAACTAACAATACATCACAAACAAAACATAAAACATAAGAGAGGACAACAGGAGATAAAACAAAAAAATAGACAGCAGTGCAGTTGTTGGAATACATTGCACAATCATAGTTTTATCAGATATGGTCTCATGTACAAGACCTTAGCTATACAGGTCAGTTATATTTAAGTATATTTAAGTATATCAAGCGGGGGATAATACAGCGAGCGGTGAAGCTCTCCATATACTCCATTCCCTCTCGAACCTCACGGCCGCATCACCAGCTCCCGCCAACACACGCTCATATATATAGGTAGAATTTAGCCTTCGGATAACCTCCAGTTAGGCAAGGGATATTCTTTGATTTCCAGTTTTTAACTATGGCCAATTTGGTTGAAAGAAAAAGGTGTCCCAACACCACTCTCCCCTCGCATGGTATCTCGGCCAAGTCAATCCATAGAAGGGCCAGTGAGGGGGATGGCGGAAGCTGGGAACCCAATAAATCTGAGGCAAGAGAGAATATGGCCCTCCAGATATCTTGTAGCCTCGGACAAGACCACAAAATGTGATATAATGTACCTTTATTACCACATCCCCGCCAACATAGACACGAAAGGTCTGGAAAAATATGGCTCAGGTAATCTGGTGTATAGTACCACCTTAGTATGGTCTTCATCAAGGATTCATAATGCAAAGCACATCTAATATTTTTTTTTATGCAAGAAAAGGCTGCCAGCCACTGTTCGTCCGTGAACACCAGCCCCAAATCCCTTTCCCATGTAAGTAGCGGAGTCGTTTTAACAAAAAGTCCCTTATCCCTCATCATCATATATAAAGGCCGCAGTCGTGTGCACTGTGGCGGAGCCAATGACCACAGACTAAACACCTCCCGATTGCACACCAGATTGAACGGACAATTAGCTGTAAAATAATGTCTAATACACAAATATTTATAAAAGTCTGTGTGTGGAATCAGGAAGTGCTCATGAAGGTGTTCAAAGGGACGGAGAGTGTCCGAAATAAGTAGTTTGGAGAGCAGATCCAATCCGCCCCGCGCCCAAGACAACACTGAAATATTCGGAATAAAAAAGTTAAGAACAGTTACTGGGGCGCTGGGCGGGAAGGGTCCAGACTCCAAAGTACACAGTCCATTGAATCGGATCCAATTCTTCAGGGCCATGTGTACTAACGTCGGAAGAGATGGCCAGTTAAATGTCGGGTGGAGGGCTGCGAGCAAAAGAGTTTTTAAGTTATTACCAGGTGATAGTATTGTTTCTATATATACCCACTGTTTCGCAAAATTACCTACCCACCATTCCCTCAACTGTGATACTTGTGAGGCCAAAAAATACTCATGAATATTCGGAAGGCCCAATCCCCCCCGATGTTTAGGTCTCTGCATTATTGAAGTCGCTATTCTCGGTTTGTGTCTTTTCCAGATTAAAGCATTAATCAGTTTGGAAGCACTTCTGAAAGAAGCTACTTTGGGGGATAATAGGTAATGTCTTAAATATATACAGGAGTTTTGGAAGTGTAAACATCTGAAATGATGCGATACGACCTACCCAAGACACCTCATATTTAGTTAGATTGTCGAGCTCCTTCTCCAAAAGTTTTAATAGTGGAAGATAATTTGCTACATATAACTTCTTAAATGATGCTGTAAGCTTTATCCCCAGATAATCAATTTGGTTGTTTTGCCAGTCTAAGTCAAAAGTATCCTTCAACTTCTTTATCTGTACAGAGGGGATATTTATTGGGAGGGCCTGAGATTTAAAAGCATTTAGTTTATAGGACGAGACATCTCTGAATCGGGTTATGACATCAATGGCAGTTATTAAAGAGGTTTGGGGATTTGACAACGTCAGGATGATGTCGTCTGCATATAAGCTGATTTTATATTCCGTGCCCCCTATATCAACTCCCTTCACATCAGGACATTGGCGGAGGGCCTGGGCCAGGGGTTCTATAGTCAGAACAAATATCAGGGGAGACAGGGGGCATCCCTGGCGGGTACCATTACTAATATCAAAGGGGTCAGAGAGTGCCCCATTAACCCACACTCTAGCACTTGGTTGAGTATAGAGTGCCTTGATAGCCGCCAGGACTGCCCCCGTAAATCCCATTTTCTCCAACACCGAGAAGGCGAACCGCCAATTAATGCGATCGAACGCCTTCTCGGCGTCTAGGGTGACCAGAAGCGTTGGGATTTTCCCTCTCTGGACATAGTCCACAATATTTAATGTCCGCCTAGTATTGTCCTGCAGCTGCCTACCTTTTACGAATCCAACCTGGTCCGTATGAACCAGAGTAGTAATACAAGGAGCCAGACGGCTTGCCAACACTTTTGCGTATATTTTTGCATCTGTGTTTAACAGTGATATCGGACGGTAATCCCTTACGTCATCTGAAAGAAGGTCAGTTTTTGGAATGGTGACTATCCTCGCCTCCAGCATCTCTTTTGGAGGATGACCATTACTCACCATTTCCCCAAAGATCTGACATAGATAAGGAGAAAGTTCTTTTTGAAATAACTTATAATATGTGTTTGAAAAGCCGTCTGGCCCTGGTGCTTTATTATTCGGTAATGTTGTAATAATATCTAGGATTTCCTGCTCTGACATTGGGGAGTTTAATTTCCCCAACTGGGCTTCAGTAAGATTAGGGAGGTCAATTGAATCCAGAAACTGATCTATGGTCACCGTGCTTCCAGAAGATGTATCCGGAAGGGATTCTAAATTATAGAGAGTTTTATAAAAACTCCGGAAGGAATTTGCTATGCCCTGTGGATCAATGATCTTTTTATTCGTAGTTTTTGACGTTATATACGGGATCTTATTTTTAGTAGTTCTTTCCTTCAATCTATGTGCTAATAGTTTCCCAGATTTATTATCCTGTGCATAATATAATGCACGGGTCTTTTTTAGATCCTTCTCATATCTATAGAGTAAATGTTCCTTCAATTGGAGACGTAAATTCTGCAACCTAGTTCCCATAATAACGGTGGGATTGATCTTGTTATTAGACTCCAGGGACCTAATCTGCAGGGTCAAGGCGGTTGTCCGTTCCTCTCTCTCCTTCTTTACTATGCATCCAATTTTCATATGCAGACCTCTCATATAGGCCTTGTGGGCATTCCAGAGAGAGAAGGGGTTGGACACTGATCCCTCATTGGTACGAAAAAATTCCTTTAAACCCTCCTGCAATGTTAATCTATGTTTGGGATGCTCCAATAAATGGATATTATCGCGCCACAGAAAACCTAAGGATCTGTTAGAGTCGTCGCCAATTGTTAAAGTGACAGGCGCATGGTCAGACCATGTAATCGTCCCTATGGATGAACGTACTGCCACATTCAACAAGTGGCGATCTACCAAAAAAAAATCAATCCTAGAATAAGTTTGATGGGCATTTGAAAAAAAAGAAAAATCCTTTTCTCCCTCATGATGGAACCTCCAAACATCATAGAGATCCTCTCTCAATAAGAGGCAGTTAAGGCCCCGTATGGACTCACTAACCCCCGTTGACGAATCCATAGCTGGATCCAATATAGAGTTGAAGTCTCCACCCCAAAGAATCAGACCCTTCCTAATCCTATTCACCTTAGTCACTAAGTTACGTAGGAAGCGCAACTGATGTCTGTTCGGAGCGTATACAAATACCATGGTGAAAATCACGCTATTTACGGATGCCACCATGATAATGTATCGCCCATTTTGGTCAACCACAGATTCATGCAGTTGGAATACAACCGAGTCCCTAATTGCTACCATCACACCTCTCTGTTTTTTCGTATAATGGGAATGAAAAACATTTGGGAAATGCGCATTTTTAAGTCTAAATGCATCCTCCTTCAGGAGATGTGTCTCAGTTGCGCAGATTATATCCCCTTTCATGGTCTCTACTTCCCTCCACAGCATGGACCTCTTGAACGGGCTATTTAGACCCTTCACATTTATTGCAACAATTTTATGAACCATCTGTCCATGGGTCCATTCTGTGGAGGGATTGACCCCTCATCGGATCATATCTCCGCCATATTAAAACCTGTAAGCAATGTATCTTATCTTCGCACTGCGTAACAATACATAAATCACATACACCTCTACATAAAACAAAAACACTAAAGAAATAAATAAAAAAAGACTAACGACATAAAACATAGTTATTACAAGACAAACAAAAACCCGGCATATAGTGCCGTTAATCCTTTGGAGGGACATATATTTTGGCTCATGGCCGCAAGGGGCTGCTCGGCGTTGCCCCCACCCCCTCTACCCTACTAAATTCCCTTGGACCCCTCAACTATGGGACCCTTTTCTCCTGGGTCACTAAATGCCACTCAGAGTCCAGGGGAAAAGGTGGACTTTTATCCGGGATTTCCATCTTGATATTCCAAGAGTCTAACAGCTGTTTCCCGGACTTCATGGAGAATTACCACATGTACAGTTCCCTGGTGATGGATCAGGACTCTGGTCGGGAATCCCCATCTATAAGGGATATTATTCCGTCGCAGCGCAGCGGTGAACGCACCCAGTTGACGGCGCTGTTGCAAGGTGGTAGCAGATACGTCTGCAAAGATCTTAATCTGATGGTACGGGGAAGGCAAAATACTCAATTTTCTGGATGCTGCTAATAGCAGTTCTTTAACATGAAAAAAGTGAATCCGTACCACCGTATCTCTCGGTAATGAACTAGGGAGATACTTTGGTCTCATCACCCTATGTGCTCTATCTAAAATCAAGTCCTGTTGGGTGAGGTCAGGGGTCAGGATTTTCATTATGTTTTGTAGGTAGGGAATCAGATCTTTCAATGCAATTTCTTCAGGGATTCCTCGGAATTTAAGGTTATTACGGCGTGATCTATCTTCTAGATCAACTACCTTGGCCTTAAGCCACGCTATTTCCCCCTTCATATCGCTATGAGCCTCTTTAAGTTGATTATAGGATACCGCATAATCCTCCATCCTTAATTCGATAGAATCCACCCTGCACCCCACCTCTACCACCGCCATCTGCAACGGGCGAACCAGGGCACTTAAATCCTTGTGCATAGAGTTGCTGAATAAGACCAGCATGTCTTTTAGAAGGTTACCCGATGCTGGTTTATCGTCAGTGGGGATCGCCTGGATTGTTGGAGTGTCCGAATCAACCACCTCGCTCACACCATGCACCGGAGCCAGAGTTTCCCCTTCAAGCTGCACTCCTCCCTGCATCCGTCCCGCTACAGGCGGTTCCGACGGTAAACAGCTGACATACCTCTGGGAGCTCTCCGTCTCCATCTGCAGACCACGAGGTTCTCCTAACCTTTCACATCTGACTTGAGAGCACACCGCTCCAAATGAATGCGCCGCCTCGGATAGACGTGACCCCGCCACGACCCACGTCTGGTCACACTCCGGGCTTCCGCCTCCTCCCGACTGCTATGCCGAGGTGATAAAGGCCGCAGTGGAGATGGGGGAGATGGGGGAATATCTCCAAGAGGGGTTCCCTTTTCCATAAAGGCATCCAGCTTCCCCTGTTTCTTCGCTGATCTCATGCCTCTGGTCATCTCCGCTTTTCCACTCTCAGCTGTAGCGTAGCATAGACTCAGTCGCGGAGTGTAAGGGCTATTATACCGCTGTCACTGGGAAGTTTGAGCAGGAGCACGCCGGAGCTTTCACCTCACGCAGCCATCTTGCTCAGCCAGCAAACCACACCCCCTGTAAAGCGTCCTGTCCTTGCCGGCGTGGTCGTGGTAGGAGGAGGATTACTTTCACCTCTTCCCCTGTTAGATTCCCGTTGTGCTGTGACATCCCCCTTATACACTGTGTAAAGCATACTTTTTAATTTATTTTAGAACTGCTGCATCCTTTCCGACTTCCGGCAATTCGGTAACATTTCAGGCACTTTCTGCTAATACCGGGGGTCTAGTAGCGTGGACACCCAGTACAGGTCGTTCTTCTTCAGCCTTTTTATACGAGGGTCCCTCAACGGGCACGACAGCATGAAAGACCCCATTTGCACAAGGTTGGATGCCGAGCTACTCATGTCCCGTTCCTCGTCCTCAGTGATCTCTCTGAAGGTATGTTCTTCCCCCCAGCCACGTACAACACCACGGGTACCAGATAGGTGACAACGAGCACCCTGGGATGCCTGTTGTGGTTGGTCTTCCTCCTCCTCCTCAAAGCTACATTCCTCCTCTGACTCCTCTTCCTCACACTCCTCTTCCAGCGTTGCCGCAGGTCCAGCAAGCGATGCTGATAAGGCTGTTTCTGGTGGTGATGGTGACCACAACTCTTCCTCTTCACGCTCATCTACGGCCTGATCCAGCACTCTTCGCAGTGCACGCTCCAGGAAGAAAACAAATGGGATGATGTCGCTGATGGCGCATTCGGTGCGACTGACTAGGTTTGTCACCTCCTCAAAAGGACGCATGAGCCTACAGGCATTGTGCATGAGCGTCCAGTAACGTGGCAAAAAAATTCCCAGCTCCGCAGAGGCTGTCCTAGCACCCCGGTCATACACATACTCGTTGACGGCTTTTTCTTGTTGGAGCAGGCTGTCGAACATTAAGAGTGTTGAATTCCAACGTGTCGGGCTGTCGCAAATCAAGCGCCTCACTGGCATGTTGTTTCGGCGCTGAATGTCTGAAAAGTGCGCCATGGCCGTGTAGGAACGCCTGAAATGGCCACACACCTTCCTGGCCTGCTTGAAGACGTCCTGTAAGCCTGGGCACTTATGCACAAAGCGTTGTATGATCAGATTACACACATGTGCCATGCACGGCACCTGTGACAACTTTCCCAAATTCAATGCCGCCAACAAATTGCTTCAGTTGTCACACACCACTTTGCCGATCTCCAGTTGGTGCGGAGTCAGCCACTGATCTACCTGTGCGTTCAGGGCGGACAGGAGTGCTGGTCCGGTGTGACTCTCTGCTTTCAGGCATGTCAACCCCAAGACGGCGTGACACTGTCGTATCCGGGATGTGAAATAGCCCATGGGGAGCTGGAGGGGTGCCGTTGATGTGGAGCAAGACGCAGCAGCAGAAGAGGACTCAGCCGAGGAGGTTATGGAAGAGGATGGAGTAGGAGGAGTAGAGGAGGTGGCAGCAGGCCTGCCTGCAAGTCGTGGCGGTGTCCCCAACTCCTCTGCAGAGCCACGCATTCCATGCTTGGCAGCCGTGAGCAGGTTTACCCAATGCGCAGTGTAGGTGATATACCTGCCCTGACCGTGCTTTGCAGACCAGGTATCAGTGGTCAGACGGACCCTTGCCCCAACACTGTGTGTCAGACATGCCATGACTTCTTTTTGCACAATCGAGTACAGGTTGGGGATTGCCTTTTTGCAAAGAAATTTCGGCCAGGTACCTTCCACTGCGGTGTCCCAATAGCTGCAAATTTTTTGAAGGCCTCAGACTCCACCAGCTTGTATGGTAAAAGCTGGCGGGCTAAGAGTTCAGACAAGCCACCTGTCTGACGCCGGGCAAGGGGGTGACTTTGTGACATTGGCTTCTTACGCTCAAACATGTCCTTGACAGACACCTGACTGGGCAGATGAGCAGGAACTGCTCAAGGCGAGAGACGGAGTGGCGGATGGTTGAGAGGGGGCAAGGAGGACAGCAGTGGTTGACATGGCTGAAGATTCTGGACCAGGAGGAGGATGGCGGCTTTGAGTTTGTGTGCTGCTTGTACTCATGTGTTGGTCCCATAGGAGTTTGTGATGTGCGATCATGTGCCTTCGCAAAGCAGTTGTACCTAGGTGGGTGTTGGACTTCCCACGACTCAGTTTCTTTTGGCACAGGTTGCAAATGGCATCGCTGTTGTCAGAGGCAGAAAGACAAAAAAAAATGCCACACTGCTGAGCTCTGCAATGACGGCATTCTGGTGGTGGCAACAGCATGTGTTGATTGGCGTGCTGTCTGGCTGACCCCGGGTGCCGATACATGCTGTCTGACTGTGCCACTAGCTCCTTGCGACGACCTCCCCCTGCTTCCAACTCGTCTCCTCCTCCTCTCTGTCTCCCCTTCTGAACTTTCCACCTGTTCTTCTTCTCTTCGACCGGGCACCCACGTGACATCCACGGACACATCATCAACCGCTTCACTTGTATCTGACAACTCAGCAAAGGAAGCAGCAGCGGGTACAACATCATCATCATCATCATCACACTGTACGTCCATGTGTGTAATGCTGCCTGACTGAGACATGTCCCTGTTATCCACATCCTCTGGCAATAATGGTTGCGCATCACTAATTTCTTCCAACTGATGTGTAAATAACTCCTCTGACAGATCAAGTGAAGCGGCTGTGGTGCTAGTGGTGGTGGCAGGCTGGCGAGTGGTAACTTGAGAGGTGCCCGAAGCTGAGCTGGAGGAGGATGGTGCCTCAAGGTTCCGAGCGGAAGCTGTAGAAGATTGGGTGTCCTGTGTAAGCCGGTCAACTATGTCCTCAGAACTTTTCGAGTTCAGGGTACGTGGCCTCTGAACACTGGGCATTATTCTAGGGCCAAAGGGAATCACAGCACCACGACCACAACGGCCCCTGCGGGGTGGCCTGCCTCTGCCTGTCATTTATTTTAGATTAGTTAAGTTGTACTATGTGTGCAAGCTACTGTGACACCAAATATGAGTTGCGCTGGTGACACTATGGACTTGCAGCTGGGCCTTAAACACACAAACACGTGTGCAACTGACTGCTAGTTATTCACAGTCAAAATTGTTGTTTTTCTTTAAATATAATCGAATGTGACACCAGATATGAGTTGCGCTGGTGACACTATGCACGTGCAGGGCATGAAACACACGCGCGTGCCAGCAACTGACTGCTATTATATTACAGTCAAAAAAATAAATATTTTTTAAATGCAAGCTACTGTGACACCAGATATGAGTGGTGGCACTGGGCAAGTGGGCGCAGTATATGCTGTGAGCCTGACACACACGCTGGCAGGCAACTGCAATTAGATTACACAGAAAAAAAAAAAAAGCAGACTGATGTTCTAGCCCTAAAAAGGGCTTTTTGGGGTGCTGTCCTTACAGCAGAGATCAGATGAGTCTTTCAGGACTGCAGTGGACACTGAATACACTGGCCTACCTATCGATTTCCCTATTAAATCAGCAGCAGCCACACTGTCCCTCTTCTCACTGTGACTGCAGCTTCCGAATGAATCTAAGATGGATGCTGTCCAGGAGGTGGGAGGGTCTGGGAGGGAGGGGCTGCTGCTGATTGGCTGGAATGTGTCTGCTGACTGTGAGGTACAGGGTCAAGGTTTACACAATGACGACGAATAGGGGGTGGACCGAACATCGCATATGTTCACCCGCCGGCGAATAGTTCAGGACATCTCTATTCACCACCACTGACATTACAGATCTCGGAGTAGGCAGCAACAGCGGGGACCACCCTCCTTGGGCTCATCTGGGTACTGTCGTCAGACTGCTGGGTGGCGACCGTTGATATCTTCTCTTCCTGATCCAATGCCAAGAATGGCTGCGCATCTGTAAGATCTTGGAATGGATGGGAAAATAATTCCTCTGACTCGAGCGGAGGGGATATGGTGGTGGTGGTGTCTTTGGGGGTGCACACAGCAGAGAGTGAGGAGGGTGCAGATACAAGAGGATGAGGAGGACGCAGAAGCGGAACGCTGAGTGAGCCACTGAACCAACTCTGGTGCGTCCTTTGATATAATCGCACGCACCTTCTGCAACTTCCCACTTAGGCTCCAGCCTGGTGCGCCTGCCCGACCATTTTCAAAATGACCCTGTGACAAAGTACCTATAGAAGGGCAGTATTTGTGGAGGAAGGTATATCACACCCCTGCTTCAATCAGTTTTTTGGGGGGGCAACTGGTTAATCACACCAGTTGAAATTATTTGTTCCAATAGCGTTTGTCCCTCTATATACCTGCGGTATCGCAGCAGAACCGCACACAGCTGCTGCACAATACAAATGCACTATAATATACTGTCAATGTTAGAAAGTATATTATAAGTATATCACGCCCCTCAGTAAGTCACCCCTATCGATAGCACACCTATACCATTCCTTAAAAGGACTTTTGTGGCCCTATTAGCCAGCGTTTGGTGTCTCTAACAACCTGTCCCTGCTCCACACAGCAACCTCTCCCTACACTGGCAAAACACTGAATGTAAAATGGCGGCCAGATCGGGTTTATTTATAAGGTAGGGGGTATGTCCATGTGCTGAAATGTCTCAATTGGCTGTCCTGTACCACCTGATGGATGTGTCATGGGTCAAAGTTCTTCACAATGTAAAAGAATATGGCGCCGGTGGACATCGCCATATGTTCGTCCGTTCGGCGAACCGCGAACAAGCAAAGTTTGCCGCAAAACGAACACCGGGCGAACCGCATGGCTATCTCTAATCACAGCAGTGTCCTCTCCCTCTCACCCAGTCCTCTCCCTCTCACTCTAATTGTCACAGCAGTGTCTTTTCCCCCTCTACCCAATAGTCACAGCAGTGTCCTCTCCCTCTTACCCCAATGGTCACAGCAGTGGCCTCTCTCTTTCACCCCAATGGTTACAGCAGTGCCCTCTCGCTCTTACCCCAATGGTAACAGCAGTGTCGTATCCCTCTCTACCCAATGGTCACAGCAGTGTCCTCTTTCTCCCACCACAATGGTCACAGCAGTGTCCACTCCCTCTCACCCCAATGGTCACAGCAGTGTCCTCTCCCTCTCACCCCAATGGTCACAGAAATGTCCTCTCCCTCTCATGTGAACAATGGGTAGAGAGGGAGAGGACACTGCTGTGACCATTCAGGTGAGAGGGAGAGGACACTTCTGTGACCATTGGGGTGAGAAGGAGAGGAGATTGCTGTGACCATTGTGGGAAGAGGGAGAGGACACTGCTGTAACCATTGAGGTGAGAGGGAGATGATACTGCTGTGACCACTGAAGTGAGAGGGAGAGAACACTGCTTTGACAATTGAGGTGAGAGGGAGAAAACACTGCTGTGACCATTGAGGTGAGAGGGAGAGGACACTGCTGTGACCATTTGCGAAAGAGGCAGAAGACACTGCTGTAACCATTTGGGTGAGAGGGAGAGGACACCGCTGTGAAAATTGGGGTAAAGGGAGAGGATACTACTATGAACATTGGGGTAAGAAGGAGAGGACACTGTTGTGACTATTGGGGTAAGAGGGAGAGGATACTACTGTGACCATTGGGTTGAGAGGAAGAGGACACTGCTGTGACTATTGGCGTAAGAGGGAAAGGACACTGCTATGACCATTGGGGTGAGAGGGAGAGGACACTACTGTGACTATTGAGGTGAGAGGGAGAGGACACTGCTGTGCCCATTGAGGTGAGAGGGAGAAGACACTGCTGTGACCATTGGCGTAAGAGGGAGAGGATACTACTATGACCATTGGGGCGAGAGGGAGAGGACACTGTTGTGACCATTGGGGTGAGATGAGGTCAGCTACCTAATGTCACGAATAATGGGAAGGGGAGGGACACCAGAAAGACAACAGAAGGGAGAAGACAAAGAACTAGGCCTCAAGGCTAGGGAGAAGGGAAAGGTCACCTCCTAGAAAACCCCTAGATCTGGCCCTGACACCTGTCAGTATGTATAGACCCTGAAGGTGGGAAAATACATATGCTGGAACCTAAACCCTAGGAGCCCTGAGATGCAGTAGAGGTAGTGAAAGGGAATGAGACTACTGGTTCCTTCCCAGGAGAATGAACCAGCGTCTCCCTGAGGCCTAGTAACAACAAGCAAGAGGGAACAGCCAAATACAAAGAGCAGTACAACTTATCTTATAGAAAATGGATGAGCAGGAGGAACACAGGTAAGGTCCACACACCAACTCTTCCAATCCAAGCAGAGAATAAAGTGTGAAACCAAACTAAATAGGGAAGCAGTACTGACCGCCAGCTGCACCTGACAAGAGGTGTGGTCATTACCAAACAACAACACTGAGAATCAAGAGACTGTCAGTTAACCTCACGTGCAGTCATTCTCTCTGATCTTCTAACCTCTGTCATAGAAGGTACCGTGACATCGGGAGAGTGCATTGGCATTGCCGTTGTCCCTACCTGTCTGGAACTTGATGCGGTAGTGGTATTTAGAAAGGCAAGCCAACCACCTCTGCTCAAACGCACCGAGCTTGGCATTCTCCAGATGTGCTGACGGGTTGTTGTCTGTCATCACGGTCACCTCTGCACCTGTCAGGTACTCCGCAAACCTTTCGGTCATGGCCCACACCAGTGTCAGTAGTTCCAGTTTAAAGGAGCTATAGTTGTCAGGGTTGCGCTCTGACTCCCTCAGAGACCGGCTGCCATAGGCAATGACTCTCTCATGTCCATTCTGGACTTGGGATAACACGGCCCCCAGACCATGTAGACTTCCGTCAGCATACAGCAGGAATTGGGTGTCGAACCGCGCATAAGCCAGAATCAAGGTACTGGTCAGTGCCTCTTTCACTGCTTCAAAGGCCTCTTGTTGCCGGGATCCCCATTTCATGGGACAATTCTTCGGGCCCCCCACAGTGCTCCTTACTAACTCATTTAACAAGCCCACCAAATGAGCGAATTTGGGTATAAACCTCCTGTAGTAGCCGGCCAGTCCCACGGATGGGGCCACTTCTGGATGATCTCCACCTTGCTGGGTGCCAGCTTTACCCCCTCCTGGGTGACCAAATGTCCCAAATACTCTGTCTATTGTCAAAACAGTTTGCACTTCTCAGGCTTGATCTTGAGCCTATAGTCTCGCAGCCATCCTAGGACCTGTCGCAGCTTCTGGAGGTGATTCTCGAAGGAGGCCCTAAACACTACTATGTCGTCCAGGTATAGCAATACCGACTCGAAGTTGAGATCCCCCAGGCATCAACAGCTGGAATGTTCCCGGGGCATTGGACAGGCCAAACGGCATCCGGTTGAACTCGTAGAGTCCCATAGGTAGGATTAAGGCCATCTTCGCTTTGTCCTTCTAGGCCACTGGAACCTGCCAATACACACTGGCCAGGTAAAGAGTCAAGAATAACTTTGCATGACTCAGGGCGGACAACGGCTCCTCAATCCACGGATGGTCTGGGCATTCAGCCTCCGATAATCCACGCAAAACCGGAGACTCACATCTTTTTTCCGCACCAAGACTACTAGAGCAGCCCAAGGGCTTGGACTCTCCTGGTTTTCCAACATTCTGGCCATCATGTCCTTCAAGTCCTGGTAAATTTTAGTTGGGATTTGCCGGTAACGTTCCCTGATTGGTGCAGCATCACCGGGGGGGGGGATTTTGTGCTCGATGGTGGAAGCACACCCAAAGTCCTCATCATGTCTTGAGAACGCCTCCTGAAATTCCCAAAGGGTGTCTTCCAGCGACTTCTGTTGTCCTGGAGTCAGGATCTTGCAGTCCACCCCCATCTGGGCCATGATCACTCGACCGTTCCACTCCACTGTTGGGGTCTCCCTTTGATGGACCTCTACAGCATAGGTCCAGGCTGATCTCCTATCCGGCTGTAGCGTGAAGCGCCTTCATCTAAGGATGTCCCCTTCAGACACAACTTTGGCCAGCAAGGTATTCCCAGGAACAGTTAACTCGCAGTCTTCAACATTGAGACAGCGTATGGGCACACAACCATCCTTTACAATATTGAGGGCCTGGGCTACCAGTGGGCTAGTCTGCGCTTCCTCTTGGTAAGCAGGCTCGACAGTGGAGTAGCTAGAAATGACTGTGGTCCACAGCAAATTTTTTAATGGCTCCCCCTCCTCCAGTAAATTTTATGCAACCCTTTCCTTTTATGCCGCCCCCATTCCTAAGGCTAGTAAAGATCGCTCTCTCAGACCAGGCCCGGCAGCTGTTTTCTACACTGTCTATACTGTCACTGTATATAATTTCATTGTGTAATATAGTGTTGATCACGAATATTCGAATTGTGCTTTTTTATCGCGAATATAGGTACTTCGAAAATTTGCAAATATTTAGAATATAGTGATATATATTCGTAATTTCAAAAATTCTAGATTGTTTTTAAATCAGTACACATGATCCCTCCCTACTTCTAGCTTGTGGGTCAATGAGAAGGCTGCAGCATCTTTGACATTTGGAGTAGTGTTGATTGAGAATTTTTGTAATGCGAATTTTCGTAATGCACATTTTTATCGCTAATTTTTCAATTGCCGAGTAAAAACATGATTCCTCATTGTCTCATTGGACTCATTGGCCCACAAGCAAGAAGCAGGGAGGAATCATCACTTTAGATGGAAAAAAATGATGAATATTCTAAAAAACAAATATATAGCACTATATCGAATATATTCATATTTTTTCGAATATTCGTAATATTCTAAAACGAGAATATATAGCAATATAGCAGATATTCGGAAAAAAAACAAATATAGATCAATTTAGCTAATATAGTGCTATAATCATTTTTTTTAATAGTTGTAATTTTTTTTCCAATCTGGACTTCAGATGAGAAAAAAATTACAACTATTAGACAAAGAAGATTATAGCACTATATTAGCTAAAATGCTCTATATTCGTTTTTTTTCGAATATTCGCTATATTGCTATATATTCTTGTTTTCGAATATTACGAATATTGGAAAAAACTAATATATTCGTTTTGTCGAATATTCGTAATATTCTAAAACAAGAATATATAGCAATTTAGCAAATATTCGAAAAAAAAGAATATAGAGCAATTTAGCTAATATAGTGCTATAATCTTCTTTGTCAAATAGTTGTAATTTTTTTCTCATCTGAAGTCCAGATTGGAAAAAAAATTACAACTATTAAAAAAAAAGATTATAGCACTATATTAGCTAAATTGCTCTACATTTGTTTTTTTCGAATATTTGCTATATATTCTTGTTTTCGAATATTACGAATATTTGAAAAAACGAATATATTCGATATAGTGCTATGGCTCCTTGGCCCACAAGCAAGAAGCAGGGAGGAATCATGTTTAAACTCAGGAATTGAAAAATTTGCATTACGAAAATTCGCATATTATGCGATCATTACCTTGCCGATTTTTCGAGTTAAAAACGCATAGAATATAACTAATATATTCGAATTTGTGAATATTTGACGAATATTCTACAAAATATTCGCGAAATATTGCGTATTTGAATATGACCCCTGCCGCTCATCACTAGTGTAATACTGTTGAGGGGGCCCTGACAAAATCTTTTAGTTCTCCTCCTCCTGGATGGGCCCCTTCTGGGTCAGGACACCAAAGCAGCCACTTCCCCTATAGCTACGCCCCTGGGGCTCGATCAGGACCTTCAGTCCATTCAGTTGTCATCCAGCCCCCACCGGCAGCGTCAAGATTTGTTCTTGTCGAGGTGGGATCTTCACCGGGTTCCTCCGCGGCACCTTAACGTGTCTAATGGGCCGACCGGTCATGTTGCCCTTTTGCAGACAACAGCTTCTCACCATCTGCTGTAAAACCTTCTGGGTTGGCCGGTGCGTGGTGGCCTGTTGCAAATACTTCGGCCCTTCTTTGGCATAGAGTTGATCGTCTAGTTCTCTCAGCACATTCATACCTAGTGTCACGTCCATTCCTTTCCGGAAAGAATGGTCCACCAGCACGACCCCCTTCTTGCCAACGTCTTGCCCAAACAGTCGAACCCGCATCCAGACTATCCCTAGGACGTCTATCTCTCTGTTGTTGGCATCCATCAGCCTGATGATGCTCCCGTCTTCTGGCTCTATCATATGTCCAAAGTGTCCAAAGTGTCCTTCGAAGAACTCAAGAGGCATAAGGGTGCACTCCGACCCTGTATCAACTATGCAGCATACCTTTTGACTTCCATAACGGAGCTGCTGGCATACAAGTCATGTTCCTCAAGCATAGGGCTTAGCTTCTGGTGCTCCTCAACTGCACTACTTTAGCACCCCACCCCCCCTCCCCGGGCTCTCTCCAGCAGGGAGAATATTTTCTCTAGGGTGTCTATCGGATTTGGGCCTTACCATCACTGTCCGTCTGACGTCACCCTCTAGAGCCCCCAACGTCACCCTCTAACCACACTTCGCACCCTTTCAGTCCAGTCTTGCAACGTTATGTTTTCACCGTTAAATTTTGGTAGGTGATGCAACAGTGTCCCCACGGGGAAGTACCCTACTAGGGCGGGCATGGCGAGGGCAAGCTGGCCTTGCATATTCGAGCACCCTAAGCTGGGTCCTGGACCGGTGCCATTGGCGTCGGGGGAAGGTCTCCAGCCACGTTCCCATCCATAACTGTCGCTGTATCCTGCCGACTACGCCAAGTTGTAAGCCGTGTAACGGGGTGGGCTCCCCAAGATACAGCGAAGTCGCGAATGAAGAAAGCAACACTGTCACCAGCTTTAGCAAAAATTGAATTTTAGTAACACGTGATAATAAACACAACCACAAATACTGAGAACAAAAAATAAGTTTACATACACCCAGCCAAAGTCTGAGACCCCTGTGTTGCACAGAATGGCGCCCCCTGATGGATGCCAGCGTAAATTTTATAGTAATTCACCTACTGGCGGGCACAACTAAAACTGCCTCGCTGTACCTATTATTACCCTGAAACAAACACAAACAATTGGTTGGGTGCTTAGTATGGGCTGGCCAGCGGTGCAACACAGCAGTTCACACTCTTACCGTGCTCTAAATTATCCCCCCACCCATAGCTAGTCCTGTAGCACGTGCCGGATTATTTCTCCTGAGCAAAACGCTGAACTGGATAGATTTCGTGGGGGTATTTGTCAGCTCTCAAATGTGCAATGTCCCTTTTAGTAATGGAGTCCTTGTAGTACAGTAGCAACACTATAGGCCTGACACAAAGTAGAGACCCTAACTAACTAACTACAGGCCTGGTCTAAATCTCTAGGCGCAAATACTGCGGTAGTTGCGTGCACGATCTTACAAATCTGGGTCTGCTCTTTATCCACTGATGTCTCTGAACCAAACAACCAATCTCTCCAGCAAACACGAGGTCCCACAGGGTATGCAGCTTGTTCCTTAGCTCTTACCAGCCTTCCTAGAAACAATCCTCCTATCCCTGGAAAGGATCTGGGTCTTGGACAACAATCAGCTTCACTCAGCTGCAGCTGTGGTCACAGAGGAGGTCCTCTCACTTCTGGATCCATTGACTTTTCTGCTCACACACAGCTCCTCAGCTCTCAGCTCAGCTCAGCTCGCTCCTAAGATGGCTGCAGATCCTTCTTCATGCTCTCTAGAACCACACCTTTCATGAATATGAACATATATTTGCAGTCAGTGAGCTGTGCCTGGGAAAAAAGCAGCATCTTTTGGCCAAACAGCAAAACATCAGTCCAGATTATTTAACTTAATTTAAACAAACACAATGTTCAGACAATGAGAGTTGTTTCCCCATCTCACAGATTTATAGGGGGAGTCTGTCTGTACACTGCTGTATAGGGGGAACTTATCTGTACACTGCTGTATAGCTGGCATTTATCTGTACACAGCTGTATAGCTGGCATTTATCTGTACACAGCTATAGAGGGACGCTTATCTGTACACAGCTGTAGAGGGGACATTTATCTGTACACAGCTGTAGAGGGGACGTTTATCTGTACACAGCTTTATAGGGGATGCTGCTCTGTACACAGAAGTATAGGGGGTGCTTCTCTGTACAAAGCTGTATATTTTGGAGCTTGAATGTACACCGCTGTGTAGAGGGCACTTATCTGTGCACAGTTGTATAGAGGGCAATTATCTGTACACTGCTGTATAGGGAGAACATATCTGTACACTGCTATATAGGGGCAGTTATCTGTACACAGCTGTATAGATGAGCTTATTTGAACAAAGCAGTATAGGGGGAGCTTATCTGTACACAGCTGTATAGAGGGCACTTGTCTGTACACAGCTGTATAGAGGGCACTTGTCTGTACACAGTTGTATAGAGGGCCCTTATCTGTACACAGTTGTATAGAGGGCACTTATCTGTACACTGCTGTATAGGGGGAACCTTTTTGTACATTGTTTTATAGAGGGCACTTATCTGTACACGGCTGTATAGGGGGTACTTGTCTGTACACAGGTGTATAGGGGGCACTTATCTGTTCACAGCTGTATAGAGGACATTTGTCTGTACATAGCTGTATAGGGGGAACTTGTCTGAACAGAGCTGTATAAAGGGCCCTAGTATATTTACTGCTGTATAGAGGGCACTTACATGTACACAGCTGTATAGAGGGCAGTTATCTATACAAATCTGTAAAGGAGGAGCTAATCTGTACACAGCTGTATAGAGGGCACTTGTCTGTACACTGCAGTATAGGGGCAGCTTATCTGTACACAGTTGTATATAGGGCACTTGTCTGTACACAGCTGTATAGAGGGCCCGAGTCTGTACACAGCTGTATAGGGGGAACTTGTCTGTACAGAGCTGTATAGAGGGCCCTAGTATATTTACTGCTGTATAGAGGGCACTTGTCTGTACAGAGCTGTATAGGGGGCAGTTATCTATACAAATCTGTAAAGGAGGAGCTTATCTGTACAAAGAAGTATAGGGGCAGCTTATCTGTACACTGCAGTATATAGGGCATTTGTCTGTACACAGCTGTATAGAGGGCCCTAGTCTGTACACAGCTGTATAGGGGGAACTTGTCTGTACAGAGCTGTATAGAGGGCCCTAGTCTGTACACAGCTGTATAGAGTGCCCTAGTATGTACACTGATGTATAGAGGGCCCTAGTATGTACACAGCTGTATAGAGGGCACTTGTCTGTACACAGCTGTATACTGGGCACTTGTCTGTACGCAGCTGTATACTGGGCACTTGTCTGTACACTGCTGTATACTGGGCACTTGTCTGTACACTGCTGTATACTGGGCACTTGACTATTAATTATTAGAAAGTGACATTAATTTCATGGTACTGTACATCAAGAGCAGCATACACAAACAATACAAATGCAATATGCCTGAAATTGTTAACGTATGGATATAGAATGGACCGGACGCTGCCCCCGAGAGCTTACAATCTACATCTAACTGTATCTCTGCACTGTATAATGTCAGGTACTCGGTGTTATAAGACTGAGCTCCTCACATCCTGGACGTTCTGTACGTGAATTTCAGTATATTTTCTAGACTGATCTTTTCCTTTTATTCTCCAGAACGATGTAAAAAACCATCAATGAGTAACCTGGAGAAGATCTCACCGTCCAAAGAATATTATAACCCGTCTGAGGTGGTGACGTTACAGTGTGAACCTGGATATTATCCCTCATCGGACAGAATACAATGTATGAATAATGGAGAGCGAGACGCCTGGACACCGACTGCTGTCTGTATAGGTGAGTACAACCCATGAAACCTGTGTGCCCCGCTGTAATGATACTACTGCACACAGCTGTATAGGGGGCGCTGATCTGTACACAGCTGTATAGGGGGCGCTTATCTGTACACAGCTGTATAGAGGGCACTTATCTGTACACGGCTGTATAGGGGGCAGTCATCTGTACACAGCTGTATAGAGGGCCCTGATCTGTACACAGCTGTATAGGGGGCGCTGATCTGTACACAGCTGTATAGGGGGCGCTGATCTGTACACAGCTGTATAGGGGGCGCTGATCTGTACACAGCTGTATAGAGGGCACTTATCTGTACACGGCTGTATAGGGGGAGCTTGTCTGTATACAGCTGTATATGGGGTACTTGTCTGTACACAGGTGTATAGGGGGCGCTTATCTGTTCACAGCTGTATAGAGGACATTTGTCTGTAAACAGCTGTATATGAGGCACATCTATGTACACAGCAGTGTAGGGGCCCTAGTCTGTACACAGCTGAATAGGGGGCACTTGTCTGTACACAGCTGTATAGGGGGCGCTTTGTGTACAAAGCTTTATAGGGTGCTCTTGTCTGTACGCAGCTGTATAAGGGGCCCTAGTCTGTACACTGCTGTATAGAGAAAGCTTGTCTGTACACAGCTGTATAGAGGGCACTTGTCTGTACACAGCTGTATAGGGGGCGCTTTGTGTACAAAAATTTATAGGGAGCGCTTGTCTGTACACAGCTGTATAAGGGGCCCTAGTCTGTACACTGCTGTATAGAGGGCACTTGTGTGTACACAGCAGTATATGGGGAACTTGTCTGTACACAGCTGTATAGGGGGAGCTAATCTGTACACAGCTGTATAGGGGTCACTTGTCTGTACACACCTGTATAGAGGGGACTTGTCTGTACACAGCAGTATAGGGACAGCTTATCTGTACACAGCTGTATATAGGGCACTTGTCTGTACACAGCTGTATAGAGGGCCCGAGTCTGTACACAGCTGTATAGGGGGAACTTGTCTGTACAGAGCTGTATAGAGGGCCCTAGTATATTTACTGCTGTAAAGAGGGCACTTGTCTGTACACAGCTGTATAGGGGCAGTTATCTGTACACTGCAGTATAGGGGCAGCTTATCTGTACACAGCTGTATATAGGGCATTTGTCTGTACACAGCTGTATAGAGGGCCCGAGTCTGTACACAGCTCTATAGAGGGCCCTAGTCTGTACACTGCTGTATAGAGGGCACTTGTCTGTACACAGCTGTATAGAGGGCCCGAGTCTGTACACAGCTCTATAGAGGGCCCTAGTCTGTACACAGCTGTATAGGGGGCACTTATCTGTACACTGCTGTATAAAGGGCACTTGTCTGTACACAGCTGTATACTGGGCACTTGTCTGTACACGGCAGTATAGAGGGCACTTGTCTGTACACAGCTGTATAGAGGGCACTTCTCTGTGCACAGTTGTATAGAGGCCACTTCTCTGTACACAGTTGTATAGAGGCCACTTCTCTGTGCACAGTTGTATAGAGGGCCCTAGTCTGTACACGGCTGTATACTGGGCACTTGTCTGTACACAGCTGTATAGAGGGCCCTAGTCTGTATACTGCTCTATAGAGGGCACTTGTCTGTACACGGCTGTATACTGGGCACTTGACTATTATTTATTAGAAAGTGACATTAATTTCATGGTATTGTACATCAAGAGCAGCATACACAAACAATATCAAACAATACAAATGCAATATGCCTGAAATTGTTAACGTATAGATATAGAATGGACCGGACGCTGCCCCCGAGAGCTTACAATCTACATCTAACTGTATCTCTGCACTGTATAATGTCAGGTACTCGGTGTTATAAGACTGAGCTCCTCACATCCTGGACGTTCTGTACGTGAATTTCAGTATATTTTCTAGACTGATCTTTTCCTTTTATTCTCCAGAACGATGTAAAAAACCATCAATGAGTAACCTGGAGAAGATCTCACCGTCCAAAGAATATTATAACCCGTCTGAGGTGGTGACGTTACAGTGTGAACCTGGATATTATCCCTCATCGGACAGAATACAATGTATGAATAATGGAGAGCGAGACGCCTGGACACCGACTGCTGTCTGTATAGGTGAGTACAACCCATGAAACCTGTGTGCCCCGCTGTAATGATACTACTGCACACAGCTGTATAGGGGGCGCTGATCTGTACACAGCTGTATAGGGGGCGCTTATCTGTACACAGCTGTATAGAGGGCACTTATCTGTACACGGCTGTATAGGGGGCAGTCATCTGTACACAGCTGTATAGAGGGCCCTGATCTGTACACAGCTGTATAGGGGGCGCTGATCTGTACACAGCTGTATAGGGGGCGCTGATCTGTACACAGCTGTATAGGGGGCGCTGATCTGTACACAGCTGTATAGAGGGCACTTATCTGTACACGGCTGTATAGGGGGAGCTTGTCTGTATACAGCTGTATATGGGGTACTTGTCTGTACACAGGTGTATAGGGGGCGCTTATCTGTTCACAGCTGTATAGAGGACATTTGTCTGTAAACAGCTGTATATGAGGCACATCTATGTACACAGCAGTGTAGGGGCCCTAGTCTGTACACAGCTGAATAGGGGGCACTTGTCTGTACACAGCTGTATAGGGGGCGCTTTGTGTACAAAGCTTTATAGGGTGCTCTTGTCTGTACGCAGCTGTATAAGGGGCCCTAGTCTGTACACTGCTGTATAGAGAAAGCTTGTCTGTACACAGCTGTATAGAGGGCACTTGTCTGTACACAGCTGTATAGGGGGCGCTTTGTGTACAAAAATTTATAGGGAGCGCTTGTCTGTACACAGCTGTATAAGGGGCCCTAGTCTGTACACTGCTGTATAGAGGGCACTTGTGTGTACACAGCAGTATATGGGGAACTTGTCTGTACACAGCTGTATAGGGGGAGCTAATCTGTACACAGCTGTATAGGGGTCACTTGTCTGTACACACCTGTATAGAGGGGACTTGTCTGTACACAGCAGTATAGGGACAGCTTATCTGTACACAGCTGTATATAGGGCACTTGTCTGTACACAGCTGTATAGAGGGCCCGAGTCTGTACACAGCTGTATAGGGGGAACTTGTCTGTACAGAGCTGTATAGAGGGCCCTAGTATATTTACTGCTGTAAAGAGGGCACTTGTCTGTACACAGCTGTATAGGGGCAGTTATCTGTACACTGCAGTATAGGGGCAGCTTATCTGTACACAGCTGTATATAGGGCATTTGTCTGTACACAGCTGTATAGAGGGCCCGAGTCTGTACACAGCTCTATAGAGGGCCCTAGTCTGTACACTGCTGTATAGAGGGCACTTGTCTGTACACAGCTGTATAGAGGGCCCGAGTCTGTACACAGCTCTATAGAGGGCCCTAGTCTGTACACAGCTGTATAGGGGGCACTTATCTGTACACTGCTGTATAAAGGGCACTTGTCTGTACACAGCTGTATACTGGGCACTTGTCTGTACACGGCAGTATAGAGGGCACTTGTCTGTACACAGCTGTATAGAGGGCACTTCTCTGTGCACAGTTGTATAGAGGCCACTTCTCTGTACACAGTTGTATAGAGGCCACTTCTCTGTGCACAGTTGTATAGAGGGCCCTAGTCTGTACACGGCTGTATACTGGGCACTTGTCTGTACACAGCTGTATAGAGGGCCCTAGTCTGTATACTGCTCTATAGAGGGCACTTGTCTGTACACGGCTGTATACTGGGCACTTGACTATTATTTATTAGAAAGTGACATTAATTTCATGGTATTGTACATCAAGAGCAGCATACACAAACAATATCAAACAATACAAATGCAATATGCCTGAAATTGTTAACGTATAGATATAGAATGGACCGGACGCTGCCCCCGAGAGCTTACAATCTACATCTAACTGTATCTCTGCACTGTATAATGTCAGGTACTCGGGTGTTATAAGACTCAGCTCCTCACATCCTGGTCGTTCTGTACGTGGATTTCATTATATTTTCTAGACTCATCTTTTCCTTTTATTCTCCAGAACGATGTAAAAAACCCTCAATAAGTAACCTGGAGAAGATCTCACCGTTCAAAGAATATTATTACCTGTATGAGGTGGTGACGTTACAGTGTGAACCTGGATATTATCCCTCATCGGACAGAATACAATGTACGTATAATGGAGTCCGGGATGACTGGTCACCGACTGCTGTCTGTATAGGTGAGTACAACCCATGAAACCTGTGTGCCCCGCTGTAATGATACTACTGCACACAGCTGTATAGGGGGTCCTTATCTGTACAGAGCTGTATAGGGGGTCCTTATCTGTACACAGCTGTACAGGGGGAGCTTATCTGTACACATCTGTATAGGGGGTCCTTATCTGTACACAGTTGCATAGAGGGCTTTTCTCTGTACACAGCTGTATAGAAGGCACTTCTCTGTGCACAGTTGTATAGAGGCCACTTCTCTGTACACAGTTGTATAGAGGCCACTTCTCTGTGCACAGTTGTATAGAGGCCACTTCTCTGTGCACAGTTGTATAGAGGGCACTTCTCTGTACACAGTTGTATAGAGGACACTTCTCTGTGCACAGTTGTATAGAGGCCACTTCTCTGTACACAGTTGGATAGAGGGCACTTCTCTGTACACAGCTGTATAGGGGGAGCTTGTATGTGCGCAGTAATATAGAGGGAACTTGTCTGTACACTGTTGTATATAGGGCACTTGTCTGTACACAGCTGTATAGAGGATACTTGTCTGTAAACAGCTGAATATGGGGCACTTCTATTTACACAGCTGTGTAGGGGGCCCTAGTCTCTACAATGCTATAAGGGTGCACTTGTATGTACACAGCTGTATAGGGGGTACTTGTCTGTACACAGGTGTATAGGGGGCACTTGTCTGTTCACAGCTGTATAGAGGACATTTGTCTGTAAACAGCTGTATATGAGGCACTTCTATGTACACAGCTGTGTAGGGGGCCCTAGTCTGTACGCCGCTGTAAGGGCGCACTTGTATGTACACAGCTGTATAAGGGGTACTTATCTGTACATGGCTTTATAGGGGGCACTTATCTGTACACAGCTGCTTATGGAAAGCTTGTCTGTACACAGCTGTATAGCGGGCACTTCTCTGTACACAGTTGGATAGAGGGCACTTCTCTGTACACAGCTGTATAGGGGGAGCTTGTATGTGCGCAGTAATATAGAGGGAACTTGTCTGTACACTGTTGTATATAGGGCACTTGTCTGTACACAGCTGTATAGAGGATACTTGTCTGTAAACAGCTGAATATGGGGCACTTCTATTTACACAGCTGTGTAGGGGGCCCTAGTCTCTACAATGCTATAAGGGTGCACTTGTATGTACACAGCTGTATAGGGGGTACTTGTCTGTACACAGGTGTATAGGGGGCACTTGTCTGTTCACAGCTGTATAGAGGACATTTGTCTGTAAACAGCTGTATATGAGGCACTTCTATGTACACAGCTGTGTAGGGGGCCCTAGTCTGTACGCCGCTGTAAGGGCGCACTTGTATGTACACAGCTGTATAAGGGGTACTTATCTGTACATGGCTTTATAGGGGGCACTTATCTGTACACAGCTGCTTATGGAAAGCTTGTCTGTACACAGCTGTATAGGGGGCACTTTTGTGTACAAAGCTGTATAGGGGGAGCTAATCTGTACACAGCTGTATAGGGGTCACTTGTCTGTACACACCTGTATAGAGGGGACTTGTCTGTACACAGCAGTATAGGGACAGCTTATCTGTACACAGCTGTATATAGGGCACTTGTCTGTACACAGCTGTATAGAGGGCCCGAGTCTGTACACAGCTGTATAGGGGGAACTTGTCTGTACAGAGCTGTATAGAGGGCCCTAGTATATTTACTGCTGTAAAGAGGGCACTTGTCTGTACACAGCTGTATAGGGGCAGTTATCTGTACACTGCAGTATAGGGGCAGCTTATCTGTACACAGCTGTATATAGGGCATTTGTCTGTACACAGCTGTATAGAGGGCCCTAGTCTGTACACTGCTGTATAGAGGGCACTTGTCTGTACACAGCTGTATAGAGGGCCCGAGTCTGTACACAGCTCTATAGAGGGCCCTAGTCTGTACACTGCTGTATAAAGGGCACTTGTCTGTACACAGCTGTATACTGGGCACTTGTCTGTACACGGCAGTATAGAGGGCACTTGTCTGTACACGGCTGTATACTGGGCACTTGACTATTATTTATTAGAAAGTGACATTAATTTCATGGTACTGTACATCAAGAGCAGCATACACAAACAATATCAAACAATACAAATGCAATATGCCTGAAATTGTTAACGTATGGATATAGAATGGACCGGACGCTGCCCCCGAGAGCTTACAATCTACATCTAACTGTATCTCTGCACTGTATAATGTCAAGTACTCGGGTGTTATAAGACTCAGCTCCTCACATCCTGGTCGTTCTGTACGTGGATTTCATTATATTTTCTAGACTCATCTTTTCCTTTTATTCTCCAGAACGATGTAAAAAACCCTCAATAAGTAACCTGGAGAAGATCTCACCGTTCAAAGAATATTATTACCTGTATGAGGTGGTGACGTTACAGTGTGAACCTGGATATTATCCCTCATCGGACAGAATACAATGTACGTATAATGGAGTCCGGGATGACTGGTCACCGACTGCTGTCTGTATAGGTGAGTACAACCCATGAAACCTGTGTGCCCCGCTGTAATGATACTACTGCACACAGCTGTATAGGGGGTCCTTATCTGTACAGAGCTGTATAGGGGGTCCTTATCTGTACAGAGCTGTATAGGGGGTCCTTATCTGTACACAGCTGTACAGGGGGAGCTTATCTGTACACATCTGTATAGGGGGTCCTTATCTGTACACAGTTGCATAGAGGGCTTTTCTCTGTACACAGCTGTATAGAGGGAACTTGTCTGTACACAGCTGTATAGAAGGCACTTCTCTGTGCACAGTTGTATAGAGGCCACTTCTCTGTACACAGTTGTATAGAGGCCACTTCTCTGTGCACAGTTGTATAGAGGCCACTTCTCTGTGCACAGTTGTATAGAGGCCACTTCTCTGTACACAGTTGTATAGAGGCCACTTCTCTGTACACAGTTGTATAGAGGCCACTTCTCTGTACACAGTTGTATAGAGGGCACTTCTCTGTACACAGTTGTATAGAGGACACTTCTCTGTGCACAGTTGTATAGAGGGCACTTCTCTGTACACAGTTGTATAGAGGGCACTTCTCTGTACACAGTTGTATAGAGGGAACTTCTCTGTACACAGCTGTATAGGGGGAGCTTGTATGTGCGCAGTAATATAGAGGGAACTTGTCTGTACACTGTTGTATATAGGGCACTTGTCTGTACACAGCTGTATAGAGGATACTTGTCTGTAAACAGCTGAATATGGGGCACTTCTATTTACACAGCTGTGTAGGGGGCCCTAGTCTCTACAATGCTATAAGGGTGCACTTGTATGTACACAGCTGTATAGGGGGTACTTGTCTGTACACAGGTGTATAGGGGGCACTTATCTGTTCACAGCTGTATAGAGGACATTTGTCTGTAAACAGCTGTATATGAGGCACTTCTATGTACACAGCTGTGTAGGGGGCCCTAGTCTGTACGCCGCTGTAAGGGCGCACTTGTATGTACACAGCTGTATAAGGGGTACTTATCTGTACATGGCTTTATAGGGGGCACTTATCTGTACACAGCTGCTTATGGAAAGCTTGTCTGTACACAGCTGTATAGGGGGCACTTTTGTGTACAAAGCTGTATAGGGGGTGCTTGTCTGTACAGAGCTGCATAAGGGGCCCTTGTCTGTACACTGCTGTATATGGGGAACTCGTCAGTACACAGCTGTATAGGGGGCATTTATCTGTACACAGCTGTATAGGGGGTGCTTATCTGTACACAGCTGTATAGGGGGCGCTTATCTGTACACAGCTGTATAGGGGGCGCTGATCCGTACACAGCTGTATAGGGGGAGGTTAACTGTACACAGCTGTATAGGGGGAGCTTATCTGCACACAGCTGTATAGGGGGCGCTGATCCGTACACAGCTGTATAGGGGGAGCTTATCTGTACACAGCTGTATAGGGGGAGCTTATCTGTACAGAGCTGTATAGGGGGAGCTTATCTGTACATAGCTGTATAGGGGGAGCTTATCTGTACACAGCTGTATAGGGGGCAGTTGTCTGTACACAGCTGTATAGGGGGCCCTGATCTGTACACAGCTGTTTATGGGGCGCTGATCTGTACAAAGCTGTATAGGGGGCGCTTCTCTGTACACAGCTGTATAGGGGGCGCTGATCTGTACACAGCTGTATAGGGGGCGCTGATCTGTACACAGCTGTATAGGGGGCGCTGTTCTGTACACAGCTGTATAGGGGGCGCTGATCTGCACACGGCTGTATAGGGGGAGCTTGTCTGTATACAGTTGTATATGGGGTGCTTGTCTGTACACAGCTGTATAGGGGGCGCTGATCTGTACACAGCTGTATAGGGGGCGCTGATCTGCACACAGCTGTATAGAGGGCACTTATCTGTACATGGCTGTATAGGGGGCGCTGATCTGTATACAGCTGTATATGGGGTACTTGTCTGTACACAGCTGTATAGGGGGCGCTGATCTGCACACAGCTGTATAGATGGCACTTATCTGTACACGGCTGTATAGGGGGAGCTTGTCTGTATACAGCTGTATATGGGGTACTTGTCTGTACACAGGTGTATAGGGGGCACTTATCTGTTCACAGCTGTATAGAGGACATTTGTCTGTAAACAGCTGTATATGAGGCACATCTATGTACACAGCAGTGTAGGGGCCCTAGTCTGTACACCGCTGTATAGGGGGAGCTTATCTGTACACCGCTGTAAGGGCGCACTTGTCTGTACACAGCTGCACAGAGGGCACTTGTCTGTACACAGCTGTATAGGGGGCGCTTTTCTGTACACAGCTGTATAGGGGGCGCTTTGTGTACAAAGCTTTATAGGGGGTGCTTGTCTGTACGCAGCTGTATAAGGGGCCCTAGTCTGTACACTGCTGTATATGGGGAACTTGTCTGTAAAAAGCTTTATAGGGAGAGCTTGTCTGTACACTGCTGTATAGGGGGAGCTAATCTGTACACAGCTGTATAGAGGTCACTTGTCTGTACACACCGGTATAGAGGGGACTTGTCTGTACACAGCAGTATTGGGGCAGCTTATCTGTACACAGCTGTATATAGGGCACTTGTCTGTACACAGCTGTATAGAGGGCCCGAGTCTGTACACAGCTGTATAGGGGACAGTTATCTATACAAATCTGTAAAGGAGGAGCTTATCTATACACAGCTGTATAGGGGCAGTTTTCTGTACACTGCAGTATAGGGGCAGCTTATCTGTACACAGCTGTATATAGGGCATTTGTCTGTACACAGCTGTATAGAGGGCCCGAGTCTGTACACAGCTCTATAGAGGGCCCTAGTCTGTACACAGCTGTATAGGGGGAACTTGTCTGTACAGAGCTGTATAGAGAGCCCTAGTCTGTACACTGATGTATAGAGGGCACTTGTCTGTACACTGATGTATAGAGGGCCCTTGTCTGTACACTGATGTATAGAGGGCACTTCTCTGTACACAGCTGTACACTGGGCACTTGTCTGTACACAGTTGTATAGAGGGCACTTGTCTGTACACAGCTGTATAGAGGGCACTTGTCTGTACACAGCTGTATAGAGGGCCCTAGTCTGTATACTGCTCTATAGAGGGCTCTTGTCTGTATACAGCTGTATACTGGGCACTTGACTATTATTTATTAGAAAGTGACATTAATTTCATGGTACTGTACATCAAGAGCAGCATACACAAACAATATCAAACAATACAAATGCAATATGCCTGAAATTGTTAACGAATGGATATAGAATGGAGCGGACGCTGCCCCCGAGAGCTTACAATCTACATCTAACTGTATCTCTGCACTGTGTAATGTCAGGTACTCGGTGTTATAAGACTGAGCTCCTCACATCCTGGTCGTTCTGTACGTGGATTCCAATATATTTTCTAGACTGATCTTTTCCTTTTATTCTCCAGAACGATGTAAAAAACCCTCAATAAGTAACCTGGAGAAGATCTTACCGTCCAAAGAATATTATAACCCGTCTGAGGTGGTGACGTTACAGTGTAAACCTGGATATTATCCCTCATCGGACAGAATCCAATGTATGAATAATGGAGAGCGGGACGCCTGGACACCGACTGCTGTCTGTATAGGTGAGTACAACCCATGAAACCTGTTTGCTCCGCTGTAATGATACTACTGCACACAGCTGTATAGGGGGCGCTTATCTGTACACAGCTGTATAGGGGGTCCTTATCTGTACACAGCTGTATAGGGGGTCCTTATCTGTACACAGCTGTATAGAGGGTAGTTGTCTGTACACAGCTGTATAGGGGGCGCTTATCTGCACACAGCTGTATAGGGTGCACTTATCTGTACACAGCTGTATAGGGGGCGCTTATTTGCACACAGCTGTATAGGGGGCGCTTATTTGCACAAAACGGTATATGGGGCGCTTCTCTGTACACAGTTGTATAGAGGGCACTTCTCTGTACACAGCTGTATAGAGGGCACTTCTCTGTACACAGCTGTATAGAGGGCACTTCTCTGTACACAGTTGTATAGAGGGCACTTCTCTGTACACAGTTGTATAGAGGGCACTTATCTGTACACAGTTGTATAGAGGGCACTTCTCTGTACACAGCTGTATAGAGAGCACTTGTCTGTACACAGCTGTATATGGGGCACTTCTCTGTACACAGCTGTATATAGGGAACTTGTCTGTACACAGCTGTATATGGGGCACTTCTCTGTACACAGCTGTAAAGAGGGCACCTCTCTGTACACAGTTGTATAGAGGGCACTTCTCTGTACACAGTTGTATAGAGGGCACTTATCTGTACACAGTTGTATAGAGGGCACTTCTCTGTGCACAGTTGTATAGAGGGCACTTGTCTGTACACAGTTGTATAGAGGGCACTTATCTGTACACAGCTATATAGAGGGAACTTCTCTGTACACAGTTGTATAGAGGACACTTCTCTGTGCACAGTTGTATAGAGGGCACTTCTCTGTACACAGCTGTATAGAGGGCACTTCTCTGTACACAGTTGTATAGAGGGCACTTCTCTGTACACAGTTGTATAGAGGGCACTTCTCTGTACACAGCTGTATAGAGGGCACTTCTCTGTACACAGTTGTATAGAGGGCACTTCTCTGTACACAGTTGTATAGAGGGCACTTCTCTGTACACAGCTGTATAGGGGGAGATTGTATGTGCACAGTGATATAGAGGGAACTTGTCTGTACACTGCTATATAGGGGGCACTTGTCTGTATACAGCTGTAGAGGGGACAGTCATCTATACACAGCTGTATAGGGGGCACTTGTCTGTACACAGCTGTATATGGGGAACTCGTCTGTACACAGCTGTATAGGGGGCATTTATCTGTACACAGCAGTATATGGGCAGCTTATCTGTACACATCTGTACAGAGGGCCCTAGTCTGTATACTGCTCTATAGAGGGCTCTTGTCTGTATACAGCTGTATACTGAGCACCTGACTATTATTTATTTGAAAGTGACATTAATTTCATGGTATTGTACATCAAGAGCAGCATACACAAACAATATCAAACAATACGAATGCAATATGCCTGAAATTGTTAACGTATGGATATAGAATGGACCGGACGCTGCCCCCGAGAGCTTACAATCTACATCTAAGTGTATCTCTACACTGTGTAATGTCAGGTACTCGGGTGTTATAAGACTGAGCTCCTCACATCCGGGTCGTTCTGTGCGTGGATTTCATTATATTTTCTAGACTGATCTTTTCCTTTTATTCTCCAGAACGATGTAAAAAACCCTCAATAAGTAACCTGGAGAAGATCTCACCGTCCAAAGAATATTATAACCCGTCTGAGGTGGTGACGTTACAGTGTGAACCTGGATATTATCCCTCATCGGACAGAATACAATGTATGTATAATGGAGAGCGGGACGCCTGGTCACCGACTGCTGTCTGTATAGGTGAGTACAACCCATGAAACCTGTGTGCCCCGCTGTAATGATATTACTGCACACAGCTGTATAGGAATCACATATCTGTACACAGCTGTATAGGGGGTCCTTATCTGTACACAGCTGTATAGGGGGAGCTTATCTGTACAGAGCTGTATAGGGGGCGCTTATCTGTACACAGCTGTATAGGGGGCACTTATCTGTACACTGCTATATAGGGGGAGCTTATTTGTACACAGCTGTATAGGGGGCACTTATCTGTACACAGCTGTATAGGGGGAGCTTATCTGTACACAGCTGTATAGGGGGAGCTTATCTGTACATAGCTGTATAGGGGGAGCTTATCTGTACACAGCTGTATAGGGGGCAGTTGTCTGTACACAGCTGTATAGTGGGCACTTATCTGTACACAGCTGTATAGGGGGCGCTGATTTGTACACAGCTGTATAGGGGGCGCTGATCTGTACACAGCTGTATAGGGGGCACTGATCTGTACACAGCTGTATAGGGGGCGCTGATCTGTACACAGCTGTATAGGGGGCACTGATCTGTACACAGCTGTATAGGGGGAACTTCTCTGTACACAGTTGTATAGAGGGCACTTCTCTGTACACAGCTGTATAGGGGCGCTTATCAGTACACAGCTGTGTACTGGGCACTTCTCTGTACACAGTTGTAAAGAGGGCACTTCTCTGTACTCAGTTGTATAGAGGGAACTTCTCTGTACACAGTTGTATAGAGGGAACTTCTCTGTACACATCTGTATAGAGGGCACTTCTCTGTACACAGTTGTATAGAGGGAACTTCTCTGTACACAGCTGTATAGAGGGCACTTCTCTGTACACAGTTGTATAGAGGGCACTTCTCTGTACACAGTTGTATAGAGGGCACTTCTCTGTACACAGTTGTATAGAGGGAACTTTTCTGTACATAGCTGTATAGAGGGCACTTCTCTGTACACAGTTGTATAGAGGGAACTTCTCTGTACACAGCTGTATAGAGGGCACTTCTCTGTACACAGTTGTATAGGGGGCACTTCTCTGTACACAGTTGTATAGAGGGCACTTCTCTGTACACAGTTGTATAGAGGGAACTTTTCTGTACACAGTTGTATAGGGGGAACTTCTCTGTACACAGCTGTATAGAGGGCACTTCTCTGTACACAGTTGTGTAGGGGGCACTTCTCTGTACACAGTTGTATAGAGGGCACTTCTCTGTACACAGCATTATAGAGGGCACTTCTCTGTACACAGTTGTATAGAGGGCACTTCTCTGTACACAGTTGTATAGAGGGCACTTCTCTGTTCACAGCTGTATAGGGGGAGATTGTATGTGCACAGTAATATAGAGGGAACTTGTCTGTACACTGCTATATAGGGGGCACTTGTCTGTATACAGGTGTATAGGGGGCAATTGTCTGTATACAGCTGTAGAGGGGACAGTCATCTATACACAGCTGTATAGGGGGCACTTGTCTGTACACAGCTGTATAGAGGATACTTGTCTGTAAACAGCTGAATATGGGGCACTTCTATTTACACAGCTGTGTAGGGGGTCCTAGTCTGTACACCGCTGTAAGGGCGCACTTGTCTGTACACAGCTGTATAAGGGGTACTTATCTGTACATGGCTTTATAGGGGGCACTTATCTGTACACAGCTGCATAGGGAAAGATTGTCTGTACACTGCTGTATAGGGGGAGCTTATCTGTACACAGCTGTATAGGGGGTACTTGTCTGTACACAGCTGTATAGGGGACAGTTATCTATACACAGCTGTATAGAGGGCACTTGTCTGTACACAGCTGTATAGGGGGCACTTTTGTGTACAAAGCTGTATAGGGGGCACTTGTCTGTACACAGCTGTATAGGGGGCACTTTTGTGTACAAAGCTGTATAGGGGGTGCTTGTCTGTACAGAGCTGCATAAGGGGCCCTAGTCTGTACACTGCTGTATATGGGGAACTCGTCTGTACACAGCTGTATAGGGGGCATTTATCTGTACACAGCAGTATATGGGCAGCTTATCTGTACACAGCTGTACAGAGGGCCCTAGTCTGTATACTGCTCTATAGAGGGCTCTTGTCTGTATACTGCTCTATAGAGGGCACTTGTCTGTACACGGCTGTATACTGGGCACTTGACTATTATTTATTAGAAAGTGACATTAATTTCATGGTATTGTACATCAAGAGCAGCATACACAAACAATATCAAACAATACAAATGCAATATGCCTGAAATTGTTAACGTATGGATATAGAATGGAGCGGACGCTGCCCCCGAGAGCTTACAATCTACATCTAAGTGTATCTCTGCACTGTATAATGTCAGGTACTCGGGTGTTATAAGACTGAGCTCCTCACATCCGGGTCGTTCTGTACGTGGATTTCAGTATATTTTCTAGACTGATCTTTTCCTTTTATTCTCCAGAACGATGTAAAAAACCCTCAATAAGTAACCTGGAGAAGATCTCACCGTCCAAAGAATATTATAACCCGTCTGAGGTGGTGACGTTACAGTGTGAACCTGGATATTATCCCTCATCAGACAGAATGCGATGCATGTATAAAGGAGAGCGGGACGACTGGACACCGACTGCTGTCTGTATAGGTGAGTACAACCCATGAAACCTGTGTGCCCCGCTGTAATGATACTACTGCACACAGCTGTATAGGGGGTCCTTATCTGTACACAGCTGTATAGGGGGTCCTTATCTGTACAGAGCTGTATAGGGGGCACTTATCTGTACACAGCTGTATAGGGGGAGCTTATCTGTACACAGCTGTATAGGGGGCACTTATCTGTACATTGCTATATAGGGGGATCTTATCTGTACACAGCTGTATAGGGGGCACTTATCTGTACACAGCTGTATAGGGGGAGCTTATCTGTACATAGCTGTATAGGGGGAGCTTATCTGTACACAGCTGTATAGGGGGAGCTTATATGTACACAGCTGTATAGAGGGTAGTTGTCTGTACACAGCTGTATAGGGGGCACTTATCTGTACACAGCTGTATAGGGGGCGCTGATTTGTACACAGCTGTATAGGGGGCGCTGATCTGTACACAGCTGTATAGGGGGCGCTGATCTGTACACAGCTGTATAGGGGGAGCTTATCTGTACACAGCTGCATAGGGGGCGCTGATCTGTACACAGCTGTATAGGGGGCGCTGATCTGTACACAGCTGTATAGGGGGCGCTGATCTGTACACAGCTGTATAGGGGGCGCTGATCTTTACACAGCTGTATAGGGGGCGCTGATCTGTACACAGCTGTATAGGGGGCGCTGATCTTTACACAGCTGTATAGGGGGCGCTGATCTGTACACAGCTGTATAGGGGGCGCTGATCTGTACACAGCTGTATAGGGGGCGCTGATCTGTACACAGCTGTATAGAGGGTGCTTCTCTGTACACAGCTGTATAGGGGCGCTTATCTGTACACAGCTGTATAGGGGCGCTGATCTGTACACAGCTGTATATGGGGCGCTGATCTGTACAAAGCTGTTCAGGGGGTGCTTCTCTGAACACAGCTGTATAGGGAGCGCTTATCTGTACACAGCTGTATAGTGGGCACTTATTTGTATACTGCTGTATAAGGGGAACTTAACTGTACACTGCTGTATAGCTGGCATTTATCTGTACACAGCTGTATAGAGGGCACTTGTCTGTACACTGCTGTGTAGGGGGAACTTATCTCTACACAGCTGTATAGCTGGCATTTATATATACACAGCTGTAGAGGGGACGTTTATCTGTACACAGCTTTATAGTGGATGCTGCTCTGTACACAGCAGTATAGGGGGCGCTGATCTGTACAAAGCTGTATACAGGGAGTGCAGAATTATTAGGCAAGTTGTATTTTTGAGGATTAATTTTATTATTGAACAACAACCATGTTCTCAATGAACCCAAAAAACTCATTAATATCAAAGCTGAATATTTTTGGAAGTAGTTTTTAGTTTGTGTTTAGTTTTAGCTATTTTAGGGGGATATCTATGTGTGCAGGTGACTATTACTGTGCATAATTATTAGGCAACTTAACAAAAAACAAATATATACCCATTTCAATTATTTATTTTTACCAGTGAAACCAATATAACATCTCAACATTCACAAATATACATTTCTGACATTCAAATACAAAACAAAAACAAATCAGTGACCAATATAGCCACCTTTCTTTGCAAGGACACTCAAAAGCCTGCCATCCATGGATTCTGTCAGTGTTTTGATCTGTTCACCATCAACATTGCGTGCAGCAGCAACCACAGCCTCCCAGACACTGTTCAGAGAGGTGTACCGTTTTCCCTCCTTGTAAATCTCACATTTGATGATGGACCACAGGTTCTCAATGGGGTTCAGATCAGGTGAACAAGGAGGCCATGTCATTAGATTTTCTTCTTTTATACCCTTTCTTGCCAGCCACGCTGTGGAGTACTTGGACGCGTGTGATGGAGCATTGTCCTGCATGAAAATCATGTTTTTCTTACCTTGCAGACTTCTTCCTGTACCACTGCTTGAAGAAGGTGTCTTCCAGAAACTGGCAGTAGGACTGGGAGTTGAGCTTGACTCCATCCTCAACCCAAAAAGGCCCCACAAGCTCATCTTTGATGATACCAGCCCAAACCAGTACTCCACCTCCACCTTGCTGGCGTCTGAGTCGGACTGGAGCTCTCTGCCCTTTACCAATCCAGCCACGGGCCCATCCATCTGGCCCATCAAGTCTCACTCTCATTTCATCAGTCCATAAAACCTTAGAAAAATCAGTCTTGAGATATTTCTTGGCCCAGTCTTGACGTTTCAGCTTGTGTGTCTTGTTCAGTGGTGGTCGTCTTTCAGCCTTTCTTACCTTGGCCATGTCTCTGAGTATTGCACACCTTGTGCTTTTGGGCACTCCAGTGATGTTGCAGCTTTGAAATATGGCCAAACTGGTGGCAAGTGGCATCTTGGCAGCTGCACGCTTGACTTTTCTCAGTTCATGGGCAGTTATTTTGCGCCTTGGTTTTTCCACACGCTTCTTGCGACCCTGTTGACTATTTTGAATGAAACGCTTGATTGTTCGATGATCACGCTTCAGAAGCTTTGCAATTTTAAGAGTGCTGCATCCCTCTGCAAGATATCTCACTATTTTTGACTTTTCTGAGCCTGTCAAGTCCTTCTTTTGACCCATTTTGCCAAAGGAAAGGAAGTTGCCTAATAATTATGCACACCTGATATAGGGTGTTGATGTCATTAGACCACACCCCTTCTCATTACAGAGATGCACATCACCTAATATGCTTAATTGGTAGTAGGCTTTCGAGCCTATACAGCTTGGAGTAAGACAACATGCATAAAGAGGAGGATGTGGTCAAAATACTCATTTGCCTAATAATTCTGCACGTAGTGTATTGGGAGCTTGTCTGTACACCGCTGTGTAGAGGGCACTTGTCTGTACACAGTTGTATAGCGGGCACTTATCTGTGCACAGTTGTATAGAGGGCACTTATCTGTACACTGCTGTATAGGGGGAACCTTTTTGTACATTGTTTTATAGGGGGCACTTATCTGTACACTGCTGTATAGGGGGAACCTTTTTGTACATTGTTTTATAGGGGGCACTTATCTGTACACAGCTGTATAGGGGGTACTTGTCTGTACACAGCTGTATATGGGGCACTTATCTGTTCACAGCTGTATAGAGAAAATTTGTCTGTAAACAGCTGTATATGAGGCACTTCTATGTACATAGCTGTGTAGGGGGCCCTAGTCTGTACACCGCTGTAAGGGCGCACTTGTCTGTACACAGCTGTATAGGGGGTACTTATCTGTACATGGTTTTATAGGGGGCACTTATCTGTATACAGCTGCATAGGGAAAGCTTGTCTGTACACAGCTTTATAGAGGGCACTTGTCTGTACACTGCTGTATAGGGGGCACTTGTCTGTACACAGTTGTATAGAGGGCACTTGTCTGTAAACAGCTGTATAGAGGGCACTTGTCTTTACACAGCAGTATAGGGGCAGCTTATCTGTACACAGCTGTATATAGGGCACTTGTCTGTACACAGCTCTATAGAGGGCCCTAGTCTGTATACTGCTCTATTGAGGGCACTTGTCTGTATACAGCTGTACAGAGGGCCCTAGTCTGTACACAGCTGTATAGAGGGAACTTGTTTGTACAGAGCAGTATAGAGGGCCCTAGTCTGTATACTGCTCTATAGAGGGCAGTTGTCTGTACACGGCTGTATACTGGGCACTTGACTATTATTTATTAGAAAGTGACATTAATTTCATGGTATTGTACATCAAGAGCAGCATACACAAACAATATCAAACAATACAAATGCAATATGCCTGAAATTGTTAACGTATGGATATAGAATGGACCGGACGCTGCCCCCGAGAGCTTACAATCTACATCTAACTGTATCTCTACACTGTGTAATGTCAGGTACTCGGGTGTTATAAGACTCAGCTCCTCACATCCGGGTCGTTCTGTACGTGGATTTCATTATATTTTCTAGACTGATCTTTTCCTTTTATTCTCCAGAACGATGTAAAAAACCCTCAATAAGTAACCTGGAGAAGATCTCACCGTCCAAAGAATATTATTACCTGTATGAGGAGGTGACGTTACAGTGTGAACCTGGATATTATCCCTCATCGGACAGAATACAATGTACGTATAATGGAGTCCGGGATGACTGGTCACCGACTGCTGTCTGTATAGGTGAGTACAACCCATGAAACCTGTGTGCCCCGCTGTAATGATACTACTGCACACAGCTGTATAGGGGGTCCTTATCTGTACAGAGCTGTATAGGGGGTCCTTATCTGTACAGAGCTGTATAGGGGGCGCTTATCTGTACAGAGCTGTATAGGGGGCGCTGATCTGTACACAGCTGTATAGGGGGCGCTGATCTGTACACAGCTGTATAGGGGGCGCTTATCTGTACACAGCTGTATAGGGGCCGCTTATCTGTACAGAGCTGTATAGGGGCGCTGATCTGTACACAGCTGTATAGGGGGCGCTTATCTGTACAGAGCTGTATAGGGGGAGCTTATCTGTACAGAGCTGTATAGGGGGAGCTTATCTGTACACAGCTGTATAGGGGGCGCTGATCTGTACACAGCTGTATAGGGGGAGCTTATCTGTACACAGCTGTATAGGGGGCCCTGATCTGTACACAGCTGTTTATGGGGCGCTGATCTGTACAAAGCTGTATAGGGGGCGCTTCTCTGTACACAGCTGTATAGGGGGCGCTGATCTGTACACAGCTGTATAGGGGGCGCTTATCTGTACACAGCTGTATAGGGGGCGCTGATCTGTACACAGCTGTATAGGGGCGCTGATCTGTACACAGCTGTATAGGGGGCGCTTATCTGTACACAGCTGTATAGGGGGCAGTTGTCTGTACACAGCTGTATAGGGGGCGCTGATCTGTACACAGCTGTTTAGGGGGCGCTGATCTGTTCACAGCTCTATAGAGGACATTTGTCTGTAAATAGCTGTATATGAGGCACTTCTATGTACACAGCTGTGTAGGGGCCCTAGTCTGTACACCGCTGTAAGGGCGCACTTGTCTGTACACAGCTGTATAAGGGGTACTTATCTGTACATGGCTTTATAGGGGGCACTTATCTGTACACAGCTGCATAGGGAAAGCTTGTCTGTACACAGCTGTATAGAGGGCACTTGTCTGTACACAGCTGTATAGGGGGCACTTTTGTGTACAAAGCTGTATAGGGGGCACTTGTCTGTACACAGCTGTATAGGGGGCACTTGTCTGTACACAGCTGTATAGGGGGCACTTTTGTGTACAAAGCTGTATAGGGGGCACTTGTCTGTACACAGCTGTATAGGGGGCACTTTTGTGTACAAAGCTGTATAGGGGGTGTTTGTCTGTACAGAGCTGCATAAGGGGCCCTAGTCTGTACACTGCTGTATATGGGGAACTCATCTGTACACAGCTGTATAGGGGGCATTTATCTGTACACAACTGTACAGAGGGCCCTAGTCTGTATACTGCTCTATAGAGGGCTCTTGTCTGTATACTGCTCTATAGAGGGCACTTGTCTGTACACAGCTGTATAGAGGGCACTTGTCTGTACACAGCTGTATAGAGGGCCCTAGTCTGTATACTGCTCTATAGAGGGCTCTTGTCTGTACACGGCTGTATACTGGGCACTTGACTATTATTTATTTGAAAGTCACATTAATTTCATGGTACTGCACATCAAGAGCAGCATACACAAACAATATCAAACAATACGAATGCAATATGCCTGAAATTGTTAACGTATGGATATAGAATGGAGCGGACGCTGCCCCCGAGAGCTTACAATCTACATCTAACTGTATCTCTGCACTGTGTAATGTCAGGTACTCGGTGTTATAAGACTGAGCTCCTCACATCCTGGTCGTTCTGTACGTGGATTTCATTATATTTTCTAGACTGATCTTTTCCTTTTATTCTCCAGAACGATGTAAAAAACCCTCAATAAGTAACCTGGAGAAGATCTCACCGTCCAAAGAATATTATAACCCGTCTGAGGTGGTGACGTTACAGTGTGAACCTGGATATTATCCCTCATCGGACAGAATCCAATGTATGAATAATGGAGAGCGGGACAACTGGACACCGACTGCTGTCTGTATAGGTGAGTACAACCCATGAAACCTGTGTGCCCCGCTGTAATGATACTACTGCACACAGCTGTATAGGGGGCGCTTATCTGTACACAGCTGTATAGGGGGTCCTTATCTGTACACTGCTGTATAGGGGGAGCTTATCTGTACACAGCTGTATAGAGGGAGCTTATCTGTACACAGCTGTATAGGGGGCACTTATCTGTACACAGCTGTATAGGGGGCACTTGTCTGTACACTGCTGTATAGGGGGAGCTTATCTGTACACAGCTGTATAGGGGGCGCTGATCTGTACACAGCTGTATAGGGGGAGCTTATATGTACACAGCTGTATAGAGGGTAGTTGTCTGTACACAGCTGTATAGGGGGCACTTATCTGTACACAGCTGTATAGGGGCGCTGATTTGTACACAGCTGTATAGGGGGCGCTGATTTGTACACAGCTGTATAGGGGGCGCTGATCTGTACACAGTTGTATAGAGGGCACTTGTCTGTACACTGCTGTATAGAGGGCACTTGTCTGTACACTGCTGTATAGAGGGCACTTGTCTGTACACAGTTGTATAGAGGGCACTTGTCTGTACACAGCTGTAAAGAGGGGACTTGTCTGTACACAGCAGTATAGCGGCAGCTTATCTGTACACAGCTGTATATAGGGCACTTGTCTGTACACAGCTCTATAGAGGGCCCTAGTCTGTATACTGCTCTATTGAGGGCACTTGTCTGTATACAGCTGTACAGAGGGCCCTAGTCTGTACACAGCTGTATAGAGGGAACTTGTTTGTACAGAGCTGTATAGAGGGCACTAGTCTGTATACTGCTCTATAGAGGGCACTTGTCTGTACACTGCTGTATAGGGGGCGCTTATCTGTACACAGCTGTATAGGGGGCGCTGATCCGTACACAGCTGTATAGAGGGCACTTGTCTGTACACAGCTGTATAGAGGGCCCTAGTCTGTATACTGCTCTATAGAGGGCAGTTGTCTGTACACGGCTGTATACTGGGCACTTGTCTGTACACAGCTGTATAGAGGGCCCTAGTCTGTATACTGCTCTATAGAGGGCACTTGTCTGTACATGGCTGTATAGAGGGCACTTGACTATTATTTATTAGAAAGTGACATTAATTTCATGGTACTGTACATCAAGAGCAGCATACACAAACAATAACAAACAATACAAATGCAATATGCCTGAAATTGTTAACGTATGGATATAGAATGGACCGGACGCTGCCCCCGAGAGCTTACAATGTAAACCTAAGTATTTCTTTACACTGTATAATGTCAGGTACTCGGTGACTGAGCTCCTCACATCCGGGTCGTTCTGTACATGGATTTCATTATATTTTCTAGACTGATCTTTTCCTTTTATTCTCCAGAACGATGTAAAAAACCCTCAATAAGTAACCTGGAGAAGATCTCACCGTCCAAAGAATATTATAACCCGTCTGAGGTGGTGACGTTACAGTGTGAACCTGGATATTATCCCTCATCAGACAGAATACGATGCATGTATAAAGGAGAGCGGTACGCCTGGACACCGACTGCTGTCTGTATAGGTGAGTACAACCCATGAAACCTGTGTGCCCCGCTGTAATGATACTACTGCACACAGCTGTATAGGGGGTCCTTATCTGTACACAGCTGTATAGGGGGCGCTTATCTGTACAGAGCTGTATAGGGGGAGCTTATCTGTACAGAGCTGTATAGGGGGAGCTTATCTGTACACAGCTGTATAGGGGGAGCTTATCTGTACACAGCTGTATAGGGGGCGCTTATCTGTACAGAGCTGTATAGGGGGAGCTTATCTGTACACAGCTGTATAGGAGGCGCTGATCTGTACACAGCTGTATAGGGGCGCTGATCTGTACACAGCTGTATAGGAGGCGCTGATCTGTACACAGCTGTATAGGGGCGCTGATCTGTACACAGCTGTATAGGGGGCGCTGATCTGTACACAGCTGTATAGGGGCGCTGATCTGTACACAGCTGTATAGGGGGCGCTGATCTGTACACAGCTGTATAGGGGGCGTTGATCTGTACACAGCTGTATAGGGGGCACTTATCTGTACACAGCTGTATAGGGGGCGCTTATCTGTACACAGCTGTATAGGGGGCGCTGATCTGTACACAGCTGTATAGGGGGCGCTGATCTGTACACAGCTGTATAGGGGGCACTTATCTGTACACAGCTGTATAGGGGGCGCTGATCTGTACACAGCTGTATAGGGGGCGCTGATCTGTACACAGCTGTATAGGGGGCGCTGATCTGTACACAGCTGTATAGGGGGCGCTGATCTGTACACAGCTGTATAGGGGGCGCTGATCTGTACACAGCTGTATAGGGGGCTCTGATCTGTACACAGCTGTATAGGGGGCGCTGATCTGTACACAGCTGTATAGGGGGCGCTGATCTGTACACAGCTGTATAGGGGGCGCTGATCTGTGTCACAGTTGTTACCTTTGGCTGTGATCTTCTGTCTATTCTCTTGCTGCAGCTCCGTTCCTTTGTGTTTGTGGTTTTTTATGGGTTAACTCCCCTGTGTGCCTATTAGGAGTTAATCCTCTGTCTGCTCCATGGGTGTGGCCTCTCTGCTGCACCCATGGAACCTGTATATAAGGCTGAGGTTTCCTCAGTTCTGGGTCAGCTCTCCTGGTGTGTGTTGTCTTGTCCTGCTCCTAGTTTGTACTCACTCTCCTGACCCATGGGATCCGTGTCTGTCTGTGCTCTGTGGGTTTCCTACTTGTTCATTCTGTCACGAGTTGGAGGTCCCAGGAGAGACCTCCGCGTCGTCAAGCAATAACCAAACAGAACTCAGGTACAGACACACAAGAGTTTTTTGCACAAACAGAATCCAAGGAGGGAAACACAGGGAAATAGAAAGCTCTATGTACCGTCCGCACAGTGGGAGAAAACCCCCACCGCGCCACTGTCTAGTAATACTCCAGAGGGGCGTGACTAAGCAACTCCTGGTATTCACTAGGGCCCCAGATGGTAGGGTTAGGCTTTGCCGCAGGGAGTTGCCAGGGTCCACTCTGGAGCGTGAACTAGACAGTGACAACAGGTGAAAATGGACAACAGGTACCAGAAGGTACCGACGGCACATAGGCAAACATAACAAACAGACAAATACAAGCAGGCAACTAAAAACACAAGCAGGAGTACATAGCAAGGAACCAGGAGTGACAGTGAGCAGAGAAGGACTTGCTCCACCAGTAGTAAACTGCATGACCTTGCCCATGGCACTCTGCTGCAAAGAAAGGTGCAGCAAGGGCTTGCTGAACAGAGACATGAATACAAACTAGGTGACTAAAACATAACTGGCAGAACAGATAACAAAACACAGGAAAGAGGACGGTGATGAACAAGTAGGAAACCCACAGAGCACAGACAGACAGACACAGATCCCATGGGTCAGCAGCATGGGAGAGTGGGTACAAACTAGGAGCAAGACAAGACAACACACACCAGGAGAGCTGACCCAGAACTGAGGAAACCTCAGCCTTATATACAGGTTCCATGGGTGCAGCAGAGAGGCCACACCCATGGAGCAGACAGAGGATTAACTCCTAATAGGCACACAGGGGAATTAACCCATCTGTATACTGCTCTATAGAGGGCACTTGTCTGTACACAGCTGTATACTGGGCACTTGTCTGTATACTGCTCTATAGAGGGCACTTGTCTGTACACGGCTGTATACTGGGCACTTGTCTGTATATTGCTTTATAGAGGGCACTTGTCTGTACACAGCTGTACAGAGGGCACTTGTCTGTATACTGCTCTATAGAGAGTAGTGTTGAGCGCGAATATTCGAATTGCGAATTTTTTTCTCGGATATCGCGATTTCGAGAGTATTTAGAATATAGTGCTATATATTTGCGAAATCGGATATTCGTTTTTTTGTTGTTTTTTTTTAATGCTCCAGTCAGTGCCCGTTGCCGCTTCTGCCGACTTCCGTGCTCATCACCATGGGAACGTCTCCATATACTAGAATGTACTGTCGGATTTGAGAATTACGTTGAAATCGCAATTCGATTATTTCAAGTTATAATAATCGAATTGCGATTTCAACTTAGCACTGCTATATTCCATATTCGTTAATTGTAGCCTAATATGGAATATAGCAGTGCTAAGCTGAAATCGCAATTCGATTATTATAACTTGAAATAATCGAATTGCGATTTCAACGTAATTCTCAAATCCGACAGTGCATTCTAGTATATGGAGACGTTCCCATGGTGATGGGGACGCTCCATGAGCATGGAATATAGCATTACTAAGTTGAAATCGCCATGCAATTACTTCGAGTTATATTAATTGCATTGCGATTTCAACTTGGACCTGGTTTACTATGGTTGGCTTCAATGGCTTGGTAGAATTAGCGAATATGACGAATGTATTCGTCATATTCCACAAAACAAAGATATTCTCCATCTTCGTTTTAGCTACCTATTCATCAACTTCGCTAATTCTAGCAATCATATAGGAAGGTTGACTATAGAGACAGCTAAGTTTAATTCGCTATGCGATTATATTACTTTGCTTTTTTTAAAATAAATAGAATAATTATAATAGTTATCAGGTATTATAATTATTCTATTTATTTAAAAAAAAAGCAAAGTAATATAATCGCATAGCGAATTAAACTTAGCTGTCTCTATAGTCAACTTTCCTATATGATTGCTAGAATTCGCGAAGTTGATGAATAGGTAGCTAAAACGAAGATGGAGAATATCTTTGTTTTGTGGAATATGACGAATACATTCGTCATATTCGCTAATTCTACCAAGCCATTGAAGCCAACCATAGTAAACCAGGTCCAAGTTGAAATCGCAATGCGATTAATTCAAGTTATAATAATTGAATTGTGATTTCAACTTTTTACGTATATTCTTAATATTGCTATAACTTCGTCTTTTAGAATATTCGTAATATTGCTCTAACTTCGTCTTTTAGAATATGACGAATATTCTAAAAGACGAAGTTAGAGCAATATTACGAAATTTAGTAAAATACCGTTGCTTTATACTATTAAAAGAAAAAAATCTCAATACGCGATTAATTAAATCGCATATTATTCGCGATAATCGGAAAAATTACGAATATTCGATTTCGACGAATATAACACGAATATTCAATCGAATATTCGTGAAACATCGCGAAATCGAATATGGCACCTCCCGCTCATCACTAATAGAGAGCCCTAGTCTGTACACAGTTGTATAGAGGGCACTTGTTTGTACAGAGCTGTATAGAGGGCCCTAGTCTGTATACTGCTCTATAGAGGGCAGTTGTCTGTACACAGCTGTATACTGGGCACTTGTCTGTACACAGCTGTACAGAGGGCCCTAGTCTGTATACTGCTCTATAGAGGGCTCTTGTCTGTATACTGCTCTATAGAGGGCACTTGTCTGTACACGGCTGTATACTGGGCACTTGACTATTATTTATTAGAAAGTGACATTAATTTCATGGTATTGTACATCAAGAGCAGCATACACAAGCAATAACAAACAATACAAATGCAATATGCCTGAAATTGTTAACGTATGGATATAGAATGGACCGGACGCTGCCCCCGAGAGCTTACAATCTACATCTAACTGTATCTCTGCACTGTATAATGTCAGGTACTCGGGTGTTATAAGACTGAGCTCCTCACATCCTGGTCGTTCTGTACGTGGATTTCATTATATTTTCTAGACTGATCTTTTCCTTTTATTCTCCAGAACGATGTAAAAAACCCTCAATAAGTAACCTGGAGAAGATCTTACCGTCCAAAGAATATTATAACCCGTCTGAGGTGGTGAGGTTACAGTGTGAACCTGGATATTATCCCTCATCAGACAGAATCCAATGTATGAATAATGGAGAGCGGGACGCCTGGTCACCGACTGCTGTCTGTATAGGTGAGTACAACCCATGAAACCTGTGTGCCCCGCTGTAATGATACTACTGCACACAGCTGTATAGGGGGTCCTTATCTGTACACAGCTGTATAGGGGGAGCTTATCTGTACAGAGCTGTATAGGGGGGGCGCTGATCTGTACACAGCTGTATAGGGGGAGCTTATCTGTACAGAGCTGTATAGGGGGCGCTGATCTGTACACTGCTATATAGGGGGAGCTGATCTGTACACAGCTGTATAGAGGGTAGTTGTCTGTACACAGCTGTATAGGGGGCACTTATCTGTACACTGCTGTTCAGGGGGCGCTTCTATGTACACGGCTGTATAGGGGACACTTATCTGTACACAACTGTATATATACTGTGTATATCTGTACACGGCTGTATAGGGTGTCCTTATCTGTACACAACTGTCTATAGAATACTTATATGTACACAGCTGTATAATGGGCGCTTGTCTGTACACAACTGTATATATACTGTGTATATCTGTACACGGCTGTATAGTGCATCCTTATCTGTACACAACTGTATATGGAACACTGATCTGTACACAGCTGTATAGGGGGCACTTGTCTGTACACCATTGTATATATACTGTGTATATCTGTACACTGGGCGCTCTCGGGGCAGAGGAATTATTTATATTTCAGAAATTTTATTGATTACAGGACACAGAAGGTTTTCTTCTGGTATATGCATGTATCAGGTTTTCCTGGGAAAGATCAGTATCCGCTCTGATTAGTGTCATTAGTGTGTTTGACAAAGGCCTGGAACAATGATGTAGGAAAACATGTAACCCTAAGGCCACAGCCACACAAACGTGCCTGGTCCGTGTCCATGCTGCAGACAGCAAATTGTGGTCCGCAATGCATGGGCACCGACTGTGTGGCTGCCGTCTGCAGACACTGACCCATTCACTTGGCTTCTGACAGTCCACACCTCAAAAGTAGTGCACGTGCAAAGTGCTGTCCCCCAGTGCGGATCATGTCGCAGGTTGTAGGAATGCTAAGTGGTGATGCGGCCTTATTAGTTTGGTGTGTCGCGGTGCTCCTACCTGGATACCGTCGCTGCCCACGGTTAGGCTCCATAACAATAAAGGGGAGAGTGATAGTTGAAGGAGTAAGAGTCCAGACTTTATAAAGATCAACAGCTTTACTTGAATAAACTTACATCCAGACAACACGTGGTCTTTCTCTTGGCTCCAGCGGGTTTTGCGGTAAAGAGTCGTGGCCAAAAGTTTTGAGAATGACACAAATATTAGCTTTCACAAAGTTTGCTGCTAAACTGCTTTTAGGTCTTTGTTTCAGTTGTTTCTGTGATGTAGTGAAATAAAATTACTCGCACTTCATACGTTTCAAAGGCTTTTATCGACAATTACATGACATTTATGCAAAGAGTCAGTATTTGCAGTGTTGGCCCTTCTTTTTCAGGACCTCTGCAATTCGACTGGGCATGCTCTCAATCACCTTCTGGGCCAATTCCTGACTGATAGCAACCCATTGTTTCATAATCACTTCTTGGAGTTTGTCAGAATTAGTGGGTTTTTGTTTGTCCTTCTGCCTCTTGAGGATTGACCACAAGTTCTCAATGGGATTAAGATCTGGGGAGTTTCCAGGCCATGGACCTAAAATGTCAACGTTTTGGTCCCCGAGCCACTTAGCTATCACTTTTACCTTATGTCACGGTGCTCCATCGTGCTGGAAAATGCATTGTTCTTCACCAAACTGTTGCTGTTGGAGGGGGTTTTGGTACCATTCTTTATTCATGGCTGTGTTTTGGGGCAGCATTGTGAGTGAGCCCACTCCCTTGGATGAGAAGCAACCCCACACATGAATGGTCTCAGGATGCTTTACTGTTGGCATGACACAGGACTGATGGTAGCGCTCACCTTTTCTTCTCCGGACAAGCCTTTTTCCTGATGCCCCAAACAATCGGAAAGAGGCTTCATCGGAGAATATGACTTTGCCCCAGTCCTCAGCAGTCCATTCAGCATATTTTCTGCAGAAGATCAATCTGTCCCTGATGTTTTTTTTTGGAGAGAAGTGGCTTCTTTGTTGCCCTTCTCGACACCAGGCCATCTTCCAAAAGTCTTCGCCTCACTGTGCGTGCAGATGCGCTCACACCTGCCTGCTGCCATTCCTGAGCAAGCTCTGCACTGGTGGCACTCCGATTCCGCAGCTGAATCCTCTTTAGGAGACAATCCTGGCGCTGTCACAACCAGACAGCTGAGAAGCTCTGACAGAGTGTCACAACCAGACAGCTGAGAAGCTCTGACAGAGGCCTTTCAGAACCTCCTCCTTGAGTTTCTGTGTTGTGGTATTCAGCTCCTCCTCTCGTTAGCCTCTCTCAGCTGTCATGTGTTGGACTAATTGCTTCCCTTTAAATTCTTCCCCAGAAGGCTTTTCTGGGCGGCTTATACTACTTCCTGGAGTGTGTGTGCACGCTGACTCTGTCCTCCTGTTTGCTTCAAAGCTAAGTGTTGTACCTTTATCTGTTATTTTCTGTTTGCTGGATCCCAGGTGACCCTGACTCCCTCCGTATCTTGTGTAGGGAGCCGGTGGTCGTGTCCCCTCACTATTGTAGGGTGCTCAGGGCTTTATAGTCAAGGTTCGTGGATATGCAAACCTCCACCATTCGGATCTTTGCATAGGCTGAGCAGCCAGGGAAAGTGCCAGGTCTTCTGCAGGGGTCTCCCTTGGTTCCTTAGTTTTTGGATCCAGCGAGTCGTTTATACATGTTGCTTTGCCTTGTTTCCTGTACACCGTCCGTGACAGGCGCTTGCTGGACATTCTTGGATGCCCTAAAGCATTCTGAACAAGAATTGAACCTCTTTCCTTGAAGTTCTTGATGATCCTATAAATTGTTGATTGAGGTGCAATCTTAGTAGCCACAATATCCTTGCCTGTGAAGCCATTTTTATGCACCGCAATGATGGCTGCACGCGTTTCTTTGCAGGTCACCATGGTTAACAATGGAAGAACAATGATTTCAAGCATCACCCTCCTTTTAACAGGTCAAGTCTGCCATTTTAACCCAATCAGCCTGACATAATGATCTCCAGCCTTGTGCTCATCAACATTCTCACCTGAGTTAACAAGACGATTACTGAAATGATCTCAGCAGGTCCTTTAATGACAGCAATGAAATGCAGTGGAAAGTATTTTTGGGGATTAAGTTATTTTCATGGCAAAGAAGGACTATGCAATTCATCTGATCACTCGTCATAACATTCTGGAGTAGATGCAAATTGCTGTTATAAAAACTTAAGCAGCAACTTTTCCAATTTCCAATATTTATGTAATTCTCTAAACTTTTGGCCACGACTGTATACTGGCAGGCGGGAATCCCTTGCTTTCTCTTTCTCTGCTGTGCTAGACTCTGGCTTCGTCTTGTTACTGGACTTTCTGCCAGTTCTGGTACCTTTGGGTGGGGTGTCTTTGGCTGTTAACCCCCCCATAACACTCAGTCTGTAAACTGTAAGGAGTCAGGATGATCTATGAGCTGCTTATCTTGGGAGACTCCTGCTGCAGGAGGGGGGAGATCCCCTTACTCCCACATGTCATCTCTCCTTACAATTCTCATCTTTACGACTCTAAACTGTAGACTGACTATAGCTTCCTGTAACCATTTGTGGAAACGTACCCCCAAATTTCTGGCGGAATTTTCTAAGGATTTTCTGCGGTACATAAACTGCTGTGGATTTACTGCACAGAAATCTGGGGACTGCAATTTGCAGCACCCCCTTCTCTTGTAGACGCACCTTTACAGTATGTTCACACAATGGATTTTAAAAATCTGCGTACAAAATTCAGCATGGAATCCAAGCTTTTTTTTCTGCTCATTGTTTCCCACATTTTCAAGCAATTTTTATGCATTTTTGATGCATTTTTTCCCTTTTTTTTTAACCAATGGGTGTTTACTGCATTTTGAGCTTGTGGTGTTTGGCACAAATCCATACCTAAAAATGCACAGGAAATGTGCAAAGATGCTTCCTATAAAATTGGAGATTAAGAGCAAATTCTTCCCTAACTTTGGGCACACTGCTTCTTTTTTCCACATGAAGCTGTTTTGAAATGGTTTTTTTTTATATGATTTTCAGGCAGTAGTGCGCCAAAATCTGTGCCAAAAAATTCCACGTGAACTGGCTCTTATAGTTGAATGCTAGTTTGGGGAAGAGGGTATAAAACAAAATGTTTTTGTAAGGTTACTATTCTCTGTGCCCCAAGCCCCAGAGGAGAAGAGCAGAGAATGGGAGTGGTAGTGGCTCTGGCTGCAACAGTTATTTGCATTTGGTTACTGGCAATCCTCACAGTGGTGCTCCCTAGGGGCGATAGGAGGGCACACCCTGATGTTGGGGCTGTTGTCTGATGGTAGTTGGGGTGACCTCAGTGTTATGAGTATAGATGAGTGAATTTCTCAATAATTCGATTCGGTCGCCTCGCCAAAAAGATTCAATTCGATCTAAATTTATTTGTGGTGAATTGCGTTATTAAACTGCTATTTCCTGGCTGCAGTGAGCCTGTATAGCGGTGTAGAACACTGTGCCTGTATAGCGGTGTAGAACACTGTGCCTGTATAGTGGTGTAGAACACTGTGCCTGTATAGCGGTGTAGAAGAACACTGTGCCTGTATAGCGGTTAGAACACTGTGCCTGTATAGCGGTGTAGAACACTGTGCCTGTATAGCGGTGTAGAACACTGTGCCTGTATAGCGGTGTAGAACACTGTGCCTGTATAGCGGTGTAGAACACTGTGCCTGTATAGCGGTGTAGAACACTGTGCCTGTATAGCGGTGTAGAGCACTGTGCCTGTATAGCGGTGTAGAACACTGTGCCTGTATAGCGGTGTAGAACACTGTGCCTGTATAGCGGTGTAGAACACTGTGCCTGTATAGTGGTGTAGAACCATGTGCCTGTATAGTGGTGTAGAGCACTGTGCCTGTATAGCGGTGTAGAGCACTGTGCCTGTATAGCGGTGTAGAGCACTGTGCCTGTATAGTGGTGTAGAACACTGTGCCTGTATAGCGGTGTAGAACACTGTGCCTGTATAGTGGTGTAGAACACTGTGCCTGTATAGTGGTGTAGAACACTGTGCCTGTATAGCGGTGTAGAACACTGTGCCTGTATAGTGGTGTAGGACACTGTGACTGTATAGAGGTGTAGTACACTGTGCCTGTATAGCGGTGTAGAGCACTGTGCTTGTATAGCGGTTGTAGAACACTGTGCCGTATAGCGGTGTAGAGCACTGTGCCTGTATAGCGGGTAGAGCACTGTGCTGTATAGCGGTGTAGAAACTGTGCCTGTATAGCGGTGTAGAGCACTGTTGCCTGTATAGCGGTGTAGAACACTGTGCCTGTATAGCGGTGTAGAACACTGTGCCTGTATAGCGGTGTAGAACACTGTGCCTGTATAGCGGTGTAGAACACTGTGCCTGTATAGCGGTGTAGAACACTGTGCCTGTATAGCGGTGTAGAACACTGTGCCTGTATAGTGGTGTAGAACACTGTGCCTGTATAGCGGTGTAGAGAACACTGTGCCTGTATAGCGGTGTAGAACACTGTGCCTGTATAGCGGTGTAGAACACTGTGCCTGTATAGCGGTGTAGAGCACTGTGCCTGTATAGCGGTGTAGAACACTGTGCCTGTATAGCGGTGTAGAACACTGTGCCTGTATAGCGGTGTAGAACACTGTGCTGTATAGCGGTGTAGAACACTGTGCCTGTATAGCGGTGTAGAACACTGTGCCTGTATAGCGGTGTAGAACACTGTGCCTGTATAGCGGTGTAGAACACTGTGCCTGTATAGTGGTGTAGAACACTGTGCCTGTATAGCGGTGTAGAACACTGTGCCTGTATAGCGGTGTAGAACACTGTGCCTGTATAGCGGTGTAGAACACTGTGCCTGTATAGCGGTGTAGAACACTGTGCCTGTATAGCGGTGTAGAACACTGTGCCTGTATAGCGGTGTAGACACTGTGCCTGTATAGCGGTGTAGAACACTGTGTCTGTATAGCGGTGTAGAACACTGTGCCTGTATAGAGGTGTAGAACACTGTGCCTGTATCGATGGTGTAGTAACACTGTGCCTGTATAGAGGTGTAGAACACTGTGCCTGTATAGCGGTGTAGTAACACTGTGCCTGTATAGCGGTGTAGTACACTGTGCCTGTATAGCGGTGTAGAACACTGTGCCTGTATAGCGGTGTAGAACACTGTGTCCTGTATAGCGGTGTAGAACACTGTGCCTGTATAGCGGTGTAGAACACTGTGCCTGTATAGCGGTGTAGAAACACTGTGCCTGTATAGAGGTGTAGAACACTGTGCTCTGTATAGCGGTGTAGTACACTGTGCCTGTATAGCGGTGTAGAACACTGTGCCTGTATAGCGGTGTAGAACACTGTGCCTGTATAGCGGTGTAGAACACTGTGCCTGTATAGCGGTGTAGAACACTGTGCCTGTATAGCGGTGTAGACACTGTGCCTGTATAGCGGTGTAGAACACTGTGCCGTATAGCGGTGTAGACACTGTGCCTGTATAGCGGTGTAGAACACTGTGCCTGTATAGCGGTGTAGACACTGTGCCTGTATAGCGGTGTAGAACACTGTGCCTGTATAGCGGTGTAGAACACTGTGCCTGTATAGCGGTGTAGAACACTGTGCCTGTATAGCGGTGTAGAACACTGTGCCTGTATAGCGGTGTAGAACACTGTGCCTGTATAGCGGTGTAGAACACTGTGCCTGTATAGCGGTGTAGAACACTGTGCCTGTATAGCGGTGTAGAACACTGTGCCTGTATAGCGGTGTAGAACACTGTGCCTGTATAGCGGTGTAGAACACTGTGCCTGTATAGCGGTGTAGAACACTGTGCCTGTATAGCGGTGTAGAACACTGTGCCTGTATAGCGGTGTAGAACACTGTGCCTGTATAGCGGTGTAGAACACTGTGCCTGTATAGCGGTGTAGACACTGTGCCTGTATAGCGGTGTAGAACACTGTGCCTGTATAGCGGTGTAGAACACTGTGCCTGTATAGCGGTGTAGAACACTGTGCCTGTATAGCGGTGTAGAACACTGTGCCTGTATAGCGGTGTAGAACACTGTGCCTGTATAGACGGTGTAGAAGCACTGTGCCTGTATAGCGGTGTAGAACACTGTGCCTGTATAGCGGTGTAGGACACTGTGCCTGTATAGCGGTGTAGAAGCACTGTGCCTGTAGAGCGGTGTAGAACACTGTGCCTGTATAGCGGTGTAGAACACTGTGCCTGTATAGCGGTGTAGAACAACTGTGCTGTATAGCGGTGTAGAACACTGTGGCCTGTATAGCGGTGTAGAACACTGTGCCTGTATAGCGTGTAGAGAGCACTGTGCTGTATAGCGTGTAGAACACTGTGCCTGTATAGCGGTGTAGAACACTGTGCCTGTATAGTGTGTAGAACACTGTGCCTGTATAGCGGTGTAGAACACTGTGCCTGTATAGCTGGTGTAGAAGCACTGTGCCTGTAGCGTGTAGTACACTGTGCCTGTATAGCGGTGTAGAACACTGTGCCGTATAGTGGTGTAGAGCACTGTGCCTGTATAGGGTGTAGAACACTGTGCCTGTATAGCGGTGTAGAACACTGGGCCTGTATAGAGGTGTAGAACACTGTGCCTGTATAGTGGTGTAGTAACACTGTGCCTGTATAGCGGTGTAGAACACTGTGCCTGTATAGCGGTGTAGAACACTGTGCCTGTATAGCGGTGTAGAACACTGTGCCTGTATAGCGGTGTAGAACACTGTGCCTGTATAGCGGTGTAGAACACTGTGCCTGTATAGCGGTGTAGAACACTGTGCCTGTATAGCGGTGTAGAACACTGTGCCTGTATAGCGGTGTAGAACACTGTGCCTGTATAGCGGTGTAGAACACTGTGCCTGTATAGCGGTGTAGAACACTGTGCCTGTATAGCGGTGTAGAACACTGTGCCTGTATAGGGTGTAGAACACTGTGCCTGTATAGCGGTGTAGAACACTGTGCCTGTATAGCGGTGTAGAACACTGTGCCTGTATAGCGGTGTAGAACACTGTGCCTGTATAGCGGTGTAGAACACTGTGCCTGTATAGCGGTGTAGAACACTGTGCCTGTATAGCGGTGTAGAACACTGTGCCTGTATAGCGGTGTAGAACACTGTGTCTAGCGGTGTAGAACACTGTGCCAGTATCGTGGTCTTGTAGAAGCACTGTGCCTGTATAGCTGTTGTAGTAGCACTGTGCCTGTATAGCGGTGTAGTACACTGTGCCTGTATAGCTGGTGTAGACACTGTGCCAGTATAGGGTGGTAGAGCACTGTGCCTGTATAGCGGTTGTAGTAACACTGTGCCTGTATAGCGGTGTAGAACACTGTGACTGTATAGCTGGTTGTAGAACACTGTGCCTGTATAGTGGTGTAGAACACTGTGCCTGTATAGCGGTGTAGACACTGTGCCTGTATAGCGGTGTAGAACACTGTGCCTGTATAGCGGTGTAGAACACTGTGCCTGTATAGCGGTGTAGAATACTGCGCCGTATAGGGGTGTAGAACACTGTGCCTGTATAGTGGTGTAGAACACTGTGCCTGTATAGTGGTGTAGAACACTGTGCCTGTATAGCGGTGTTAGAACACTGTGCCTGATAGCGGTGTAGAACACTGTGCCTGTATAGCGGTGTAGAACACTGTGCCTGTATAGTGGTGTAGAACACTGTGCCTGTATAGTGGTGTAGAACACTGTGCCTGTATAGCGGTGTAGAGCACTGTGCCTGTATAGCGGTGTAGAACACTGTGCCTGTATAGCGGTGTAGAACACTGTGCCTGTATAGCGGTGTAGAATACTGCGCCTGTATAGGGGTGTAGAACACTGTGCCTGTATAGTGGTGTAGAACACTGTGCCTGTATAGTGGTGTAGAACACTGTGCCTGTATAGTGGTGTAGAACACTGTGCCTGTATAGCGGTGTAGAACACTGTGCCTGTATAGTGGTGTAGAACACTGTGCCTGTATAGCGGTGTAGAGCACTGTGCCTGTATAGCGGTGTAGAACACTGTGCCTGTATAGCGGTGTAGAACACTGTGCCTGTATAGTGGTGTAGAACACTGTGCCTGTATAGCGGTGTAGAACACTGTGCCTGTATAGTGGTGTAGAACACTGTGCCTGTATAGCGGTGTAGAACACTGTGCCTTGCAGTAACACACATAGGGAGTCTGCTGTGGTAGTGAAATAATACTGTGAGTCCGTATCCAGACGCCATACACCCGGCTTCACACAAACTCATTGATGCCGGTCCGGCCAGATGGATGCCACACGCACCTAGGCCTGAGTATGGACCTGGACTCTGCCATACGCATTCTAGATACAAATCAACCACGTCACTTATCACTCAGTGGCTAGAGGTAGCCAGTACCTCCCTCCCAATTGCCTAACATAAGCATAGTCTCTTATGTGGTTTTGAGGTTGTTCTCAGTGCAAATAGACTAAGCATTCTGAGTGATTTATTTCAGTCTGCCCTTTTCCACCCGTGCTCAGTAGTACACCACTGACACTAAGCGATTTAGGCAGCGGCCATTTGTACTAACCCCCGTCCCCTGACGATTCAAGGAGTTGATTGCAGTATTATTATTTTCGTGTATGTTCTATTGAGGAAACACGTAGGGACACATGAACATACCTTCTTCATACCCACGGTTCTGCTATATTTTATTCTAGTTTCACTAGATTAGGTGCCCTTTTCATTACCCTAGCAGGGTCTCATAGGGACCTTCGACAAGGGCAAGGTTCCGGACGGGACCACCCCTTGCGGGGCACGGATCCCGTGTTAGGGTATTAGGGTCATAGTAGGTCAAGCAGGGTGCAACAGGGACAGTTCAATTCCCTGCCGCCCTTGATTAGGCATGACCTTACCTATGAAGAACCCCTCCACCGCATAGGGACACCTAATCCACGTGCTGGGAAAATAACTTTATTTCCGGTTGTCTCCTGAGTCCGATGAATACACGCACTGTTTGACTCGATACCGGTAAGATCTACCCTTACTCTTTCACCCTGACTAGGTATTGCCCTGTTCTCCAAGTGGGATTCAGGACGATTACGCTGGGGTGTTTCTCAGCACTATTTGTGGCTCCTCCTGACCCTTGGGGTCCACACAGCTTAAATAAGGGCCCGCCCTAGGGATTCTGCGTACTGTGACCCGCAATTCACCGGCTCACATGTACCCAGGACCCGATTGTGTCTGTCTGTTTTTGTTTGTAAGGGGACTATATATGTTTTAGTCGTATCAATAAATATCATGTTTTAAATGTTACTGCCCCTTTGATTTTTCTATTACGCTTTCAAGCAGTACTTTGGGGAGAGGTGCGGTTTGCACCGTTCTCACCTTTAAAGGACAACTTTATTCCTTTTTTGCACTGTGAGTCTGTAGACATGCAGATGACAGGCGTCGCTCTTAGAATCACTGCACACTTGAGTTATTTGGTCAGTTTTGTCCCCCTGACTGCCCAAATAACTGAAGTATGAACTCAGCCTTACAGGTCAATATTTGCGCCAAGAAGAAGCGCACTCCTTTTACACCGTCGTCAGCTGATTCCACATAGATGTCTACAGAACCTGTTCTATTAACCCCTTATACAAGTAGAGCCCCCGACAGAGTGGAGAGGGGGTCAGCAGTACGTTTGTGTTGACGTCACTGATTATTTTGCCCTTCCAAAAAAAACAGGAGTGGATCCAAAACAGAGATGACACTTGAATGGAATATTTCCAGGTCTTCTGTCTTTTGTACCCACTACTGCTTTTGGCTGCAAAATCATAAACCAATTCTGATGCAAAATAGGGACCATGTCATACAGGCCTTACAGCTGCTACATAGACGGGATCCGTTGTCCGTCTCATTTTACCTTCCTTCTGACAGATCAGAAGATAGGTCAAATAAATGATTATGTCAAACAGGCCAAAAGGGAAAACTAATGGCCCAATCATGGAGTGGTGAGCTGGCATCAGCATAAGGAGACCACAGAGTGGTGATGTGGCAGCAGAATGTGGAGACCACAGAGTGGTGAGGTAGCAGCAGCATGAAGAGACCACAGAGTAGCCCAGTGACATAGTGGTGAGGTGGCAGCAGCATGAAGAGACCACAGAGTGGCCCAGTGACATAGTGGTGAGGTGGCAGCAGCATGAGGAGACTACAGAGTGGCCCAGTGGCATAGTGGGGTGGTGGGGGGCAATACCAGTACCAGCTAAAGATGGTGGGTGGCTGTAGGAGCATGTGGCAGCAGGTGTGGCATCAGGTATAATTGTGGAACCATGGATGATCTATTTGTTAGTAGAGATGGCTCACCTACTAATCAACATATGAAATGGGTGCTCCTACAGAAAAAGATCCACCCAATCTTCTGAAAGGTAAGTATAAAATAGGAAAAGTAGTAGGGCACACCTACACTTGGTTACACATGGAGGATTGTTTGGACAATATATTTATTTGATAAAACATTTAGAATGATTATAAGGATAAATAATCTGTGGTTAAATACAAAATTCCATAAAATACACATAAAAGACATATATATATCACATAGAAGGTAAAGTCTCTATATATCCTTGATATACATAGGTGGTGATCCCAGTGAAATAACTCGTATCAAGGTGAGTCGTGCATAAGTTTATACTGATAGTCTTATAGAGTACTACATTAGATCAATTGTACTTGCTCCGTTGGATCGATTACTTTTGCAGTCTGTAATATATTGTGTAGTATCTCAGATATTGCTGCTTGCATATACATTCAGCCCTGGTTTACTCACTGTCCTGCTGAACTTGCTGGCTTTACTGCGTGTATCGTGGCGTCCCACATGTAGCTCGGTTGTTGCAGGTAGTGATCTGGCTTCCAGGAATATTGTCCACGGGTTTAGCAATCCTCGGTAACTAACTGTGGATATGCCGTAACAGTGACTCCCTGGTGGTAATATTGTGCATGTAATTAGGATTGAGCGAACCAGAACTGTAAAGTTCGGGTTCGTACCAAACTTTGTGCTTTTGGGACCCCGGACCCGAACATTTCAGTAAAAGTTCGGGTTCGGAGTTCGGCGCTTTCTGAAAGGCTGCACAACAGCCAATCAACAAGCGTCATACTACTTGCCCCAAGAGGCCGTCACAGCCATGCCTACTATTGGCATGGCTGTGATTGGCCAGAGAAGCATGTGACCCAGCCTCTATATAAGCTGGAGTCACGTAGCGCCGCACGTCACTCTGCTGTTACTAGTGTAGGGAGAGGTTGCTGCTGGTGATTTCAGGGAGAGAATAGGAGAGAATCTAACTCAGCGATCTACAGACAAATAGTTGTGTGGGTGCAGGGCACAATCATTTTACCCTGCCCTGAGCTCATTGACCCAAAAATACTAACTTTTAGAATTCTGTTAGTTAGGTGGGTGGCGGCGGCGGCCATTTTATGCATGCTCAGTGCACCAGCACTGCATCTGAGCTTTAGGGACATTGTAAATCACCATTTTTGGGGGGCAAACTACAACATCTGTATTAGTCAGTGTGCAATTTAAGGTAGAAATACACCCATCATTTTCTGGGGTTTGAAAAACACACTCTTTTGACAAAAAACTGTATTTTCAGGCCTTGCAGCATCAGAACGTGTGAAATTCCAGGCTTATATACTGCTGTCAAATTCAGTTGTTAAACACTCATTTGGGCACAAAAAATGTAGTTGGCAGCCTTTGCTGCAGATGTCATTGTGAGATACACCCTTAATACATTTGGGTTACAGTCAGAGATTTTAAATACCGCCATTTGGTGCATTAATATTGAATTCAGGCCTACACTGGTTCAGGCCCTGTGAGATACTCTCTCTACATACAGGGGTTTGAATTAGGCATTTGAAACACAGCCATGTTGTGCAAAGAAATCTTTAATTGAGGCCTAGTCTGGTTAAAACCGGAGCCAATGTGGACAAGCTCACGTTCATTAAAATGAACCAGGCCTGGATCCCTCAGGACTTGTCCGTACCTTGTGCAGAATAGACATGTATACCGGCACTAAGCAGCCATTGTTATACTGCAGCGCAATTGCTCATTCTTGTATTTTGGATATTTCACACTCTTAAAACCAAAAACCTGTGTTGGCTATCTCTTCTTCCTCCACCGCCGCTTCCACCTACTCCGCCAAGTCCACCGCCTCCTCAAAAACTCGTACTCCATATGGAACTCCACCTCATAAATCCATTTTTTTTTTTGTACGTGTTTTATTTTATATCATTTCACTACTTTGGTGAATCTCACCCGAAAATGTTAATGATAATTTTTTTATTTTTTTTAACCAGCCTACTAGGTATAGCAGTGGCACTATACACCCAAAAATTGTCATTTACATTTTCAGGTGAAATTCACCAATTTTTGGGTGTATAGTGCCACTGCTATACCTAGTAGGCTGGTTAAAAAAATAAAATAAAATTATCATTAACATTTTCGGGTGAGATTCACGATAGTAGGCTGGTTAAAAAAATAAATAAAAAATTATCGTGAATCTCACCCGAAAATGTTAATGATAATTATTTATTTTTTTAACCAGCCTACTAGGTATAGCAGTGGCACTATACACCCAAAAATTGGTGAATTTCACCTGCAAATGTAAATGAAAATGTTTGGGTGTATAGTGCCACTGCTATACCTAGTAGGCTGGTTAAAAAAAATAAAAAAAATTATCATTAACATTTTCGGGTGAGATTCACCAATTTTTGGGTGCATAGTGCCACTGCTATACCTAGTAGACTGGTTAACAAAAAAATATATATCTGTCAGTTACATTTTTTGTTGAAATTCAACAATTTTTAAGTGTGAAGTACCACTGCTATAACTAGTAGACGGGTTAAAGAATAAAAAAAATTGTCAGTTACATTTTCTGGTGAAATTAAGCAATTTTTTGGTGTGAAGTACCACTGCTATACCTAGTAGACCAGTAAAAAAAAATAAAAAAATTGGCAGTTACATTTTATAGTGAAATTTAGAATTTTTTTTGGTGTGATGTACCACTGCTATACCTATTAGACCGGTTTAAAAAAAAATAATTGTTAGTATCATTTTAGGGTCAAATTCGTAAATTTTTGGGTGTAATATTATACCCCTCCTCTACCTAGTTGACAGCTTAATAAATTTCAATAATTTTTATATTACATTTTCGGGTGACAATAAACAATTGTTTTCTGTCATAGACCCCTGCTCTACCAAGTAGACAGGTTAATTAATTTCTGTAATTTTTCTATTACATTCTTGGGTTGACATTATACAATTTTAGACGTGAATAAACCCTGCTCTGCACAGGTGACAGGGAATACAATTTCTGAAATGCTTCTGTAATTGATGCGCGCCCCCTCCTTTGATTCAATGCTTAAACTTAAGCAAGTTGTACCACATTTGCACTTCAATACTGTGGCCCATACTCTTTTGGCCAACATTTGCGCCTCAATAGCTTTTCCCACAATTCCGCTTGACTCTTTTGGCCCACATTTGCGCCTCAATAACTTTTCCCACATTTCTTCTTGATCCCAAATTTTTTAAATAAATTTATGTCCCTTAAATTTGGTCTCTTTTTTTCACGCTCCCTCTCCGGCCTGGAACCCTGATTGCCCGCAACCTGTATTCACCATGGTAGGTGCAGAAAAGAACATCGGAAGTTTAATAGAGCAGATATCAAATTGGATCGTTAACATCACGGGGACGTGCGACATGGTGGGTGGGGCAGTAAGTGTGCACACGCCTACACAAACTGACTGACAGGGGTCAGCCCCTGCAACTTCTGGGTCTCCAAATTGGGCACATGGCCTGAGCTTGCCCTTTATGCCTTGGAGGTGCTGGCCTGCCCTGCAGCCGGTGTATTGTCTGAACGTGTGTTTATCACGACTGGAGGGTTATATTTCCCAATGTTTTGGGGTGTACCCTAATTTAAAAAAGCAGAGAGCGCAGATACAGCATGCACGCCAAGCACACTCTGCTTTTAACCCGGTCCGGTGCCATTACAGCTTTCATCGGATCCAGGGATGCAAGTACTCACATGCATGCTGAGCCCACTATATACTTCTCCTGGAGCCTAATGGCTACTGGTAGGTGCTATATAAGCAGAGTCAGTTTTATACTGACTTTAAAACCAGCCTCCAGGGCAGATTAACTGGTCAGGTGTGCATGACTGCTTGGAGATCGCCACACCTCCAATATATACTACAAAGAAAGAAAATTGAAAAAAGAAAACGGAGTCTGCTTATATAGCACCTACCAGTAGCCATTTGGCTCCAAGAGAAGTATATAGTGGGTTCAGCATGCATGTTGGTACTTGCATCCCTGGATCCGATGAAAGCTGTAATGGCACCGGACGGGGTTAAAAGCAGAGTGTGCTTGGCGTGCATGCTGTAATTGCGCTCCCTGGACTTTGTGTGGCTGTCGTGGCCCATAACAGGTAGGAACTAGTGTTAGGGACCTCTCATGAAGGCGACCTTGACGTGGTAAGTGGCTTATTACGCTTTGGCCAAAATGTACACCAATGCCTTATTCAACATCCAGCATAAAGGCAGGGCAGAGTGCTGGTTGCAGAGTGCGATTGCATTTGTGTTTTTGCGTTTGTATCTGTATTTCGCCATAGCAATGTGCACCTGCAAACAGGGTTGTGCGGGCTGAATCCCCCACATCCCAAGAATATTGCTGAACTGAAACAGTTCTGTAAAGAGGAATGGTCAAGAATTACTCCTGACCGTTGTGCGCGTCTGATCTGCAACTACAGGAAACGTTTGGTTGAAGTTATTGCTGCCAAAGGAGGTTCAACCAGTTATTAAATCCAAGGGTTCACATACTTTTTCCACCTGCACTGTGAATGTTTACATGGTGTGTTCAATAAAAACATGGTAACATTTAATTCTGTGTGTGTTATTAGGTTAAGCCGACTGTGATTGTCTATTGTGACTTAGATGAAGATCAGATCACATTTTATGACCAATTTGTGCAGAAATCCATATCATTCCAAAGGGTTCACATACTTTTTCTTGCAACTGTATATTGTCCTTGACCGTAGTTACAGCTCCACACATCGGCACTGCCGTGCACTTTGGCAGACACCGACAGGCTCAAGGACTGGCCACCTTCTGTTCTATATATGTGTGCAGGGCTGGTACTGCCTTTTTCCCAAAGAAATTACGGCTTGGGACTCTCCACCTTGGCTCAGCACAAGCCATCAGTTCTCTGAAAGGTGCAGAGTCCACCACTTGGAAAGGGAAGGCCTGCAGCACCAGCTACTTGGCCAGGAGCACGTTCATACTGTTATCTCTTGGCAATTGCTTTGTTGGTCGATTGCTGACAGAATGACTGACAAGGAGTAGGAGTAGAAGGAGCATCAGGACCAGCAGATGATGGGAAGGACAGACAACTCCTTTCGACTGAGGTGGTGGAGCCCTGACTGCATGAAATTGGGTGATGCAGCGGTTGCTGCGGCAGGCTGGACCACCACATCGGAGGCACGGTTCTCCCAGGCCGCTTTATGGTGCATGTGTTGACGCAGGGCCGTGGTGCCAACATTGGCACCCTGGTCACGCTTCACCTTGTGCCCACAAATTCAGACGGCTTAACAAAAAACTGCCACACAACCAAGTATGGCATTTTCACCCCAACACTCTCTACTGACTGACTGCTACCGCTGCCTCCGTGAACCCCTGCACCGCAACTTCCGCTCCTGCAAAACGTGTAGTCTGCCCCGGGCACGTTTGGCTCCCGACCTCCCGCTACCACTCTGCTGACTCCCGGCCACGCTACAACCTTGCTGGCTCAGCCGCTGCCTCATGCGCAAGCTGCCACCCTCTTTTCTTGATGATGATGATGTGCGATCTGCTTCATCATCAACCACTACTGTCTGCATGTCACTGATGTCCCCCTCAATGGTCTCAGGGCCAGGAGCCTGACTGCTCGCAACATCAGCTCCCACGCGACTCATCATCACTACTTGCCCGCCTACCAGAGGAAGCGGATGATCTCTCCCCCAGATCTTGGCTGGGCAGTAGCTGCTGCCTTCTAGTAGCTCGTCCTCGCTGAAAAGTGGAGCCGAGCCTACGGCATATAATACTTCTCGCCAGAAACATTTTGGCCACTGTCCGTTCCCTTTGAAGGGCATATCGATTGTCTGTCTGACATACTGTTAGATAAAATAATTAATTAAATTAAAAGGAAATTTATACACCCCCAAAAAGCTGTAGAACAATGTAACTTGACCGCAGAGTGGCAAAAAAAAGTACTTGTTTTTTCCACTAATACACCACAAAAAATGCCACAGTACAATCTAACTGCACCGCAGAATGGCAAATAAGACGTACTTTTTTTACACTAATACACCCCAAAAAAGGGCTTTAGTACAATGTAATTGCACCGCAGAACGACAAATAAAACATACTTTTTATACAGGAAACAACCCAGAGACCATCGCTTACCTGCTCCAGTTAATAACCTAGGACTCGAAAATTGGATGCCAAAACAAAAGTTTAATAAAGATATTTATCATATCTATAAAGACACAAAACTCTGTATATGAAAAGACAATATAACTAGTCAAAATAAATCTCTATCCCAGAGAATTCTTAAAGGGAATCTGTCACCTGCTTTTAGCATTTTAAGCTGGCACCATCGCTCTGTTAGTAACATAGTACATAAGGCCGAAAAAAGACATTTGTCCATCCAGTTCGGCCTGTCATCCTGCAAGTTGATCCAGAGGAAGGCAAAAAAACCTGTGAGGTAGAAGCCAATTTTCCTCACTTTAGGGGAATAAAAATTCCTTCCCGACTCCAATCAGGCATCAGAATAACTCCCTGGATCAACGACCCCTCTCTAGTAGCTATAGCCTGTAATATTATTACGCTCCAGAAATACATCCAGGCCCCTCTTGAATTCCTTTATTATACTCACCATCACCACCTCCTCAGGCAGAGAGCTCCATAGTCTCACTGCTCTTACAGTAAAGAGTCCATAGTCTCACTGCTCTTACAGTATAGAGTCCATAGTCTCACTGCTCTTACAGTAAAGAGTCCATAGTCTCACTGCTCTTACCGTAAAGAGTCCATAGTCTCACTGCTCTTACAGTATAGAGTCCATAGTCTCACTGCTCTTACAGTACAGAGTCCATAGTCTCACTGCTCTTACAGTAAAGAGTCCATAGTCTCACTGCTCTTGCAGTATAGAGTCCACAGTCTCACTGCTCTTACAGTAAAGAGTCCCATAGTCTCGCTGCTCTTACAGTAAAGAGTCCATAGTCTCACTGCTCTTACAGTAAAGAGTCCATAGTCTCACTGCTCTTACAGTAAGAGTCCATAGTCTCACTGCTCTTACAGTAAAGAGTCCATAGTCTCACTCTTACAGTAAAGAGTCCATAGTCTCACTGCTCTTACAGTAAGAGTCCATAGTCTCACTGCTCTTACAGTAAGAGTCCATAGTCTCACTGCTCTTACAGTAGAGTCCATAGTCTCACTGCTCTTACAGTAAGAGTCCATAGTCTCACTGCTCTTACAGTAAGAGTCCATAGTCTCACTGCTCTTACAGTAAGAGTCCATAGTCTCACTGCTCTTACAGTAGAGTCCATAGTCTCACTGCTCTTACAGTAAGAGTCCATAGTCTCACTGCTCTTACATAGAGTCCATAGTCTCACTGCTCTTACAGTAAGAGTCCATAGTCTCACTGCTCTTACAGTAAGAGTCCATAGTCTCACTGCTCTTACAGTAAGAGTCCATAGTCTCACTGCTCTTACAGTAGAGTCCATAGTCTCACTGCTTACAGTATAGAGTCCATAGTCTCACTGCTCTTACAGTAAGAGTCCATAGTCTCACTGCTCTTACAGTTAGAGTCCATAGTCTCACTGCTCTTACAGTAAGAGTCCATAGTCTCACTGCTCTTACAGTAAGAGTCCATAGTCTCACTGCTCTTACAGTAAGAGTCCATAGTCTCACTGCTCTTACAGTAAGAGTCCATAGTCTCACTGCTCTTACAGTAAGAGTCCATAGTCTCACTGCTCTTACAGTAAGAGTCCATAGTCTCACTGCTCTTACAGTAAGAGTCCATAGTCTCACTGCTCTTACAGTAAGAGTCCATAGTCTCACTGCTCTTACAGTAAGAGTCCATAGTCTCACTGCTCTTACAGTAAGAGTCCATAGTCTCACTGCTCTTACAGTAAGAGTCCATAGTCTCACTGCTCTTACAGTAGAGTCCATAGTCTCACTGCTCTTACAGTAAGAGTCCATAGTCTCACTGCTCTTACAGTATAGAGTCCATAGTCTCACTGCTCTTACAGTAAGAGTCCATAGTCTCACTGCTCTTACAGTAAGAGTCCATAGTCTCACTGCTCTTACAGTAAGAGTCCATAGTCTCACTGCTCTTACAGTAAGAGTCCATAGTCTCACTGCTCTTACAGTAAGAGTCCATAGTCTCACTGCTCTTACAGTAAGAGTCCATAGTCTCACTGCTCTTACAGTAAGAGTCCATAGTCTCACTGCTCTTACAGTAGAGTCCATAGTCTCACTGCTCTTACAGTAAGAGTCCATAGTCTCACTGCTCTTACAGAAGAGTCCATAGTCTCACTGCTCTTACAGTAAGAGTCCATAGTCTCACTGCTCTTACAGTAAGAGTCCATAGTCTCACTGCTCTTACAGTATAGAGTCCATAGTCTCACTGCTCTTACAGTAAGAGTCCATAGTCTCACTGCTCTTACAGTAAGAGTCCATAGTCTCACTGCTCTTACAGTAAGAGTCCATAGTCTCACTGCTCTTACAGTAAGAGTCCATAGTCTCACTGCTCTTACAGTAAGAGTCCATAGTCTCACTGCTCTACAGTCAGTAGAGTCCATAGTCTCACTGCTTACAGTAAAGAGTCCATAGTCTCACTGCTCTTACAGTAAAGAGTCCATAGTCTCACTGCTCTTACAGTAAGAGTCCATAGTCTCACTGCTCTTACAGTAAGAGTCCATAGTCTCACTGTCTTACAGTATAGAGTCCATAGTCTCACTGCTCTTACAGTAAGAGTCCATAGTCTCACTGCTCTTACAGTAAGAGTCCATAGTCTCACTGCTCTTACATAGAGTCCATAGTCTCACTGCTCTTACAGTAGAGTCCATAGTCTCACTGCTCTTACAGTAGAGTCCATAGTCTCACTGCTCTTACAGTAAGAGTCCATAGTCTCACTGCTCTTACAGTAAGAGTCCATAGTCTCACTGCTCTTACAGTATAAGAGTCCATAGTCTCACTGCTCTTACAGTAAGAGTCCATAGTCTCACTGCTCTTACAGTAAAGAGTCCATAGTCTACTGCTCTACAGGAAAGAGTCTATGTCTCAATGCTCTACGTATAGAGTCCATAGTCTCACTGCTCTCACAGTAAAGAGTCAAGTCTCACTGCTCTTACAGTAAAAGTCCATAGTCTCACCTCTCTTACAGTAGAGGTCCATAGTCTCACTGATTTACAGTACAGAGTCCATAGTCTCATGATCTTACGTACAGAGGTCCATAGCTCACTGCTCTTACAGTATAGAGTCCATAGTCTCACTGCTATTTATCATGTACAGGAGTCCATAGTATCAATGCTCTTACAGTTATAGAGTCAATAGTCTCCACAGCTCTTACAGTATAGAGGTCCTAGTCTCACTGATCTTACGGTTTCAGAGTCCATTCGTCTCACTGCTCTTACAGTAAGAGTCATAGTCTCAGTGCTCTTACAGTTAGAGTCACATAGTCTCACGCTCTTACAGTAAAGGAAGTCCATAGTCCACTGTCTTACGGTATATGGGTCATAGTCTCACTTGCGCTTACAGTATAGGTCCATATTATCACTTTTGGCGCCTCTTACAGTAAAGAAGTCCATAGTCTCACTGCTCGTACAGTAAAGAGTCCATAGTCTCACTGCTCTTACAGTATAGAGTCCATAGTCTCACTGCTCTTACAGTATAGAGTCCATAGTCTCACTGCTCTTACAGTAAAGAGTCCATAGTCTCACTGCTCTACGTAAGAGTCCATAGTCTCATGCTCTACAGTAAAGAGTCCATAGTCTCACTGCTCTTACAGTATAGAGTCCATAGTCTCACTGCTCTTACAGTAAAGAGTCCATAGTCTCACTGCTCTTACAGTATAGAGTCCATAGTCTCACTGCTCTTACAGTACAGAGTCCATAGTCTCACTGCTCTTACAGTAAAGAGTCCATAGTCTCACTGCTCTTACAGTATAGAGTCCATAGTCTCACTGCTCTTACAGTACAGAGTCCATAGTCTCACTGCTCTTACAGTACAGAGTCCATAGTCTCACTGCTCTTACCGTAAAGAGTCCTCTTCTATGTTTGTGTACAAACCTTCTTTCCTCCAGACGCAGAGGATGTCTCCTCATCACAGTCACAGTCCTGGGGATAAATAGATGATGGGATAGATCTCTGTACTGACCCCTGATATATTTATACATATTAATTAGATCTCCTCTCAGTTGTCTTTTTTCTAAAGTGAATAACCCTAATTTTGATAATCTTTCAGGGTACAGTAGTTGCCCCATTCCAGTTATTACTTTAGTTGCCCCCCTCTGGACCCTCTCCAGCTCTGCTATGTCTGCTTTGTTCACTGGAGCCCAGAACTGTACACAGTACTCCATGTGTGGTCTGACTAATGTTGACTAAAGTACCTTATTTCCAGCAGTCTTCTTTTAACTTATTTTCGGTTGGTAGTTTTGATATAAAAGCGATTTTTATGTTATGCTAATTAGGGTCCAAGGTGCCCAGAGGGGCGTTTTTTTCAATCTCCAGTGCCCAGTGACGCCCCCCTGCAGTGCCCAAGACAGCCTCCTGATCATCAAAACACCTCCCACAGCCCGGCAAACGGTTCCGCCCCCTCCCCACGTCATAATCTACCTTATAAAAAATTCCCCGTCCTCCTTCCTGTCTGCGGCCAGAAAACTCACGCAGGCGCAGTACCGCCTGCGGCCTGCGCGATCATCATTGATATAAAAATCACTTTTATATCAAAACTACCAAACGGGTGGCCAGAAGGGTGCTATTAGGATTAGGTTTGCTTTCTCTTCCAGTGTTTTTATGAGCACCCTGGGAATTAGATAGATCGGAGGAATGGCATATAAAAGACCTCGAGGCCAAGGTCTTGCTAGAGAATCTACTTGGTTCGGATAGTCCTGGAGAGAGAGAAGAATTCATCTACTTTTTTGTTCTTCCTGGAAGCAAAAATATCCACAACTCGGTTTCCCCCCTTTTGCACAAATGGTGTTGAATACTGATTGATTTAGACTACATTCCCCTTCTTTTAATCTCTCTCTGCTCAGGAAATCCACCAGTAGATTCTCTCTCCCTTTTACATGAGTGGCTGTTAGAGATCTGAGATGATGTTCGACCCACAAGAATATCTTTTGGGACACTGTGGCTAGGGAACGACTCCTTGTCCCCCCATGTCTGTTGATATATGCAACTGTTGTAGTGTTGTCTGACAGGATTTTTGTATTTCTTGCCTGAATTCTTGGAGAAAAGACTTTTAAGGTCTGCCATACTGCTTAGAGTTCCCTCATGTTTGAAGATGCTTCTCAAAGTTCCAACTCCCAATTTCCCTGGGCTACTGCCTCCTCCAGATGAGCACCCCATCCCCATCTGCTAGCGTCTGTTGTTATTATTATTTGATCTGGCTAACGCCACTCCACTCCTTGAGACTGATTTTTTTGATTGCACCACTATCTCAACAATTGTTTTAGTGTAGATGGGATTTTCACTTTCCTGTTTGTCTGTCTTCTGTCCCAAGATTTTAATAGGAATGCCTAAAGTGTCCTCATGTGAGCCTGAGCCCACTTGACCACTGGAATTGTAGCTGTCATCAGACCCAGGATGGTCATGAAGTGCCTGAAAGATAATACCTCTGTCTGAAGAAATCTTCTTACGCTCTCTATGAGGCTGATCTGTTTTTTCTCTTGGAAGGAAGGATGACATTAGGCAAGAGTTTAGTAGGATTCCCCCAAAAAATTATTTCCTGGGACCAAGTTTAATTTTTGAACATTTAGAATCCAACTCAGTTCTGATAAGGTGTCTATTACTACCTGAAGCTGAGCTCTTAAAGATTCTTCTGTTGGAGCTGCTATCAAAAGGTCATCCAGATATGGAACAAACAGGATTCTTGCTTGGTGAAGAAAACCAGAAATCTCTGCTATTACCTTTGTGAAGACCCTGAACTGACGCTAATGGGTAGAACCTGGAATTGGAAGTGGTGAAGAAAATTCCAAAACCATATTGCCATCCTTAAATATTTTTGATATTGTTTGTGGATTGGGATATGGTAGTATGCATCCGTTAGATCTACTGTGGCCATGAAACAGCTGTTTGTCAACAGGTTGATCGTGGATCAACCAGTGGATCATTTTGAACCTTTTGTAAGTTATATACTCGTTGAGGTTCTTTAAATTGATAATCGCTCTGAAAGTTCCATTTGGAGGGAACAGCGTGAATGTTAACTGGACATTCACGCTGTGTTCACCTTATGTCAATGTGTTGCCAACATTTGCAGGTACTGTTCCTTTAAAAGTTGTTAAAATGTGTGAATGCAGTAGAGTGGTGTCTCATAGGCCCTTGTGGAACAAGACTACAGTATATAATGATGTTTTCTGGTGTACTTTATGCTCTAGAGTTTTGTGGAGTACAGAGAACCTGTCAGGTACAGGAGAAGTATCTTACAGAACCGAGACATCTGCTGAGATCGTGAGCAGGCTTCTGTAGAAAAGATGAGTCCTGCCACCATTTTCTGGTGATAAGGGAATTACCTTTTTCCTACTGAACAGTCGTGGATTGCTTCCAGTGCTTTGATCCCAATGGCCAGAAAATGTGCTGCGTATTCTACAAGCAGTTTAGGAGGACTTCCTCCGTGTTCCTGGACTGTGGTTGGGTGGAAGCAGAGTGACCTTTGTCTGTAATTGTGCCCAGAGGCTGAGAGTGATAAGGCCAATATGGTTCTGAATAAACTAAATATTACGACTTCTGTGAGCTGATCAGAGACTGAATCATAAAGTCATACGTACCAAAGAGACCACAACCAACAAGCTGTGAGTCTGTCTGAAACTGTAACCACTAAGTAAGTTTTGTATCCCAACCAGAGAAAAGCCCTGTTCCTTTAATGTGCTGAGTTCTCTCCCATTACTGCTCCATCCTTGACTGGGTTATCATGTTAGGTCTACATATTAAAAACTCTTTTAATTTGTAAGACAAACAATTTTCTGAGTAAGGGGCCACCACCACTTTCAAACACAGTAAGGAGGAGAAAAGAATCAGAAAAGGCGTAAGTGTCACAACCGGTCAAGAGTTTTCTGAAACAAAGGCAATGAAGAGGAATACAGGACCTATAAGCTTTATGGGACACAGAACTAGAAGACACCAGGCATGAATCAAACTGTGGAGAGGAAGATGAAGGACATTTCCCATACAGAGGCCAATCACAGAAGGATCAGAGTCAAAATGGAAGAAATATTCATTACAGGATCAAAATTAGAGGTTCTCAAAACAAGACAAGTGTGGATGATCCTAAATACAAGAGACTACAAAATCTGAGGGTCTAAGGACACAAGACAAGGAGAAAATGTACTTGGATGATCATTTTGGCTCCATCACTGTGTCTTCTATTCAACCTCCATCTTCTGAACTTGTAGATCCAGTCAGATGAAGGAAGGCACGGGAGAGACTCTGTAGAGATGAAACTCTATTGGTGAAGGATCCACGGTTTGTTATATATATAGTTTTGGAGGTTTTCTAGATGCAGGTGTATATGTGTGCCGGCTTCATGTTTTGTCTTATTGCAGTTCTGAGACTCCCTTATGGCGGAAAAAAGTATCAGATGGCCGTGCGAACTACATGTGTCGGTGCCAATCGTGAGGTCCTATACGTGAAGAGCCACTCGGGCGAGCCTCTTATGTTTTTTTTTTTATAAATACACTTATGCAGTACCAGAATGCCTTGGGGACTTGCATAACCATGACCCCCTCCAACAGCAAACCTGGGACACTAACCAGCCTACAACCATGTCGTACCCCAAACAAACAAAACAAAACATGAAAACCGGTCATGGGGCCCCCGGAGCCATGAGGCCGGATCAGTCATAGGGCCTCCGAAGCCAGAGCGATGACGTTGCGGTGACGATAAGTAATTAAAACGTAAGCCGGACCTCAGTGCTCCAGACTAAAAAAAATACCTGGTAGCCATTGGCTCCTGAACTGAAAAATTTAGGAGACAAATCTAATTTTTAGTCGCCAAATCGAAACCGAATCAAAATTTTGGTATCGTGACAACGCTACTCCGATCAGATCGGCATAGGGTTGTTTTGATACCAAAATTTTGATTCGCTTTCGTCACCATAAAGTATTGCGATACTCAATACCGCGCAAAAAAAAAAAAAAACACCAAAAAAAGCCGCGTGCATTTTGCATTTTATGAAACATTCGGCCCATAATAGAACAGTCCTATCCTATTTTTTGGGGTGACAAGGTGACTAAAAAATGGTGAATGCTCACCGCATAGGAGATATTTTTTAATAATTTAATAGTTTGGACAGCGCTATGTAATATGTTTATTTATTCTTTATATATTTTATATGTAAAATTGGGAAAGGGGGGATTTAAACTTAATATTTTAGGGTACTTTCACACTAGTGTTTTTCTTTTCCGGCATAGAGTTCCGTCCTAGGGGCTCAATATCGGAAAAGAGCTGATAAGGCATATCCCCATGCATTCTGAATAGAGAGTAATCCGTTCAGGATGCGCCAGGATGTCTTCAGTTCAGTCATTTTGACTGATCAGGCAAAAGAGAAAACTGCAGCATGCTACGGTTTTATCTCCGGCGAAAAAAACCTGAAGATTTGCCTGAATGCCGGATCCAGTATTTTTCCCATAGGAATGTATCAGTGACGGATCTGGCATTCAAAATACCGGAATGCACCCGCACTAAATCCGGACCCATTCACTCCTATGGGGCTGTGCACATGAGCAGTGATTTTCACACATCACTTGTGCGTTGCGTGAAAATCGCAGCATGTTCTATGTTGTGCGTTTTTCACGCAACGCAGGCCCCATAGAAGCTAATGGGGCTGCGTGAAAATCGCAAGCAAGTGCGGATGCGGTGCAATTTTCACTCATGGTTGCTAGGATGAAAGTCTATTCGCTGTATTATTTTCCCTTATAACATGGCTACAAGGGAAAATAATAGCATTCTGAATACAGAATGCTTAGTAGAAGGTCAATATAATAAACATTGGTGGCGCAGTGTGCCCCCCCTCAATATAATAAACATTGGTGGCGCAGTGCCGCTCCCCCAACATCCCAGTATAATAAACATTGGTGGCGCAGTGTGCCCCCCTCAATATAATAAACATTGGTGGCCCAGTGCGCATCCCCTCCCCCAACACCCCAGTATAATAAACATTGGTGGCGCAGTGCCGCTCCCCCAACACCCCAGTATAATAAACATTGGTGGCGCAGTGTGCGCCCCCAATATAATAAACATTGGAGGCGTAGTGCCGCTCCCCCAACACCCCAGTATAATAAACATTGGTGGCGCAGTGCCGCTCCCCCAACACCCCAGTATAATAAACATTGGTGGCGCAGTGTGCGCCCCCAATATAATAAACATTGGAGGCGTAGTGCGCCCCCCCCACACCCCAGTTTGATAAACATTGGTGGCGCAGTGCGCCCCCCCAATATAAGAAACATTGGTGGCGCAGTGTGCACCCCCCCCCCCAACACCCCAGTATAATAAACATTGGTGGTGCAGTGTGCCCCCCCTCAATATAATAAACATTGGTGGCGCAGTGGGCAGTGCCAATGAGGGTTAAAAAAAATAAAATAAATTAACTCACCTCCTCCAATTGATCGTCTCCTGTTCTTTCTTCATGACCTGTCAAAGGACCTGTGGTGACATCACTGTGCTCATCACATGATACATCACATGATACATCACCATGGTAATGGACCATGTGATGAGCTCAGTGACATCACCACAGGTCCTGAAGCAAGAACAGGAGACCGGCAGCTACTTGATCAACTGGAGGAGGTGAGTTAATTTTTTACAATTATTCTTTAACCCTCATTGGCACTTCCCACTGTGTTTCTTATACTGGGGTGTTGGGGGGGGGGGGGCACACTGTGCCACCAATGTTTCTTATACTGGGGTGTTGGGGGGGGGGCACACTGTGCCACCAATGTTTCTTATACTGGGGTGTTGGGGGGGGGCACACTGTGCCACCAATGTTTCTTATACTGGGGTGTTGGGGGGGGGGGGGCACACTGTGCCATCAATGTTTCTTATACTGGGGTGTTGGGGGGGGGGGCGCACTGTACAGGGAGTCTAAGAAAGAATCGAATGAGTCACTAACTAAGTCGGATCTTTAGTTCTTTTCACCTGTGACTCATTCGATTCTTTCTCCCTGTACTTGTCAGTGACTCAGAGCTGCTAGTGCTCGCCTTGCCTCAGCTCTGATTGGTTGATTAATTGGTGGGCGGGGAGGGGAGGGGCTGGCAGAAGCAGCTTCCACTCTAGGATCAGATTACGCTCCTCCCAGCCCCTCCCCTCCCTGCTGCCAGCGTCTCTGCTGTTGTCTGTGTGCGGTGACCGAGCTGACTGAGACTGAGGAGAACATCGGCGGCGGCAGAGAACTATCAGCTCCTGTGCCCGCCGCTGTTCTACTGCAGAGCTGCTGCGGAGGGTCTTGTCGCCATTTGTAAATTCTAAGTCGCATTGGTGACCATTTTGGTCGCCATCTGGAGCCCTGGACCTGATGGGATATGCAGAGACTTGAATGATTGGATTGGCTAGAAGGTGGCCTAAGGAACATAACTGCCAACAGGCGTTGAAAATATAGACATTAGTAATCCGAAGCACGTGCGTACATAAAACACTAACCACTGCAAACAATAAAACGTAAACATGAAATTGAAACAGAGATGGGAGAAAAACAAGAGCCTGAGGCGATACAAGTTCGCTAGGAGAAGTCTCTTATTGTGACAAACAAATGAACAGCTTGTGAAAACATAGCAGGAAACTTACTCCTATCGGCCACTGACCTCCGCTGAGGAGCTGGTTGGTGAACTGGGGCAGGAGACCAATCTGAGTGAATACAGACCAGAAGTAACAGGAGACCAGTCTGAGTGAATATGAACCAGGATTAAAGAACCAGAGCGGTGGGTGCAGACTGCCCCGGTGAGACTATTGAGTAAAATCATGACGTAGCAATGAACAGGAGAATGCAGCTTTGAGTGGGAGCAGAGTACAACATGATGTAACAACAAATGGGTGAATGGAGCTTTGGATGCGAGTGGTACCTAAAAAAACATGGTATGGGCGCAGCTCCGAGTATGAGTAGCGCATGAAAAGCATGGTATAAAGCAGACGTATGAATGCAATTTGACAGTGAGCAGAGTATTGACGTGATGCGAAAGCAGACACGTGAACGCAGCTCTAGTAGTGAATGGAGTATGGACAAGATGTAAAAGCGGACATGCGGGCGCAGCTTTGGATGTCAACGAAATATTAACTTGATGTGACAGCAGACATGGAAAGCGGCTTTGGTGAGTGGGGTATACGACCTGGTGTAGCAGGAGAAGTGTGAACACAATTCTGGATATAAGCAGAGCATGAAATTTGGTATAACAGCAGCTCTGGTTGTGAACGGAGCATAACATAGATGTAACAGCTACATGAATGCAGTTCTTGAAATGGGCCTGGAAAGAACCTGTAGTAGTATAGGACGTGTGAACGCAGCTCTGGGTGCGAGTAGAGTAAACCCGATATACCGATAGAGTGGGGTATGGCAGACACTTATTCTAACAACAAAACATGACATAGCGTAGTATCAGCGGCAGCTGAACCTGACGGTCCAGTTGTCACCCAACATTTAGCTTATCCTGGGCGATCCAGGTAACAAGACAAATGACATAGCCAGTATATGCAGTAGCTGAACCTGGGCGATCCAGGTGACATGCAACATGTAACTCGGCCTGGGCGATCCAGGTAACACACAACATGTAACTCGGCCTGGACGATCCAGGTAACACACAACATGTAACTCGGCCTGGACGATCCAGGTAACACACAACATGTAACTCGGCCTGGACGATCCAGGTAACACACAACATGTAACTCGGCCTGGGCGATCCAGGTAACACACAACATGTAACTCGGCCTGGGCGATCCAGGTAACACACAACATGTAACTCGGCCTGGGCGATCCAGGTGACATACAACATGTAACTCGGCCTGGACGATCCAGGTGACACACAACATGTAACTCGGCCTGGGCGATACAGGTAACACATAACATGTAACTCGGCCTGGGCGATCCAGGTAACACACAACATGTAACTCGGCCTGGGCGATCCAGGTAACACACAACATGTAACTCGGCCTGGGCGATCCAGGTAACACACAACATGTAACTCGGCCTGGGCGATCCAGGTAACACACAACATGTAACTCGGCCTGGGCGATCCAGGTAACACATAACATGTAACTCGGCCTGGGCGATCCAAGTGACACATAACATGTAACTCGGCCTGGGCGATCCAGGTGACACACAACATGTAACTCGGCCTGTGCGATCCAGGTAACACACAACATGTAACTCGGCCTGGGCGATCCAGGTAACACACAACATGTAACTCGGCCTGGACGATCCAGGTAACACACAACATGTAACTCGGCCTGTGCGATCCAGGTGACATACAACATGTAACTCGGCCTGGGCAATCCAGGTAACAAGACAAAAATAGTATCAGCCGTGGCTGAACCTGGACAGACAAGGTAACATGCGGCCTGTGCACCTGAGAACACGCCTGTGAGTGAGGCTGTGCCTCGTATATGAAGAGCCTCCGCCCCCCCCACAAATGCAGGCTGACTAATCAGCCTTACCAACTTGTTACTAACAGCTCAGGTTCTTAGCGCGGCCTCCTGCTTCATAGTTGGGGCCTTTGATTGCACCTAACATGCCCGCAGTATGATCAAAGAGGCGTCTGCAGTCAGCCCTAAGAGCCTACAAAGGACCCCAGGGCTGTTTGTCCAGGTAGCTCACTGTGAGACCTCATGCACGCGACTGTATGTATTTTGCGGTCCGAAAAAAATACAGATGACGTACGTGTGCATTCCGTATTTGTGGCACAGAGCAGCCGGCCCCTGATAGAACAGGACTATCCTTGTCTGTAATGCAGACAATAATAGGACATGTTCTATTTTTTGGCGGAACGGAAATACGGACATACGGAAACAGAATGCACACGGAGTAACTTCCGTTTTCTTTTGCGGACCCATTGAAATGAATGGTTCTGGATACGGTCCGCAAAAAAAACAGAACGGACACAGAAAGAATATACGTTTATGTGCATGAGCCCTTAGGACACTAATCCTGCCCAAAAAGCAGCCTGTGTCATAGAGACATCAGGAGGCATTTACAGTGACCCACGGTTTGTGACTTTTTAAATGCTACTGCTCCTAAAGTGGTGTTTCTATACTGGCCTCGCCACTTTCTAAAAAGGAGGACTGGTGGGCAGTGATGGCCAGTTTGCCACAAATGCGAGCTGCCATCTTAACTCACAAGTCCGGCGATATACAGGTAAGTCCTTACCCGTGCCTGTACGTGAGCCGGTCTGAAATGAAATGCGGTCTACGGGTGCAGGCAGTTCGGAGAACAGCCCGATGAAGGCCACTGGCGGCTGTTCTCGGAACTGCCTGCTCCTGTAGACCGCATTTAACTTCAGACCGGCTCGTGCACAGGCACAGATAAGGGCTCACCTCTGCCTCGCCGTACTTGTGAGTTAAGACGGCAGCTCACATGTGTTTGCGGGCGAACACGGCGAACTGGCCATCACTGCTGGTGGGGGCAGGAAAGGGAATAGTGTGGCCGGAGCTATCAGTAGCGGTACAATCACTGGCATAAATGACAACCTAAATCTAATCAACCTACAAGCTGGAGTAGATTTAACTACAGGCCCACAGACGGCCAGAAGGTGCGCCATATTTATCATGAGGCCTGCACCCTATCATAAATTAAGTGCATCCTCTGGTGACAAAGGATATGAAAGTACTCACAGGAGTATACTAGCACATTATACCAGTAAGTCTGAAGGTATAACATAGTAATCTTATAATGGGATTTAGAAAATAAATCTGCAAAAAACAACAAAAATTATTTAGTATAAAATGCATTTTATTGTGCACACATTAAATAAAAACTATACATATTAGGTATCCGCACAACTGTAACAACCTGAAGAACTCATTTATCAGCTTAATTACTGTGAAACATGAACAGCATAACAAAAAAGACCAAACAAAAAAAAAAGGTCAGTCACGTAAATGAAGAGAAAAAAAAAAAACATCATGGCAGCTGAAATGCAAAGGGCAAAATAAAATAAAAACTTGCCGGTCATTAAAGCTTTTTCAGCCCTGGTCATTAAGGGGTTAATCCAGTGCTCAGTTTCGGAGTTAAAATCAGACGTTACTGGTACAGGCATTAATAGCTAATCAGAAGAGTGGGGCGCAGCCTATCAGTGTGGACTGGTGTTAGCGCCAAACCCAGCACCGGATCGAATGGGAGTCACCCTTTATGTCATCCATAAATCCCAGTAACTAGAAATGCCCGATACTGAAGAAAGGTGACAGATGAGAGGTCCGTGCAGACAGACGGGGGTCCACACGTCACACACTGCAGTGAGAATTGTTACGTGCCGTACGTTTCCTCTGTGGATTGTGGAAAATCTTATTAACAATATTTCTCTATTTCTTCTTAGAAGTCAAAGTGACCAAGAAAAGTGTGACCCCGAGCAGCATCATCCTGAGCATTGTGTGCACCCCAGACCGGTGCGGGGACATCTGGACATCTCCTCTATACACCTGTGTGCTACATGGAGCATTCTATAAAGAATGTAAATATAGTGCTGGAGACGTGACCTTCTCCGACCTGGATCCATTCACACAATATACAATCCCAGTATACCACACTGGTCAGTCATGGCTGCTTCTACAGACGTTATATATCACAACTCCTGAATCAGGTGAGACTCCGCTGTACAATATACCGGCAATGTCCTCCTCCATAGGTCATCTCACAAGAGATCAGGAGGAACTGGACAATCATCAGATCCCAGGACTCACCAGCCTCTGGCTATAATGTGCAGGGCTGTGGGGGGATGGGGGTGATAACCCTTGTGTACTCAGCCTGGGATGATGAAAGTGATATATTCTGCTGCATACAGATAGGGGGATGATGGGAGTGCTATATCCTGCTGACAATTTTAGACCAACAATAAGCAGAGGACACCCTGCATGGCAAGTGGGCACCACAAGGGGCGGCACCTGGGAAACAGTAAATAGGGGCGACACTAAACCAATAATGCAACCTACCAAAAAATAGTGCACAAGCCCAAATCTCTGAAAATATGTACATTATTAATGCATCATTAAAATGAGACATTACAAGAAGAACGCTTACCCCAAGGGAATATACAGTCAGGTCCATAAATATTGGGACATCAAAACAATTCTAACATTTTTTACGCTATACACCACCACAATGGATTTGAAATGAAACTAAAGAAAAACTATGGGGGGCAGTATACTAGATAAAATATCACTTTTAATAATTAATAGGAGATAAAAAACGGCCCCTACAGACAAACTACAAGTAAGACATGTACAAACATGTACACACACACAAGCTGGTACAGAAAAAAGACCAGTTGGGTACAAATATGGGTAGTGGGCTGGACCAATGGTGGCAGACCGGGTACAACTGTGTCAATTAAGATCAGCTAGCCCTATTGCCTCCCTACTTGTCCTGGTCCGCCCTACAAAATGTGTCCACGGGACGGGGTCCAAAAAAGCCCCACAAGGGGTGGCCCCGACTGGAACTCTCTTCCTGTATAAGTGACCCTATTGAGGCCCTGACACAGGGAAAACACAAACCGTCCAAAAGGACAGAAAACACACAATAAATGAAAAAGTAACCCCACCAACAGATATATCCCCTAAGAGGGGGATAGGGTGACGGTTATACTTATGTGTCCCGACGCGTTTCTTCGCAGGATGCCCCAGGATTCATCAGGGGACACGGGGCAATTACTGCAGGCAGAGTATTTTTGTATGGCAGCGGTCTGCGTATGGCTCTAAGTCCACCATCAAGCTATGACCCAGGGTGGTGGTGTCCGCAGTAATGTGAGGGATTTACATCCAGATCAGGTGACCGGTGCAGGAATTACAGCAGTTGCATCTGTGCCTCCCACTTGTTAAGGAACCAAAAGTAATGGGACAGAATAATAATCATAAATCAAACTTTCACTTTTTAATACTTGGTTGCAAATCCTTTGCCGTCAATTACAGCCTGAAGTCTGGAACGCATAGACACCACCAGATGCTGGTTCCATCCCTGGTGATGCTCTGCCCGGCCTCTACTGCAACTGTCTTCAGTTCCTGCTTGTTCTTGGGGCATTTTCCCTTCAGTTTTGTCTTCAGCAAGTAAAATGCTCAATCGGATTCAGGTCCGGGGATTGACTCGGCCATTGCAGAACATTCCACTTCTTTCCCTTAAACTCTTTGGTTGCTTTTGCAGGATGCTTTGGGTCATTGTCCATCTGCACTGTGAAGCGCCGTCCAATGAGTTCTGAAGCATTGGGCTGAATATGAGCAGATAATATTGCCCGAAACACTTCAGAATTCATCCTGCGGCTTTTGTCAGCAGTCACATCATTAATAAACACAAGAGAAGCAGTTCCATGGGCAGCCATACATGCCCACGCCATGACACTACCACCACCATGCTTCACTGATGAGGTGGTATGCTTAGGATCATGAGCAGCTCCTTTCCTTCTCCATACTCTTCTCTTCCCATCACTCTGGTACAAGTTGATCTTGGTCTTATCTGTCTATAGGATGTTGTTCCAGAACTGTGAAGGCTTTTTTAGATGTCGTTTGGCAAACTCTAATCTGACCTTCCTGTTTTTGAGGCTCACCAATGGTTTCCATCTTGTGGTGAACCCTCTGTATTCACTCTGGTGAAGTCTTCTCCTGATTGTTGACTTTGACACACATACACCTACCTCCTGGAGAGTGTTCTTGATCTGGCCAACTGTTGTGAAGGGTGTTTTCTTCACCAGGGAAAGAATTCTTCATCCACCACAGTTGTTTTCCGTGGTCTTCCGGGTCTTTTGGTGTTGCTGAGCTCACCGATGCGTTCCTTCTTTTTAAGAATGTTCCAAACAGTTGTTTAGGCCAGGCCTAATGTTTTTGCTATCTCTCTGATGGGTTAGTTTTGTTTTTTCAGCCTAATGATGGCTTCACTGATAGTGACCGCTCTTTGGATCTCATCTTGAGAGTTGACAGCAACAGATTCCAAATGCAGATAGCAGACTGGAAATGACCTCTGGACCTTTTATCTGCTCATTGTAATTGGGATAATGAGGGAATAACATAGAGCCAAAAATTTTTGAATTGTGTCGATGTCCCAATATTTATAGACCTGACTGTATCTTCAAAAGTGACACAAGATTATACAATATATCATCAGGTACATCATTTACATGCAAGTTATATATGGATGGGACCGTAACAACCCCATCAGTTCCGAAACCCTTGTGAAAGATAAACATAATATCAATGAAAGTGAATTTAAACAGTATCAACGCACGTGCACAAAATGTACATATGTAATCCATGTAAGGGATCTATCATCTGAAGTGCATATAGACAGCATCAACCATATATATGTAGACTTTATAAGGTTACTATTCAAGATACTTAAATGAGAATGATGGTGATGTGCTCACACTATTACATATGGCCCAAATCACAATGGTGCCGAACTGCGGTAGGTAAGTGTCCATCTACAGCCAGCACTAAAGTGCACAGCCATATAAACCAATAGTGGACATGAACTCACACGATATTCATGTAGGAAAGTATGAGAAAAAGAGCCCACCCATACAAAGCCCTGAATCCAAAGGGGAACGCGTCCAGCCCATCTTGCTGTCATAGCTGGGAGATAATGAGAGTGACTTATCCTGCTGAGTTGGGGGATGATGGGAGTAATGTGCAGAGCTGTGGGATCTGTAAATTCACGTCCCACCATTATTTTCTATAGCCCGCTTCTAATTTACTCTGATTACCCCACTTATCTCCAGCTCCAGCAGCTCCAGACATTGTGCGGACGCCCAGCATGGAGGACGGTACAATAGCCTGGACGCGGTCTAATGCACAGGGGAACATCACTGGCTTTCAGGTGAGACATTTTACAGAAATGTCAGGTTAATCATGGAGGCAGACTCTTTAGCTCCTAAAATCAGGCACTTGTTGACCTTAAAGAGGTTGTCCCTTGAAAAATATTCTACATTTTTTAAATCAGCCCCTGGATCTGAATGATTTTGTAACTGCATGTAATTTAAGATTGATTACAGCCACTGAGCCTTTCAATAAAACGTATCTGTATAGCACCACCTGCTGTACTTTTATAGAACAGATTCTTACGGACGCGGCGATACCCAATATGTCTACTTTTTTTATTTATTTTAGTCTTACAAAATAATATTTTTGAAAAAATGTTTTGTTTGTTTTAGTGTCTCAAGTCTGAGAACCATATATTTTTTTTTTCGATTGTCAGTGGCTAAATGGAATTAAAATTGGGAAAGGGGATTATACATTTTGTACTCCATGGAAGTGTGGTACTCCCTGAAGCAACCGTCAATGCAGAGGCCCGGATGATTGGGGTAAATGTCACACTGAGTAGTGGTGTCCTTCTGTATCCCCCTCCTGTGACACACTCTGACACACAGTTACCGAGGTACTCCAGCCTGCTCTTTCCCAGTCAGAAAAGATCAGGGCCTTGAGGACTGCCTCATAGAACTGGAGGAATTTCTCTGTGTTGCCAGCGCTCCGGGACAGCACAAAATTGTATAAGGCAACCTGTACCAAGTAGACTGCAACTTTTTTGTACCATGCCCGGGTTTTGCGCATGGCGTTATATGGCGTGAGGACTTGATCAGAGAGATCAACTCCTCCCATATACCGATTGTAGTCGACAAAACAATCGGGCTTGAGGACCGTTGCCGCGGTACCTCGCACAGGGACAGGGGTGATGCCGTTACCGTGAATTGTGGACAGTACAAGGACATCCCTCTTGTCCTTTATATCTGACCAGCAACAGGTTTCCACTGGTAAGGGCACGGGTCTTACCCCTGGGGATAGGTACCTGGAGGGGGTGGGTAGGGAGGCCGCGTTGATTTTTCCGCACGTTCCCACAAGCGGACGTGGATCTGGCAGCGAGGGACTGGAACAAGGGGATACTAGTATAAAAGTTATCCATGTACAGGTGGTAACCTTTATCTAGCAGTGGGTGCATAAGGTCCCACACAAGTTTCCCACTAACACCCAGAGTGGGGGGACATTCTGGGGGTGGAATCTCGCACACATGAAACTTGTAAGTGTACCCTGAGGTACTCTCACAAAGTTTGCACAGCTTCACGACATACCTCGCCCGCTTAGAGGAAACATACTGGCGGAAAATGAGTCTCCCCTTGAAAGCAATGAGAGACTCATCAACTGCGACCTCCCTTCCAGGTACATAGGCCTCCAAAAATTTGGCCCAAAAGTGATCGATGACCGGCCTGATTTTGTACAGGCGGTCATAGGCAGGATTACCTTGGGTGGGACATGCTGCATTATCTGCATAATGCAGGCATTTCCGGATGGCCTCAAACCGGGTACGTGTCATGGCCGTACTGTAAAGTGGGGTCTGGTAGAGGATGTCCCTACTCCAGTAATGCCTGACACTGGATTTTTTGACTAGGCCCATGTGCAGCACGAGGCCCCAAAACGTCCACATCTCGGCTGCACTGACCGGAGTCCAGCCACTGGCCCTAGCCAAAAAGGAGCCCGGGTGTTGAGCAACGAACTGTTGGGCGTACAGGTTCGTTTGCTCCACCATCAGATTCACAAATGTTCACTGAAAAAAAGACAAAAATAGTCATATTCAATAAAGCCCACTGTGGGAATCTGGATTCCTGCGTGGCCAACAAAATCAGGAATCACAGGCTCAAAATGCTCTGGGGTACACCATGCAAGTTCACCCGGTAGGGGGCTTCGGTGGACTTAACTGATGGGCCGGAAAACTAGTACGAGCCCCAGAGCTGCTCGTACTAGTGTGGGCCACAGGGTCCCTGGCATGGCGGTCCCCTTGCTCTGCCTGGCCGCCGCCTTGGGGGCTCATCATCATCGCTAGATGATGAGGAGGACGCGGATGACAAGAGGAAAATGATGATTACACTTACCGGTAATCGGATTTTCCAGACCCTACGACAGCACCATAGAGAGAGGGATCCACCCCCAGGGACAGGAAACCTACAGAAATAAAAGGGTGGAGCCTCTCTTCCCATTCAGTGGATTACAGAGCAAGAGAGGGACTCCCACACCATTAATCATTCCGAGCTGAACAGCATATAAATCGCATAAACAATACAGATCTTGAGAAAGAATTTTAGGGAGGGACCACCGCTTGCAAAACCTTTCTACCAAAGGAAAGATCAGAGGAAGAGTGCAGATCCAAACGGTAGTGACGGAAAAAAGTAGAGGGAGAAGACCACGTGGCCGCCTTACAAATTTGTTCAATAGAAGCCCCCGACCTTTCCGCCCAAGAAGTGGAAACTGCGCAAGTAGAGTTTGCCTTCACCGAGACTGGAGGAGACAGGCCCTCCTCCAGGTAAGATTGTATAATGCCTAGTCTAAGCCACCTAGACAGGGTACTTTTGGTAGCCTTCTTCCCTTTATTCGATCCTGAAAAGAGAATGAATAAAGCAGAAGACTTTCTCCATTCTTCCGTAATTTTAAGATACTGCATTAAGCATCTCCGTACATCTAGGGTATGAAATGTCACCTCTCCAGAATTTTTTGGATGGTCACAAAAGGAAGGAAGAATAATCTCTTGGGACCTATGGAATTTAGATGACACTTTGGGTAAAAAGGCCGGATCAGGTAGAATAATCACTCTATCCTCCAGAATTGTAGTGAAAGGGGGATTGATTGAAATGGCCTGTAACTCGCTTATCCTTCTAGCAGTAGTGAGGGCCACTAACAAAACGAGCTTGAAAGTAAGAAGCTTTATGCTCACAGAATCAATAGGTTCAAAGGGTGCTTTGGTTAAGGAATTAAGCACGATGTTAAGATCCCACGGGGGAACTCTAGGGGATAAGACTGGCGTCATCCTATCTACCGCTTTAAAGAATCTAGTAATCCATGGATTGGAGGCAAAGTTCTGCTCGAATAGAACTGACAGGGCAGAGACCTGTACCTTAAGAGTACTCTTAGCAAGACCTAATGAAAGGCCTTTCTGTAAAAATTCCAGAACCTGGGAAATAGGGACAGACAAGGGTAAATGCCCTGGGTTGAGATTACCGAATTCAATAAATTTCTTCCAAGTTCTAGCGTAGACAGAAACAGTAACAGGTTTTCTGCTCTTAAGCAAAGTCATGATGAGCTCCTGGGAGAAACCTTTTTTGATCAATAAGTTCCGCTCAAATTCCATGCAGTCAGATGGAGACCACTGACTGCCTGATGAAAAACTGGACCTTGGGACAACAGATCCGGCAGGTCTGGCAGAATCCAGGGGTCTGAGATTGACATCGTCCGGAGCAGAGTGAACACTGCCCTCTTGGGCCAAAAGAGGGAAATGAGGATGACCCTTGCCCTGTCCTTCCTGATCTTTTTTAGGACTGCTGGGATCAATTGGAAGGGGGGGAAAGCATATGCTAGGGGGAAGTCCCACTTCATGAGAAAAGCATCCACCCCATAGGGGGATTCTCTTGGATTTAGGGAACAAAAGACTTCCATTTTTTTGTTCTGGCTTGTACTGAAGAGATCTATCCTGGAAAATACTGAGGTGTTGAGGGACCATTCTCCTTGCTTTAATGAATGTCTGCTGAGAAAATCTGCGTGAACATTCTCCTTCCCCTTTATGTGGAGGGCCAATACGTGGTTTCTCTAGCATCAATAATTTTTCTGCTTCCCACCGTAGGGACACCGACCTTGTCCCCCTCTGGTCTGGTGGTTCACATATGCCACAGTCGCCTGATTGTCCCAAAAAATCCTCACGTGGCCTGTGCCTCGTAGTGGCAGAGAAGCTTTCACGGCTAATATTACAGCTACCAATTCTTTCCGGTTGGAAGAGAATGATTTTTGGACTGGGGACCATAGATCCTGAAAATTGTATTGTCGAACGTGGGCACCCCACCCCAAGGGCTCGCATCCGATTTTTTAGACACCTTAGAGATGGCTACATCAATTTTAGGAGCTTTCCCCCAAGAGGAAAAAGCCGCTACTTTCCTGCCTGGCTTCCTCCATTCTCTCTGAATTAAGGACATAATGCTGCTATGTACGGGAAAACAACGACCCTTTCTTTCCTGTAACCCCGCAAACAAAGAGTCTGCTACAGATTTATCATCTTTAACATCCTCAATGTTCATGGTAGATCTTTCAGTAGTTTGTCTGTATCTTCTGAAGGAAAAAAGATGTTAGACATAGACTCGTCTTTAGATGAGGAACCAGACGCGGACGACCCTGGTGGTGTGTCACTGTCGTCTGATGAGAGGTCATGAGATAGGCAAGATCTGCACTTTTATCCTTAACAGATGTTTTTGCCCTCTTGCCTGACTTAAGGGAATTTTTAACCTCCGTCTTAATGAGTGATCTAATGTTTTTCAATAAAGATGGTGATTCGTCCGAAATGGTCTTATCGATGCATATTTGGCACAATTTCTTCCCATAAGAAGAAGATAGAGAAGTTCTGCACAGCGCACACGCCTTGTTTTTTCTTTTTGCCAGCATTTTCTTTGGTTTAGGGTGGAAAAAAGAGAGCACAAGGCGTAATTTTAATAAAAAAATTGGCAATTAACTGAGCCACTTACCCCCTGAAGATCGAAGAACTACCAGGATGGGATTCACTTCACCCTCAGCAGATTCCTGTCTTCTTTCTTCCTCCATTTGTATACCAGATGGAGGAGGTAGGGAGTCTATACACTTTTAGAAAACAGAAAGGCGGTATAGTTAATCTATTTGGCCCATATTTTTTGTTACCCATGTAACAACTCCCAGGAGGCTCCTACATGTGGATATAGATAAGCACAGGCCGTCCTGTATAGCTCACAGACTGGTCAGGCTTGCCTCCCTTAAATACAAAAAACGGCGTCCATTCCTGCTGCTTTAGAGGTGCGTCATATCCGGTATCTCCAACCGGAAGTCCCATATGCGTTCCACGCCTCGATGGAGCTGGAGGGGAAACCGGAAGTGCGTCATACCCTCCGCGCGTACCGGAAGTGACCGCCCACGTGTCCAGAAGCGCTAACGCTGCTCCAGTCGACTCCAAGTGGCAGAGCCTTGCGTTCAAGGATACCACATCCAGCCGCACAACTGGCGTTTCTCATGGGGCAGAGCTCTCCCTGAGAGTTACCCACATGGCTGCCGCAAGATACGGAGGGCCCCTGGAGCACCTCAGCATCCTAGGGTCCTGTCAGCCTGCCCAGCAGCGCGATGGACCCCCGCAGCAACCGACGGCCCTCTAGGAAACTCTTATAAAGCAAGAAAGACCGCCGGTAAGACCTAAAATAAAAACTGTAGGTCTCCCACTCCAGGAACAGGAAACCACTGAATGGGAGGAGAGGCTCCACCCTTTTATTTCTGTAGGTTTCCTGTCTCTGGGGGTGGATCCCTCTCTCTATGGTGCTGTCGTGGGGGAGGGGAAAAGTAGGGTCATCCTCGTCCTCACTGGGACTCTCGGATTCAGGGGCAAGCCGGGCGTATGCCTCCTCGGCCGAGAACGTCTGGCGGGCCATAGGGTGTGTGCGTATGTGTGCGTGCATGGAAAACTTTATTCAGTGTGCGTGTGTGTGGAGGACGGGTGTTCACGTACTTACCCTAAACCTAACAGAAAAAAAAAAAAAAGAATTAAAAAAATTTGAAAATCCCAAAAAGTGTAAAAAAAATTAAGATTCAAACACACTGATCAGCGGTACGAAGATGATCAGCGGTACGAAGCTGATCAGCGGTGGGGTGGGCGATGCGCTAACAGTGGCCGGACGCTAAGAGTGCCAGCCACAGTCAGCGCATGCAAAAATAAAAAACACTTGCGCCCCAAAAAAGTGTGTGTGGGGGCGGGGGAAAGCTGCAGCTGTGGGCCCCAAACACCCGATCCGGTGCTACAACACATAAAAAAAAAACTCTCCCTCAATATCCCTGCCTAATCTACCTCTCCCTACCTCTCCAAAATACACTGATTTGTGCCTGACCTGTATGACCGGGGAGAGGAGCTCCGGCAATTAAAAATTGCCCCTGAGCCCACCCACGTTCCCAGCCGACCAATCAGCAGCGATCCTGAGAGGTAATCACTGGGGGGCAGGGTCTGGGCTTTTAAATCCTCGGTTGTTCTAGGTAAAGAATTCCGGACCAATCAGCTGGCCATGAAGCTGATTGATAGATACAGCCTCCAATGGGCGGGTGCCTAAACTTACGTGGCATCCGTACGTCCTCTGACGTCACCATCCTGGGTCGCAGGTAAATCACTGCATCTATACTCGTCCATGCTGTCATCACGAGTGCTCCGCTCGACACTTCCTAGTCGGCGCCTGAATGTGTCGTCTACCAATAGGCTTCTGCGCCTGCGCATTAAAACTATGCGCTCGGCTTGTCGATCCAGTGCGCGTGCGTCTGCACTTAGTGACTCTTCTCTTCTTTACTTTTAATTGCGCATGCGTCCGCACTTAGAAAACCCGCCGTGGATATCCTCCTAAGTGCAGACGCACGCGCACTGGATCGACAGGCCGAGCACATAGTTTTAATGCGCAGGCGCAGAAGCCCATTGGTAGATGACACATTCAGGAGCCGACTAGGAAGTGTCGAGCGGCGCACTCGTGATGACAGCATGGACGAGTATAGATGCAGTGATTTACCTGCAACGTCAGAGGACGTACGGATGCCACGTAAGTATAGGCACCCGCCCATTGGAGGCTGTATCTATCAATCAGCTTCATGGCCAGCTGATTGGTCTGGAATTCTTTACCTAAAACAACCGAGGATTTAAAAGCCCAGACCCCGCCCCCCCAGTGATTACCTGTATAGTTTCCCCTGAAGACGCCGACAGGCTCGGCGAAACATGTAGGGACGCAGGAGTTAGTTTTTAGGCAGGAATCGAGGCAGGGTGCTCATTGTATAATTTGTTATTCAGAGATGGGATCATATCACCAATTAGTTGCAACATGTAACGTTATAACACATATACACTCACCTAAAGAATTATTAGGAACACTTGTTCTATTTCTCATGAATGCGATTATCTAGTCAATCAATCACATGGCAGTTGCTTCAATGCATGTAGGGCTGTGGTCCTGGTCAAGACAATCTCCTGAACTCCAAACTGAATGTCAGAATGGGAAGAAAGGTGGGCTACTACAACAGCAGAAGACCCCACCGGGTACCATTCATCTCCTCTACAAATAGGAAAAAGAGGCTACAATTTGCACGAGCTCACCAAAATTGGACTGTTGAAGACTGGAAAGATGTTGCCTGGTCTGATGAGTCTCGATTTCTGTTGAGATATTCAAATGGTAGAGTCTGAATTTGGCGTAAACAGAATGAGAACATGTGTCCAGCATGCCTTGTTACCACTGTGCAGTCTGGTGGGGGTGGTGTAATGATGTGGGGGATGTTTTCTGGGCACACTTTAGGCCAATTGGCCATCGTTTAAATGCCACGGGCTACCTGAGCATTGTTTCTGACCATGTCCATCCCTTCATGACCACCATGTACCCATCCTCTGATGGCTACTTCCAGCAGGCTAATGGACCATGTCACAAAGCTCAAATCATTTCACATTGGTTTCTTGAACATGACAACGAGTTCACTGTACTAAAATGGCCCCCACAGTCACCAGATCTCAACCCAATAGAGCATCTTTGGGATGTGGTGGAACTGGAGCTTCGTGCCCTGGATGTGCATCCCTCAAATCTCCATCAACTGCAAGATGCTATCCTATCAATATGGGCCAACATTTCTAAAGATGCTATCAGCACCTCGTTGAATCAATGCCACGTAGAATTAAGGCAGTTCTGAAGGCAAAAGGGGGTCCAACACCGTATTAGTATGGTGGCCCTAATAATTCTTTAGGCGAGTGTATATGGTCCAATGTAATCAGCATATGCCCCTGATTCCATTCCTGAGAGTTTTAACACTTGTTCTATAAGAGTTAGTTTGCACTTTTAATGAGAATTGAAATAAAAGTATAAGGTTTAAATCTAGTCAGTGAGGCTACAAAGGTACGCTGAGGTCCAAGTGACCATGTAAATTTGAATCAATTAATTGAATAGCGTAGTAACCTCCTGAGGGATCTCCCAGTTTGTTATTTTCAAGGGCTCTGTAGAGGTCACTGTTATGGGGAAACATTAAATGAAATAGATAAAATATACCCGTGCGAAGCCGGGTCCTTCTGCTTGTCTAATATAAAAAGCTGAGTGCATGTACAGTATGTACGTATGTATGTCCGCTAAAGGAATCCACACCGTCGCATTTACAATCACGAAATTTGGCACACAGGTACATCAGGTGTCCGGAAAGGTTTTGGACCGGGTCTTAGCTCTCTAGCACATTCCGTTCCTGAGATATTCCCAAAAAAATGCACTAGCAAATAGAAGCCTGGTCACATGACCCTTATCAGCCAATAGAAGGTCGCAGGCCCTTAGTCTCCACATACACATAGTTTTACACCAGGTTTCCATAACAACCCATGCATTTTTCTTCACTGCTATAGGTCAACTTTAAAGGGGCAGGGCGCTGTGGGTGACACTGTTAAGGGAGCAGACTGCTGTGGAGGTCACAGATAAGAGGGCAGGTAGGGTAGTCATTCAGGCCACCCTCAAAAGATGGACTTAAACCCCACCCCCAGGTCCCTCTAAGCCACGCCTCCTCCCACTCCACAGCCCGGTATTGAAAAAATGAAGGTAAAAAGCTACAGGGGTGGAAGGAAGGGTGACTTTCTCCCTGCTATCTGAGAGTGAGCTGTTCAAAAGGACATCCCTGTGTCCGTCAGGGACATCCCTGTGTCCTTCTGTGCCAGAAGGAGGACAGGGAGTCTAAAAGCCTGACTGCCCGGCGTAAAACCGGACCTCTGGCCTACCGGCTGTTGTGGAGGTCATAGTTAAGGGAACGGTCCACTATGAGGTCAGTGTTAAGGGGCAGATTGCTGTATAATCCACTGTCAAGGGGTGTTGTGGAAATCACTGTTATGGAGATGGGGTACTGTGGAGGTCACTAATAAAGGGGCGGCCTCTGTGGAGGTCACTGTTAAAGGGGCGTACTGCTGTGGAGGTCACTGTTAAAGGGGCGGGATGCTGTGGAGGTCACTGTTAAGAGGGCAGAGAATGGTGGAGGTCACAGTTAAAGGGATTCTGTCATCAGATTTTACCCCTATAACCTAAACATATGCTCATGTCCAGACTAATAAGAAGAATCCTAAGCTGGCCTTATTAAACCTCACTGGGGCTCTATTTGCGCAAAAAAATGTTTTTTATAACCTGTCAGTCACTTACTTAAAGTGCCCAAGGGGAGGTCCGTTGATACAGGGTGCCCGGCCACACCCCTCACCGTCCGGTGTCCAGCGCCGCCTCCGCAATACTCCCCAGCTTCATTGAGCGAAGTGCATATGCGCCGGCCTGATGTGCACTTCACTCAACCCTGATATGACCTGCAGATTGGCTAAGCCTAGTGCGCAGGCGCGGAATATGGCAGAGGGACTGGGAGGATTGCGGCAGCGGCGCTGAGCTGTAGAAGGCGGCGCTGAAGACAGGGAAAGGGGCGCTGAAGACAGGGAAAGGGGCGCTGGGCACCGGACGGTGAGGGGTGCGGGCGCACACCCTGTATTAACGGACCTCCCCTTGGGCACCTTAAGTAAGTGACAGGTTATAAAAAAACTGTTTTTTGGGCAAATAGAGCCACAGTGAGATTTAATAAGGCCAGCTTAGGATTCTTCTTATTAGTCTGGACATGAGCATATGTTTAGGTTATAGCGGTAAAATCTGATGACAGAATCGCTTTAAGGGGACGGTCCGCTATGGAGGTCAGTGTTAAGGGGCGGGGTGCTGTACAGGTCACTGTTAAGGGGGCAGGGTGTTGTGGAGGTCACACTTTAAGGAAACAGAGCTCTGTGTAGGTCACTGTTAAGGGGGCGGGTTATTGTGAAAATCACTGTTAACGAGACAGGGTACTGTAACTAATAAAGGGGCAGCTGCTATGGAGGTCACTGTTAAAAGGGAGGGCGCTTTTGAGGTCACTGTTAAGGGGGCAGGCCGCTGTGAAGGTCACTGTTAAGGGGGCGTGGTGCTGTAGATGTAACTGTTATAGTGGATACTGTTGATATCTTTTAATGACACACACAAACATTAAATAAAATAGATGAGATATATCTGTGCGAAGCCGGGTCCTTCTGCTAGTTGGTTATAAACATCAGACCTGAGGTAATTTCCATAGACTTGCACCAACCTGATGTGTCACTGGGCTTTCCTTTTCATCTAATTACTACTTTTCCTAAGCTCCTCATTTCTATAAACATGAACAGTTCTGGAGCTGTCCTCTGTCATCTCCTCAGCTTCTCTGAAACTAACTCCTCAGTCACATGTAGCTCCTCCCCCTTAGGATGACACAGGTTCTGGTTCTGAAACATGATTGGTGGTTCAAATTGAGACTGTGTCCTTAGCTGCCCTCTGACTGAAATTGAAACTAACTCCTCAGTCACATGTAGCTCCTCCCCCTAAGCCTCAATCTGAACCACCAATCACATGTCAGAACCAGCACCTGTGTCTTCCTGTCTCCTCTGCTGCTCCATGACTGAAAATGAAACTAACTCCTCAGTCACATGTAGCTCCTCCCCCTTAGTCTCAATCTGAACCACCAATCACGTGTCAGAACCAGCACCTGTGTCTTCCTGTCTCCTCAGCTGCCCTCTGACTGAAAATCAATCTAACTCCTCAGTCACATGTAGCTCCTCCCCCTAAATCTCAATCTGAACCATCAGTGAGGTGTCAGAACCAGCACCTGTGTCTTCCTGTCTCCTCAGCTGCTCCCTGACTGAAAATGAAACTAACTCCTTGGTCACACGTAGCTCCTCCCCCTAAGCCTCAATCTGAACCGCCAATCACGTGTCAGAACCAGCACCTGTGTCTTCCTGTCTCCTCAGCTGCTCCCTGACTGAAAATGAAACTAACTCCTCAGTCACATGTAGCTCCTCCCCCTAAGCCTCAATCTGAACCGCCAATCACGTGTCAGAACCAGCACCTGTGTCTTCCTGTCTCCTCTGCTGCTCCATGACTGAAATTGAAACTAACTCCTCAGTCTCAATCTGAACCGCCAATCACGTGTCAGAACCAGCACCTGTGTCTTCCTGTCTCCTCAGCTGCCCTCTGACTGAAATTGAAACTAACTCCTCAGTCACACGTAGCTCCTCCCCCTAAGCCTCAATCTGAACCGCCAATCACGTGTCAGAACCAGCACCTGTGTCTTCCTGTCTCCTCTGCTGCTCCATGACTGAAATTGAAACTAACTCCTCAGTCTCAATCTGAACCACCAATCACGTGTCAGAACCAGCACCCGTGTCTTCCTGTCTCCTCAGCTGCCCTCTGACTGAAATTGAAACTAACTCCTCAGTCACACGTAGCTCCTCCCCCTTAGTCTCAATCTGAACCACCAATCACGTGTCAGAACCAGCACCTGTGTCTTCCTGTCTCCGCAGCTGCCCGCTCCGACTGAAAATGAAACTAACTCCTCAGTCACATGTAGCTCCTCCCCCTTAGTCTCAATCTGAGCCACCAATCACATGTCAGAACCAGCACCTGTGTCTTCCTGTCTCCTCTGCTGCTCCATGACTGAAAATGAAACTAACTCCTCAGTCACATGTAGCTCCTCCCCCTTAGTCCCAATCTGAACCACCAATCACGTGTCAGAACCAGCACCTGTGTCTTCATGTCTCCTCTGCTGCTCCATGACTGAAAATGAAACTAACTCCTCAGTCACACGTAGCCCCTCCCCCTAAGCCTCAATCTGAACCACCAATCACATGTCAGAACCAGCACCTGTGTCTTCCTGTCTCCTCTGCTGCTCCATGACTGAAAATGAAACTAACTCCTCAGTCACATGTAGCTCCTCCCCCTTAGTCCCAATCTGAACCACCAATCACGTGTCAGAACCAGCACCTGTGTCTTCATGTCTCCTCTGCTGCTCCATGACTGAAAATGAAACTAACTCCTCAGTCACACGTAGCCCCTCCCCCTAAGCCTCAATCTGAACCACCAATCACGTGTCAGAACCAGCACCTGTGTCTTCCTGTCTCCTCAGCTGCTCTCTGACTGAAAATGAAACTAACTCCTCAGTCACATGTAGCTCCTCCCCCTAAGCCTCAATCTGAACCACCAATCACGTGTCAGAACCAGCACCTGTGTCTTCCTGTCTCCTCAGCTGCTCCCTGACTGAAATTGAAACTAACTCCTCAGTCACATGTAGCTCCTCCCCCTTAGTCTCAATCTGAACCACCAATCACGTGTCAGAACCAGCACCTGTGTCTTCCTGTCTCCTCTGCTGCTCCCTGACTGAAATTGAAACTAACTGTGACACTGTTATGGGGGATCTGTTGTTGACACTGTTATGGGGGTCTCTGGATGGCACTGTTATGGGGGGATCTGTGGATGACACTGTTATGGGGGGATCTGTGGATGACACTGTTATGGGGGGATCTGTGGATGACACTGTTATGGGGGGATCTGGGGATGACACTGATATGGGGGTCTCTGGATGGCACTGTTATGGGGGGATCTGGGGATGACACTGTTATGGGGGTCTCTGGATGGCACTGTTATGGGGGGATCTGTGGATGACACTGTTATGGGGGGATCTGGGGATGACACTGTTATGGGGGGATCTGGGGATGACACTGTTATGGGGGGATCTGGGGATGACACTGTTATGGGGGGATCTGGGGATGACACTGTTATGGGGGGATCTGGGGATGACACTGTTATGGGGGGATCTGGGGATGACACTGTTATGGGGGTCTCTGGATGGCACTGTTATGGGGGGATCTGGGGATGACACTGTTATGGGGGGATCTGGGGATGACACTGTTATGGGGGGATCTGGGGATGACACATATATAGCATCTTATGCTATGTGTCATCCACAGATCCCCTCCATAACAGTGTCCCTGTAGTGTGAATGACCCCAATACAGGAGGTGGGGGTCACATCTGGTTTTATAATGACAGCGGGGCCTGTATTCTACTACACGGGCCCCGCTCACTGTATATAATCGTATCTGTAACTGTAGGCATTGTTAATGTATACAAATTCTGGTAATCAGCGCCTGTATTACGGTACTTACAAGCGCTCAGTAGCAGAGAGGAGGGAGGACGGGCGCTGGCAGTGTGAGTCACTACGTCATGCGCCCACGCTGCCTGCTTCATTCATAAAGTGGGCGGCGCAGGCGCTGCCAGTGCCCGTCCTCCCAGCCTGCCTCCTCCCTCCTCTCTGCTACTGAGCGCTTGTAAGTACCGTAATACAGGCGCTGATTACCAGAATTTGTATACATTAACAATGCCTACAATTACAGATACGATTATGAAACTCCACCACGTTAGAAACTGTGGTATTGTCATCATTGTAGTGACCCAGAAATTGTTATTTTTACCACACAGTGAACACCATAAAAAATTCCACAAAATAATGCAAGAATTGCAGTTTTTTTTTATCTTTCCCCCTAAAAAAAAAATAATAAACGTTATTTAATACACTATATATGCCCCAAAATGGTTCCTTAAAAACCTACAACTAATCCCATAAAATTAAAAAAATTTAAAAAAAGAAGAAAAAAATGAAAAAGTTATGATGACTGCTAGAACACAAAGGGGGGAAACATTATTGGTCCTTCAGGCTAGAATGAATGTCACTAAGGGGTTAAAAATGCAATAGTGTTCCCTGAGTTGTGCGCCAACAAGATTTACTGCAGACACACATTAAATATCTACAAGAAAAAAAGTGACTTTTCGGGAGGTTTTTCGCATTTTTAACGTGACTGTTAAGAGGTTAAAGTAGAACTCCCGCAAAAATGTTCATTCCCTGACCTGCTAGAAAAGTGCATGATGTAATCTGTAGTGAAGGTAATCCTCTCATCAGTGACTGTATGTGTGAATTATCCCCTCCCTTGTGATCCTCAGCAGTGTCATGTGACCAACACTCTGACTTGCTGTCCTGTGTCAGTTGGAGATCAGTTACTTTTCTATTCATTGCTATTAGGCCTCTTTCACAAGACCATTTTTTTTTTCCGTTTACAGGCCGTTTTTTTCCGTTCCATATACGGTCCGTATACGGAACCATTCATTTCAAAGGTTCCGCAAAAAAAGGATTTGTGTTCCGTATGCATTCCGTTTCCGTATTTCCATTTTTCCGTTCCGTTAAAAGATAGAACATGTACTATTATTGCCCGCAAATCACATTCCGTGGCTCCATTCAAGTCAATGGGTCCGCAAAAACACGGAAGACATATGGAAATGCATCCGTATGTCTTCCGTATCCATTCCGTTTTTGCAGAACCATCTATTGAAAATTTTATGCCCAGCCCAATTTTTTCTATGTAATTACTGTTTACTGTATATGCCATATGGAAAAACGGGACCGAAACGGAAACAAAAAACGGAAAAACGGATCCGGAAAAAACGGCCCGCAAAACACTTAAAAAGCCATACAGTCGTGTGAAAGAGGCCTGAAACTGAGAGTGAGGCTCCCATAGAGACTGACTTCCTGTCCACACATAGGATGCTGTGTTATTTGGAGAGGCTGAGTGCTGGTCACATGACACAGCTGAGGATCAGAAGGGAGGTTATAACTCGCTAATACAGACACTAAGGCCTCATTCACACGGACGTTTTTTTTTGCGGTCCGCAAAAACGGTTTCCGTTGTTCTGTGATTCGTGTCCGTTTTTTCTTCCGTGGGTCTTCCTTGATTTTTGGAGGATCCACGGACATGAAAAATGAAAAAAAAATCTAAGTCAAGTTTGCCTTTGAAATGATAGGAAAAAACGGACACGGATCACGGACACGGATCACGGATGACAATCTTGTGTGCATCCGTGATTGACTTGAATGGGTCCGTGAACCATTGTCCGTGAAAAAAATAGGACAGGTCATATTTTTTTCACTGACTGGAAACACGGATCACGGACGCGGATGCCAAACGGTGCATTTTCCGATTTTTCCACAGACCCATTGAAAGTCAATGGGTCTGCGGAAAAAAACGTCAAACGGAACAACGGCCGCGGATGCACACAACGGTCGTGTGCATGAGGCCTAATAATAAGATTTCCTTCACTAGAGTTTACATCATGTACCTTTCTAACAGGTCAGAGAATAACATTGTTTTGTGGTAGTTCTTCTTTAAGTGCAATAACCGGTAGATGAACCTTTTACACGCTGAGTAACTAACCATCTGCCGGGAGATACGTGACAGTGAGCAGTCAGTGCTGTTCTACTGTATATACTGTACTATATCTACTATGTATACCGTTATAATAATATGCATCTCCCACTCATCAGACTGATGGGCCGGAGCGCTGCGCTGCTAAAGGACATTTCTGGACAAATTTTCTAGTATAAATAAATGATGTTTCTAGATAAAATATATTAGAAAAAAGTTCTGTCCCTACTAGAGTTGAGCGGACCTCCTGACGAAGCTGAGGCGAAACGCGCGTCGGGGTTCCTTCCAGCCCTGTGTTCGGTGCTTCCACCCTCCATCATGTCTGTGGGTATGTTCACGTCCCCAGTGGATATCTTTTGTGTGGGAGTTTGATCGTACAGCCTGGTATCTTTGATTTACTGTATATGGGCAGACTGCATCTAGACGTATCTGATGGATGTTATGTGACTTCGTGCTCCATTGTATCATCATTTTTTGCTGTATTTTTTCACACTATAACCTCTCCCTGGGTTGTGCAGTGAGTTGAATATCACAGACACTTGTAGTGGATGTTTACTGACACTCTCTACTGGTGAATCACCTCACTGCACATCACACTGACATGTTTTTCATCTGCTTGGTGGGTGTTTGAGGCACCGACGGGGGGGACTATTGTTTCCAGTCTGTTTTGCTGATTATTCTCCATAGCATATCTGTGTAAAAAATATTTTATGAATTTTGGTGATCCATTGATGATCTAATAAAGTATTTATATTTCTACTGGGCATTCTATGGTTGTTTTTATAGCAGCATTTATAGGTTTAATAGAGTTGAGCGGACACCTGGAAGTTCGGGTTCCACGGGTTCGGCTGAACTTGAGAAAAAAGTTTGAGTTCGGGACCCGAACTTGACCCCCAACCCCATTGAAGTCAATGGGGACCCAAACTTTTTAGCACTAAAATGGCTGTAAAAATGTAATGGAAAGGGCTAGAGGTCTGCAAATGGCATCAAAATGTGGTTAAGAGCATGGCAAGTGCGGATAGGGAAATGACTTTAAATAACATAAAATACGTAAAAATTTTAAATAATAATCTTGATCTAGGAGGACGAGGTCCATATGGAGTAGGAGGTTGAGGAGGCGGTGGATGTGGTGGTGTAGGTGGAAGCGGCGGTGGAGGAGGAGGAGGAGGTAGCCAACACTGGTAATTGGTTTTAATTTTTAAAATTAGAGTACCCCCAAAACATTGGGAAATATAACCTGTGATAACCCCCTCAGACAATACACCGGCTGCAGGGCAGGCCAGCACCTCCAAGGGGTAAAGGGCAAGCTCAGGCCATGTGCCCAATTTGGAGACCCAGAAGTGGCAGGTGCTGACCACTGTCAGTCAGTTCGTGTAGGCGTGTGCACACTTACTGCTCCACCATGTCGCACGTCCCCGTGATGTCCACCATCCAATTTGATATCTGCTCTATCAACTTTTGATGTTCTTTTATGCGCCTACCATGGTGATCACGGGTGGCGGGGAATCAGGGTTCCAGGCCGGAGAGGGAGCGTGAGAAAGAGAGACCACATCCAAGGAAGAATTAATTTTTTCAAATTTATAATTATAGAGTTGAATTATGGGAGAAATTATTAAAGCATAAAAGTGGGACAACTTTTCAAAGTTTAAGCATTGAATGTAAGGATGTGGCGCGCATCAATTACTGAAGAATTTATAAAATGTTATTCCCTGTCACCTGTGCAGAGCAGGGGCTTATTCACGTCTAAAATTGTATAATGTCAACCCAAGAATGTAACAGAAAAATTATTTAAATTTATTAAGCTGTCAACTAGGTAGAGGAGGGTATATTACACCCAAAAATGTAACTGACAATTTTTTTATTTTATTTTTCCGATCTACTAGGTATAGGAGTGGTACATCACACCCAACAATTGGTGAATTTAACCAGAATATATAACTGACAATTTTATTTTATTTTTTAACCGGCCTACTAGGTAAAGCAGTGGTACTATACACCCAAAAATTGGTTAATTGCACCTGAAAATGTAAATGACAATTTTTTTGTTTTGTTTAACCTGTCTACTAGGTATAGCAATGGTACTATACACCCAAATGTTTGTTAATTTCACCAGAAAATGTAACTGACAAAGTAGTGAAATGATATGAAATAAAATACGTACAAATAAAAAAAAAAAATTGATTTATGAGGTGGAGGTACATATGAAGTAGGAGTTTGAGGAGGCGTTGGACGTAGCGGTGTAGGTTGAAGCAGTGGTGGAGGAGGACTAACACAGGTTTTTGGTTTTAATATATATTTTTTTTAATTAGGGTACACTCTAAAAGAGTGTGAAATATCCAAAATACAAGAATGAGCAATTACGCTGCAGTATAACAATGGCTGGTTAGTGCCGGTATACATGTCTATTCTGCACAAGGTACGGACAAGTCCTGAGGGATCCAGGCCTGGTTCATGTTAATGAACGTGAGCTTGTCCACATTGGCTGTGGACAGGCGGCTGCGCTTGTCTGTGATGACGCCCCCGCCGTGCTAAACACACGTTCAGACAATACACCGGCTGCAGGGCAGGCCAGCACCTCCAAGGCGTAAAGGGCAAGCTCAGGCCATGTGCCCAATTTGGAGACCCAGAAGTTGAAGGGGGCAGACCCGTCATTCAGTACGTGTAGGCGTGTGCACACATACTGCTCCACCATGTTGGTGAAATGCTGCCTCCTGCTAAGACGTTCCATATCAGCTGGTGGTGCTGGTTGTTGTGGCGTGCTAACAAAGCTTTTCCACATGTCGGCCATGCTAACCCTGCCTTCTGAGGTGATGGTGGTGCCCCAGCTGCGTTGGAGACCTCTTCCTCCTCCTCTGCCTTCGCCTTGTGCTTCCACTGTGCCCCCGCTGTCAGGTGGGAATGCCACCAGCAGCATGTCTACCAGCGTGCGCTTGTACTCGCGCATCTTACGATCACGCTCCAGTGACGGAATTAAGGACAGTACGTTGTCCTTGTAACGGAGATCCAGCAGCGTGGCCACCAAGTAATCAGCACAAGTTAGAATGTGGGCAACTCAGCAGTCGTTGCGGAGACACTGCAGCATGTAATCGCTCATGTGTGCCAGGCTGCCCAGAGGCAACGAAAAGCTGTCCTCTGTGGGAGGTGTATCATCTCTGTCCTCTGTATCCCCCCAACCACGCACCAGTGATAGCCATGAGCTGGTCTGGGTGCCACCCTGCTGTGAACATGGTTCCTCATCCTCCACCTCGTCATTCTCCAGAACTGTGCCCTGGCTGAACAATTGTGTACCTTGGGTTTGTGGGTGCAGGAACCCACCCTCGGAGCCACTTGGGAATGACTGGCCGGAAACCCTATGAAATGATCCCTCTTCCTCCTCCTCATCCTGTGCCACATCCTCTTCCATCATCGCCAGCAGCGTTTTTTCAAGGAGGCATAGAAGTAGGATAGTTACGCTGAGAACAGCGTTATCGGCACTGGCCATGTTAGTGGAGTACTTGAAACAGCGCAACAAGGAACACAGGTCTCGCATGAAGGCCCAGTCATTGGTGGTGAAGTGGTGCTGTTCCGCCGAGCAACTTGTGTGTGCTGCAGCTGAAACTCCACTATGGCCTGCTGCTGCTCGCACAGTCTGGCCAGCATGTGCAAGGTGGAGTTGCACCTTGTGGGCACATCGCATAGGAGGCGGTGAGCGAAAAGGCCGAAGTTACGCTGCAGCGCTGACAGGTGAGCAGCAGCAGGGTGAGAACGCTTAAAGCGCGCACAGACGGCCCGCACTTTATGCAGCAGCTCTGACATGTCGGGGTAGTTGTGAATGAACTTCTGCACCACCAAATTCAGCACATGCGCCAGGCAAGGGATGTGCGTCAAACCGGCTAGTCCCAGAGCTGCTATGAGATTTCGCCCATTATCGCACACCACCAGGCCGGGCTTGAGGCTCACCGGCAGCAACCACTCATCGGTCTGTTGTTCAAGGCCCGTCCACAGCTCCTGCGCGGTGTGGGGCCTGTCCCCCAAACAGATAAGTTTTAAAACTGGCTGCTGTCGTTTACACCTGGCTGTGCTGAAGTTGGTGGTGTAGGTGTTACGCTGACCGGATGAGGAGCTGGTAGAGGATGAGGAAGCGGAGTAGAAGGAGGAAGCAATAGGAGGCAAACTGAAGCGCCCTGAAATCATCGGTGGTGGAAGGACATGCGCCAAACTGCTATCCGCCTCAGGCCCAGCCGCCACTGCATTTACCCAGTGTGCTGTTATGGAGATATAACGGCCCTGACCGTGCTTACTGGTCCACGTATCCGTAGTCAGGTGCACCTTGCCACAGATGGCGTTGCGCAGTGCACGCCTGATTTTGTCCCCTACTTGGTTGTGCAGCGAAGGGATGGCTCTCCTGGAAAAGTAGTGGTGGCTGGGCACAATGTACTCTGGGACAGCCACCGCCATAAGGCCTTTAAAACTATCTGTCTCCACCAGACGGAATGACAGCATTTCAAAGGCCAGTAAATTAGAAATGCTGGCATTCAGGGCTAGGGATCGCGGCTGGGTAGGGGGGGTACTTCCTCTTCCACTCCAGTGTTTGGGAGATGGAGAGCTGAACGCTTCCTTGGGACATTGTGGAGATGCTTGATGACCCAGGTGTTGGTGTTGCTGGCAGATCCTCTGTTTGTGGGGTGGCAGGTGGCACTGTCACTCCAGAGGTGGGTGAAGAGGCCGAGACTGCAGCAGAAGAGGAAGTAGGAGGAGCCAAAGACCGTTCTTGGTTTTTGAGGTGTCTACTCCACTGCAGCTCGTGCTTTGCACTTAGATGCCTGGTCATGCAGGTTGTGCTCGGGTTGAGAACGTTTATGCCTCGTTTCAGGCTCTGATTGCACAGCGTGCAAACCACTCGTGTCTTGTTGTCAGCACATTGTCTGAAGAACTGCCACGCCAGGGAACTCTTTGGAGCTGGCTTTGGTGTGCTTGGTCCCTTGCTGCGGTGGGCAGTAGCAGGCGTACTGTATAGAGGACGGCCACTCCGCTTTTGCACCCTGCTCCCTCTTCTGCTGTGCTGGTAGCTTTGTGCGACCACCGCCTCTTCCTCCGAACTACATAGGTCCCTCGCATGACCTTGATTCCATGTGGGGTCGAGGACCTCATCATCCTCCACATCATCTTCCACCCAGTCTTCACCCCTGCCTTCCTTGTCGGTCTGCACACTTTTGAAAGCCCCAGCAGTTGGCACCTGTGTTTCGTCATCATCCGAGACGTGCTGCGATGGTCCTCCCATGTACTCATCTTGAAACATAAGTGGTTGGGCATCGGTGCACTCAATCTCTTCCACTTCTGGGGAAGGGCTAGGTGGATGGCCCTGGGAAACCCTGCTAACAGAGTCATCAAAAAGCAGAAGAGACTGCTGCATGACTTGGGGCTCAGACTGCTTGGCTGATTTGCAAGGGGGTGAGGTGAAAGACTGATAGACATCGGCTGCAGGTTGCAACTGTGGTCTCTTCAGCATGAGACTGGGTGGGAGACAATGTGAATGAACTGGATCCACTGTCAGCAACCCAATCTACTATCGCCTGTACTTGTTCAGGCCTCACCATTCCTAGAGCCGCATTAGGCCCGACCAAATGCCGCTGCAGGTTCTGTCACCTACTCGCACCTGAGAAAGGGGTTTCAGTTGTGCGTGTAGCTGGCACAGATCGACCACGTCCTCTCTCTGCAACAGGAGCTCCACCAGCAGCACCACGACCTGGGCCACATCCCTTATTTGACGCTCTCCTCATATTTCTTGAATTTAGGATCTTGCCCTAAATGGGTGTTTAATTGTAGAATAGAACGACAGTATGTAAAGGGTGTATCTCACACGGCCTGACCCACTGTAGGCCTGAATTAAAGATTTATTTGCCCAAAATGGCTGTATTTCAAATGCCTGAATCAAACCCCTGTATGTAAAGGGTGTATCTCACACGGCCTGAACCAGTGTAGGCCTGAATTAAAAATGTATTTGCCCAAAATGGCTGTATTTCAAATGCCTGAATCAAACCCCTGTATGTGAAGGGTGTATTTTACACGGCCTGAACCAGTGTAGGCCTGAATTCAATATTGGTTTAGTTGAAAGAAGAAGATCGGACCAAATTTAAACGGCGCTGATGCAGAAGAAAGACTCCGTGTTGAGATGTTACCATATAGGTAATCTTTTATTCAAAGGTCTACGCGTTTCAGGGGCGGACTGCCCCCTTCATCAGGACAATAAAACTTATTGGGATAAAACGCAGAAAGAATGTCTACTGAGTGTAGCCAAAGATCAAAAGGAAGAAAATCTAAAACATTTAAACCTAATTATGCAATATAATACATCCAATAAAACGATTCGCGCAATACTGTCCAAACATTGGCACGTTTTGAGGCAGGATCCTTACCTTGAAAAATATCTCCCCAATATACCTACGATCACCTACAGAAGAGCACCTACAATAAAAAGTGTCCTAGCCCCGAGTAAACAGAAAAAACAAACAAAAATTAAAAATATAACTAGAAAGGAACGCGTGGGTAGCTACAAATGCGCCACGAAACGATGCTTGTGTTGTGACATCATCACACACAATAAGACCTCCTTCAGTTCCACAAAAAACGGCACCAGCTTCCCAATAAAATACCATCTAACTTGCAAAAGTAGTTACGTCATATACTTAATCGAATGTGAATGTGGCCTCCAGTATATAGGTCGCACAACACAGGAACTGCACTGCAGAGTCAACCAGCATAGGCATAACATCCAAAAACTATCCATCAAACATAGCATCTCTCGACACTGCGCCACCACACGAGAAAAAAATAGACATCAACTAACAATCACTCCTATAGACCATATACCACCCAACCCATATAATAGATTCAGCATCCTCCAAAGAAGAGAGGTCTATTGGATCTACCAATTGGATACTCTGAGGCCATATGGATTAAATGAAATGAGCGAAACCATACTCTAATAAGGAAACTATATTTATTACTCCAATATGTGTGACTAAAGTAAGATCAATAACCCTAACGAGTGCGGCTAGAGATGATCCACTGCATATGTGTGTCCATGGGTACACATGCTCGTGACGGCCGCCCTACACCAATATGCATGTTTATACCGCCATCACCTAGAAGGACATGCACATACATATACCGCCACCATATATCTATTTATTTAACATACCGCCGTATACATATATCCATTTATTTATTTAACTCATTTAATTCATGTATCCCATTTACTTCTTATTCCCTGTGTATACACGTGTGTACATATTTATGTGTATACAAGCACATAGGGGTAAACTTTTATGTCTTTCCATAATTCCTTTTATCATATATTTATATATATATATTTGCATTTTTTACCCTTTATCTTTTACTATATTTTATAAACGCATAAATACCCCTTTGCATTTCTATCCTCCACATCGCTTGCATACCTTACCCCCGCAGCCAAACATGCCGGTCACTAATGCCACAAACACAACTGAATGACACTGTCATGTGATCGGGGCTATGAACACCGCCCCCTGTACGTCATTCCCAGCCTCTACGCCCCTTATACGTCACACAAGTACATTGCAACGAAAGCTAGTGTACCACGACCAGATAACCCGGCCCCTCCCCTGCCACTAGCCAGTACTCCTCCCATGTCCCGCCTTCCAATCCGTCTGTCCGGCAGTCACTATACTGTCGACCAGCGGATCGAAATGCCTCAGATCGGCACATAATACCTCTGGTCAGCACCTCCCGCTTACCAACAGATTTCCCTTACAGACATCGCTGCCTGCAATCAGCGTCTAATGCTCAGTGCCCCGACATCACAAACATCTTCCCCCCGCTCTGTAACCCGCCCCATCCCCGCCCTTTATGCTAATCTCCCTTACCCACTGCCTTGAGAACACCGATACGGCCGTAAGGGAGGTCACAGTAGCTTAGCAACACCAGACTCCTCCACGCCCACAAACCCGCCCCCCTCACGCCCCCTGTGTCACTGCACATCGCGCCCAAACAGAGTTTATATAGTAAAGCACACCAGAACACATGTTTTATACCAATAAGTTTTATTGTCCTGATGAAGGGGGCAGTCCGCCCCTGAAACGCGTAGACCTTTGAATAAAAGATTACCTATATGGTAACATCTCAACACGGAGTCTTTCTTCTGCATCAGCGCCGTTTAAATTTGGTCCGATCTTCTTCTTTCAACTAAACCTGCTTTATCTCTTTGACCGTGAGCGACGGAAAAAGGGCATAGACCAAGGCAGCAGATGCAGACCCATCCCCCGCAGACTGGACGGGAATAAATTCCAGCAAGGTGAAACATAGGTGTTGTGACTCTTCACAACACTACATGGTAAGCATAATCAGTGTAATTCTGTATTATTGTCTGTAAGGTTCTACACAAGAGGCGCTGCCTCTTTCTGGTTTTTTCTTTTTTATGAATTAAATATTGGCGCACCAAATGGTGGTATTTCAAATCTCTGAATCTAACCCAAATGTATTAAGGGTGTATCTCACAATGACATATGCAGCAAAGGCTGCCAATTTTTTTTTTTTTGCCCAAACGAGTGTTTGTTTAACAACTGATTTTGACAGCAGTATATAAGCCTGGAATTTCACACGTGCTGATGCTGCAAGGCTTGAAAATAGTGTTTTTTGGCAAAAAAGTGTGTTTTTAAAACCCCTATTTCTAGCTTAAATTGCACACTGACTAATCCAAATGTTGTATATTGCCAAAAAAAAATGATTTTCAATGTCCCAAAAGCTCAGATGCTGTGCTGGTGCACTGAGCTTGCATAAAATGGCCGCCGCCGCCGCCCACCTAACTAACAGACGGATAAAAGTTTTTTGTTTTTTTTGGTCAATGGGCTCAGGGCAGGGTAAAACGATTGTGCCCTGCACCCACACAACTATTTGTCTGTAGGTCGCTGAGTTAGATTCTTTCCTATTCTCTCCCTCACACCAGCAGCATCCTCTCCCTACACTAGTAGCAGCAGTGACGGGCGGCGCTATGTGACTCCAGCTTATATAGAGCCCGGGTCACATGCTGCTCTGGCCAATCACAGCCATGCCAATAGTAGGCATGGCTGTGATGGCTTCTAAGGGCACAGAGTTAAACGCTTGTTGATTGGCTGCTCTGCAGCATTTCAAAAAGTGCAGAGAAATCGCCGAACATCGAACCTGAACTTTTACTGAAATGTTCGGGTCCGGGGTCCAAAAATCCTAAAGTTCGGCTTTGCTCAACCCTAGTCCCTACACATTAGCGGACAAAAACACGACAGTTACACTGTAAATTTATGTCATTCACCGTGCAGCACCACCAGCGAGCTACCTTCAGTGTATGGGGCAGTACGATTACTGCAATGCTAAATATGTGTAGTTTGTTTTTTATCACTTTTGCACAATAAAACATCACAAGAATTATATATTTTTTTCCTACGTTGTCATATTCCAAAAGCCATATTCACTTATTCATTTTCCATCGCTGTAGCTGTGTTTTCATGCGGGAGTAGTATAGTGGGACATGTCTCATCAAACTCAAAGTGACAGGTGTCCCGCCCCTTTTTCACACCATAACCCCTCCCAGAAACACCCTAACCCCACCCAGAGCCGCCCATTTCTCTACCCTCTCCGCCCCAAACTACGCCTAAATGCCTCCCACTTTGATATGATTTTCATATCATTTTATATGGTTTAATATAAATTTTATATCAAATGATAAGCTTTTTATATCACTTTATAAGTCCTTATCAAATAAGCTTTTATTAACACTTTATATCCCATTTAAAACATTTTGATACAGTTTTATACCACTTTTATGTCCTTTTGTGATTTGATATCACTTTGATATGCCTTTTATATATTGCCATGGCCGGACATGTCCAAAAGACGTACACTACATGGCCGGGCGTCTTTTAATTATAATAGCAACGATAAAAAATCAAGGATGACAAAATTTAAATCATTTTAAAAAGTTTTATAAATTTTTCATTATTTACAACACGTCAACTTACATTTTTAACAACCACTTAGGGACCGACAAGTTTGTGTGTAACTACAACAGTGTATACATAATTGTCTCATGCGCTTCGATAATTTTTTCTAAAATCACTCGTAAACATTTTTAATATACTTTCAAAAGGTATTCCTTTAGCTATACAATTTAAGATATAAATGCAGTAATGGCCGCACACCGAACTAGCGATGTCCTGGATTTGTCTGTTTTGATACCTTATAGTCTTAGAATTTTTGTATAAAAATGTTATAAAGTCAGCAGGAAATAGCTCACTCGACGGCGATAATCCATAACTATCAAAAAATATAGATACGTCGTCAGGCTGTAATATAAATAAAATCCAGTGTCGTCCCCGCTTATACAAATTGTCCGTATTTACAATGTAGGCCACCGGGCAGTCGATTTTATTTTTAGGTAATAAATCGCACGAAAATACACCTTTTAAATATGCGACGGGCATGAAAGTTGTTTTTAATAACATGTGTAATTTCATAAATATTCATTTTTATTGAAAATCATATAAAACTTCCCTTCTATTATTTATTTCAATAATGTTTTCCTGAACTGAATACACAATCATGTTAATAGTGTTTACAATTCAACTCTGAGATTTCTGCTTTTTACTAGCGACAAATGACCGCCGGGTTCTTGATCCAGTGATAAATCAAAAGTGAACAATGTGTAGCCGTTCAAAAATTTGGACCGGTCCATTATAAAACGTTGTCAGCCTCATGCTTTCCCGAAATATGCACGAGCGATATATATTCTCAAACCGCTGATTCGTCTTGGAAATTAGGTTGAAACGGTTTTGCGGGTATCTGTTGCCCGTCCAAATATAAGACCGCATAATTCACAGTATAGTGGTTGAAGCACAAAGGATTTCTTTGGTAATGACCTGAAAATGACGCATTGTCCACAAACGTTAGTATTACTGTTCTCGGTATGTTACCCAGAAAAAGATTCTCGTGGTTAGATATGCGAACAAATTTTCTTTCTTCGCTAAATAAGGGTTCTACGCCGCCATAAGAGCCGACAGCTTTCGGCGTGTAGTACTTTTTTTCTCAATATCTCGGCAATACCCGTCATTTTAGCAACGTTTTTAAGCAGCGTCTATCAAACAATGCGACCCAACTGTTTACGCAATTTTAACTAATCAAGATAGTGGATTTATTGTAAAAAGAAAAAAGCAGACTACATTTTATTTAAAAACTGTTTATGTAAAACTAATAAAAACATTACAAGACGTTGCGTACAAACACATTTTATATACATTCTAAGTAAAAATGTTTATGCAAAACAAATAAAAACATTATAATTAGAGTTGAGCGAACACCTGGATGTTCGGGTTCGAGAAGTTCGGCCGAACATCCCGGAAATGTTCGGGTTCGGGACCCGAACCCGATCCGAACTTCGTCCCGAACCCGAACCCCATTGAAGTCAATGGGGACCCGAACTTTTCGGCACTAAAAAGGCTGTAAAACAGCCCAGGAAAGAGCTAGAGGGCTGCAAAAGGCAGCAACATGTAGGTAAATCCCCTGCAAACAAATGTGGATAGGGAAATGAATTAAAATAAAAATTAAATAAATAAAAATTAACCAAAATCAATTGGAGAGAGGTCCCATAGCAGAGAATCTGGCTTCACGTCACCCACCACTGGAACAGTCCATTCTCAGATATTTAGGCCCCGGCACCCAGACAGAGGAGAGAGGTCCCGTAACAGAGAATCTGTCTTCATGTCAGCAGAGAATCAGTCTTCATGTCATAGCAGAGAATGAGGCTTCACATCAGCCACCACTGCAACAGTCCATTGGCATATATTTAGGCCTAGCACCCAGGCAGAGGAGAGAGGTCCCGTAACAGAGGATCTGGCTTCATGTCAGCAGAGAATTAGTCTGCATGTCATAGCAGAGAATCAGGCTTCACGTCACCCACCACTGCAACAGTCCATTGGCATATATTTAGGCCCAGCACCCAGGCAGAGGAGGGAGGTCCCGTAACAGAGAATCTGTCTTCATGTCAGCAGAGAATCAGTCTGCATGTCATAGCAGAGAATCAGGCTTCACGTCAGCCACCAGTGCAACAGTCCATTGTCAGATATTTAGGCCCAGCACCCAGGCAGAGGAGGGAGGTCCCGTAACAGAGAATCTGGCTTCATGTCAGCAGAGAATCAGTCTGCATGTCATAGCAGAGAATGAGGCTTCACGTCAGCCACCACTGCAACAGTCCATTGGCATATATTTAGGCCCAGCACCCAGGCAGAGGAGGGAGGTCCCGTAACAGAGAATCTGGCTTCATGTCAGCAGAGAATCAGTCTTCATGTCATAGCAGAGAATCAGGCTTCACGTCAGCCACCACTGCAACAGTCCATTGTCAGATATTTAGGCCCAGCACCCAGGCAGAGGAGGGAGGTCCCGTAACAGAATCTGTCTTCATGTCAGCAGAGAATCAGTCTGCATGTCATAGCAGAGAATCAGGCTTCACGTCAGCCACCACTGCAACAGTCCATTGTCAGATATTTAGGCCCCGGCACCCAGGCAGAGGAGAGAGGTCCCGTAACAGAGAATCTGGCTTCATGTCAGCAGAGAATCAGTCTGCATGTCATAGCAGAGAATCAGGCTTCACGTCACCCAACATTGGAACAGTCCATTGGCATATATTTAGGCCCCGGCACCCAGACAGAGGAGAGGTTCATTCAACTTTGGGTAGCCTCGCAATATAATGGTAAAATGAAAATAAAAATAGGATTGAATGAGGAAGTGCCCTGGAGTCCAATAATATATGGTTAAGGGGAGGTAGTTAATGTCTAATCTGGACAAGGGACGGACAGGTCCTGTGGGATCCATGCCTGGTTCATTTTTATGAACGTCAGCTTGTCCACATTGGCTGTAGACAGGCGGCTGCGTTTGTCTGTAATGACGCCCCCTGCCGTGCTGAATACACGTTCAGACAAAACGCTGGCCGCCGGGCAGGCCAGCACCTCCAAGGCATAAAAGGCTAGCTCTGGCCACGTGGACAATTTAGAGACCCAGAAGTTGAATGGGGCCGAACCATCAGTCAGTACGTGGAGGGGTGTGCACATGTACTGTTCCACCATGTTAGTGAAATGTTGCCTCCTGCTAACACGTTGCGTATCAGGTGGTGGTGCAGTTAGCTGTGGCGTGTTGACAAAAGTTTTCCACATCTCTGCCATGCTAACCCTGCCCTCAGAGGAGCTGGCCGTGACACAGCTGCCTTGGCGACCTCTTGCTCCTCCTCTGCCTTGGGCTTCCACTTGTTCCCCTGTGACATTTGGGAATGCTCTCAGTAGCGCGTCTACCAACGTGCGCTTGTACTCGCGCATCTTCCTATCACGCTCCAGTGCAGGAAGTAAGGTGGGCACATTGTCTTTGTAGCGTGGATCCAGCAGGGTGGCAACCCAGTAGTCCGCACAGGTTAAAATGTGGGCAACTCTGCTGTCGTTGCGCAGGCACTGCAGCATGTAGTCGCTCATGTGTGCCAGGCTGCCCAGGGGTAAGGACAAGCTGTCCTCTGTGGGAGGCGTATCGTCATCGTCCTGCCTTTCCCCCCAGCCACGCACCAGTGATGGACCCGAGCTGCGTTGGGTGCCACCCCGCTGTGACCATGCTTCATCCTCATCCTCCTCCACCTCCTCCTCATCCTCGTCCTCCTCGTCCTCCAGTAGTGGGCCCTGTCTGGCCACATTTGTACCTGGCCTCTGCTGTTGCCAAAAACCTCCCTCTGAGTCACTTCGAAGAGACTGGCCTGAAAGTGCTAAAAATGACCCCTCTTCCTCCTCCTCCTCCTCCTCCTCCTCCTGGGCCACTTCCTCTTGCATCATCGCCCTAAGTGTTTTCTCAAGAAGACATAGAAGTGGTATTGTAACACTGATAACGGCGTCATCGCCACTGGCCATGTTGGTGGAGTACTCGAAACAGCGCAACAGGGCACACAGGTCTCGCATGGAGGCCCAGTCATTGGTGGTGAAGTGGTGCTGTTCTGTAGTGCGACTGACCCGTGCGTGCTGCAGCTGAAACTCCACTATGGCCTGCTGCTGCTCGCACAGTCTGTCCAGCATGTGCAAGGTGGAGTTCCACCTGGTGGGCACGTCGCATATGAGGCGGTGAGCGGGAAGGCCGAAGTTACGCTGTGGCGCAGACAGGCGAGCAGCAGCAGGATGTGAACGCCGGAAGCGCGAACAGACGGCCCGCACTTTATGCAGCAGCTCTGACATGTCGGGGTAGTTGTGTATGAACTTCTGCACCACCAAATTCAGCACATGCGCCAAGCAAGGGATGTGCGTCAAATTGGCTAGTCCCAGAGCTGCAACGAGATTTCGCCCATTATCGCACACCACCAGGCCGGGCTTGAGGCTCACCGGCAGCAACCACTCGTCGGTCTGTTGTTCTATACCCCGCCACAACTCCTGTGCGGTGTGGGGCCTGTCCCCCAAACATATGAGTTTCAGAATGGCCTGCTGACGTTTACCCCGGGCTGTGCTGAAGTTGGTGGTGAAGGTGTGTGGCTGACTGGATGAGCAGGTGGAAGAAGAGGAGGAGGAAGCCGAGAAGGAGGAGGTGGCAACAGGAGGCAAAGAATGTTGCCCTGCGATCCTTGGCGGCGGAAGGACGTGCGCCAAACAGCTCTCCGCCTGGGGCCCAGCTGCCACTACATTTACCCAGTGTGCAGTTAGGGAGATATAGCGTCCCTGGCCGTGCTTACTGGTCCACGTATCTGTGGTTAGGTGGACCTTGCTACAGATGGCGTTGCGCAGTGCACACTTGATTTTATCGGATACTTGGTTGTGCAGGGAAGGCACGGCTCTCTTGGAGAAGTAGTGGCGGCTGGGAACAACATACTGTGGGACAGCAAGCGACATGAGCTGTTTGACGCTGTCTGTGTCCACCAGCCTGAATGACAGCATTTCATAGGCCAGTAGTTTAGAAATGCTGGCATTCAGGGCCAGGGATCGAGGGTGGCTAGGTGGGAATTTACGCTTTCTCTCAAATGTTTGTGAGATGGAGAGCTGAACGCTGCCGTGTGACATGGTTGAGACGCTTGGTGACGGAGGTGGTGGTGGTGGTGTTGGTGGTACATCCCCTGTTTGCTGGGCGGCAGGTGCCAACGTTCCTCCAGAGGCGGAGGAAGAGGCCGAGGCGGCAGCAGCAGAAGAGGCCGAGGCGGCAGCAGCAGAAGAGGCCGAGGCGGCAGCAGCAGAAGAGGCCGAGGCGGCAGCAGCAGAAGAGGCCGAGGCGGCAGCAGCAGAAGAGGCCGAGGCGGCAGCAGCAGAAGAGGTATCAGGGGGAGCCTGAGTGACTTCCTTGGTTTTAAGGTGTTTACTCCACTGCAGTTCATGCTTTGCATGCAGGTGCCTGGTCATGCAGGTTGTGCTCAGGTTCAGAGCGTTAATGCCTCGCTTCAGGCTCTGATGGCACAGCGTGCAAACCACTCGGGTCTTGTCGTCAGAACATTGTTTGAAGAAGTGCCATGCCAGGGAACTCCTTGAAGCTGCCTTTGGGGTGCTCGGTCCCAGATGGCGGCGGTCAGTAGCAGGCGGAGTCTCTTGGCGGCGGGTGTTCTGCTTTTGCCCACTGCTCCCTCTTTTGCTACGCTGTTGGCTCTGTCTCACCACTGCCTCTTCCTCCGAACTGTGAAAGTCAGTGGCACGACCTTCATTCCATGTGGGGTCTAGGACCTCATCGTCCCCTGCATCGTCTTCCACCCAGTCTTGATACCTGACCTCCTGTTCAGTCTGCACACTGCAGAAAGACGCAGCAGTTGGCACCTGTGTTTCGTCATCATCAGAGACATGCTGAGGTGGTATTCCCATGTCCTCATCATCAGGAAACATAAGTGGTTGTGCGTCAGTGCATTCTATGTCTTTCACCGCTGGGGAAGGGCTAGGTGGATGCCCTTGGGAAACCCTGCCAGCGGAGTCTTCAAACAGCATAAGAGACTGCTGCATAACTTGAGGCTGAGACAGTTTCCCTGGTATGCATGGGGGTGATGTGACAGACTGATGGGGTTGGTTTTCAGGCGCCATCTGTGCGCTAACTGCAGAAGACTGGGTGGGAGATAATGTGAACGTGCTGGATCCACTGTCGGCCACCCAATTGACTAATGCCTGTACCTGCTCAGGCCTTACCATCCTTAGAACGGCATTGGGCCCCACCAAATATCGCTGTAAATTCTGGCGGCTACTGGGACCTGAGGTAGTTGGTACACTAGGACGTGTGGCTGTGGCAGAATGGCCACGTCCTCTCCCAGCACCAGAGGGTCCACTAACACCACCACGACCATGTCCACGTCCGCGTCCCTTACTAGATGTTTTCCTCATTGTTATCGTTCACCACAACAACAAAAATATTATTTGGCCCAATGTATTGTATTCAAATTCAGCTGGATATAAATTTGAGGCCTAGTATTTAGGCGCTGGGTGACAGGTATAGGTTTACTGACAGAATTAGACTTGGAAATGCACAGTAGCGTGTGTGTGAAGTTATTCTGAATGACCCAATGTGCACCTTGAATATTATATACCCTTTTAGGGATAGATTTCAAATAGCTCTGATACAGCAGAAACCACTAAATTTTTAAATTGCTAAATTGGGAATTGTATTTCAACCCAGAACAAAAAATGTGCTTTGACGGACACTAAATAACTTGCCCAGCCAGAACAGTACAGCGGTAACGAGAGATTTAGCGGGATATAAATTTGAGGCCTAGTATTTAGGTGCTGGGTGACAGGTATGGATTTAGTGACAGAATTAGACTGGGATATGGCCAAAAAATAACCACACTATTGCTGGTTAAATGCACTTGGTGTGACAGCTTGACCAACCACACTACTGAGGGTTAAATGCACTTGGTGACGGGCGCAGCTTGCCCCTGATTTAGTATATGGCCAAAAAATGAACAGACTATTGCTGGTTAAATGCACTTGGTGTGACAGCTTCACCCTGATGTAGGCTTTAGCCAAAAAACAACCACACCATTGAGGGTTAAATGCACTTGGTCGCAGCTTGTGCTGGCGCACCACAAGACACAAAATGGCCGCCGATCACCCCAGAAAAATGTGACTGACAAACGCTCTGGGCAGCCTAAAAACAGTGAGAAATTGAGTATCAGCAGCTCAATGATGCACAGCTGCAGATCGATCGATTAATCAAGTCCTTTGGAGGAGTTATTCTGCCTAATCTCGCCCTAACGTCGCGGCTGCAACCTCTCCCTACGCTAATCAGAGCAGAGTGACGGGCGGCGCTATGTGACTCCAGCTTATATAGAGGCGGGGTCACATGGTGCTCTGGCCAATCACAGCCATGCCAATAGTAGGCATGGCTGTGACGGCCTCTTGGGGCAAGTAGTATGACGCTTGTTGATTGGCTGCTTTGCAGCCTTTCAAAAAGCGCCAAGAAAGCGACGAACACCGAACCCGAACCCGGACTTTTACGAAAATGTCCGGGTTCGGGTCCGTGTCACGGACACCCCAAAATTCGGTACGAACCCGAACTATACAGTTCGAGTTCGCTCATCCCTAATTATAATGTGTTACATACAAATACATTTTATATACATTCAAAAGTGTAGCATCTTCAAAAGCTTCTAAAAAGAAACATGGTTTACCTGGGTACATTTGCCGCACCAACGTAATAATCTGTAATTTATCACGAGGGTTCTTAAAAAGGACCATATATTTAGTGTTTAAATTTATGGTTCGGCTTTTCTTACCCTGACAAAAAATTTTTTGAACGAGATACATAATGCTCAAGTTTCTGTGGTATACGTATTTGGTGAATGCGTTTTGCATTTCAAGTTTTTCACAAGCCGCCTCCATTAAATCATCAACGACTGCCACATTTGCCTTGTCCGGCGGGAATAGATCAGCATCTGTAAAATTTTGCGGTATTCCCTCGATAAACCTGATATTTGTAAACAAACGGGTTAGTTCATCGTACAATTTCTGCCAACAAGCCTAAAACCAAATGACGTTATCAGGTTTGTGCGACATTAATGTATCCGCTTGTATTAACAAACGTTTAACAAAAAAACTCTTTCCGGAATTTGAGGGGGCCTGCTAAAATACATGAAAAAGGGTGTTGAAATTTAGCCGCCATGTTTAATAGCCAAAAGGTAGCGTTGTAAAGTCGTCAGTCAGACGTCACTTTGTGTAGACGCACTTTAGCATTTTACGTAACGGTCTTGTCTCTACGGTCAAACGTTTTCTGTTTCTGAAAATTCAGTTTTGCTCGATACCTATTGTTTTCTGCGTCTCGGGATTGGAGCTGCGTGAGTATTCCAGTACAAGGTCTTTTAAACTGTCAAAATTAACAAGTCGGGTTAGCGACGTTGAGCGTTATACCCTTAACCTTTAATACAGTTTTACCGTTGTTGAGTTTGTAATCGTACGTCAACGTTAGAACCATTTATCTAGAATGTGTATTTCATCAACAGCGCAATTAAATTAACCTCAGAGAGGTCGTAATACGTTACAAAAGCTAATTTGAAAAGCTCGTCAGGGTCCGTGACTATACTGGTACGCGGCAAGTTAGAACGCTGCCCAAACTTCCCCCACAAAGAGTTTAGGAAGAGTTTTGACATTTGTCTTTATGCAGGATTTACAGCTATTTTATCAGGGCGCAAGTGAACACCTTCTTTTTTTTTTTTATGCCTCTATGTACGCTGTTTTTTCTGAATCAGTTTTACACCAGCTGGGATAGCCGGAAGCCTCCTGTTTATCTCTGAGGTGTAGCTTGATGTACGGCGCAAACAGCTCGTCTGTTGTGCCAGATCTCGTAGATGTCGGCGATCCTGAAACCTTTTTCAATGGCTAAAATTAGTTCTAAGATGCACCATGTACCGGTCAGGGAACGTTCTTTGTCTGTATGTTCGCAAATGTCTTTCTGGCAATTCAGGGCGCATGTGTAGCATAGCGGAAACATTAGTTTTTTATTTAGTTTTACGGGCAGGACCTGAAAAAAATAATCTCAAAGTTTTTTTTGACGGACCCAAAATGTTCATAAATGATTTCTCAGTGTCCTACAGGGTATGTCCTAGTTTTATTAACAAAAGGATACAGACTCGTGAAATCGTAATAATGCATGGTCTCATCGGGCTGTACCTTGTGATAAAGTTTAATGGCGTTAGTGCGGCCTCCGTAAAGCGAGTCATGAGGGTCCAAAGGTGTTGGGAATTTCATTTTAATCAGAAAGTTTTTGACCCCCTCATCACTCGCGATCATTTCGCTCCACTCGTGTTCCCACAGAACGCGGACCGTAAATCCCTGCCTCTGTAGTTCGCTTTTCCTGACTAGGAAAGATTGGTACAACTGCCCGTAGGATGATTTGGTAAGATCATTGCGATCGTGTTCGTTATAGAACCCGGGGCAACCGTGATAAAAACATCCCTGGAATTCAAAAACGGTTTGTTTACCGTTAACAATAGCATAGCCGTCCAAAAAGTATTTACCAACCTTTTTTTCACCGCCCTTTAAGGCGTGTTGTATCGAAATACCCTCAGTGGGTTCAATGTACATGAGCCACTGTATAGCGGGTGTTGAGAATCATTTCTGGGTCTTGTGGTAAATATCTACAGGGACTATCGCTATGAATATTTTTTCGGGTAGAAATTTAAACCGATACATAGCCATACACACTGACGCCAACGTGATAAGATGAAATGAGTCGATACATTTAGTGACTGTTCTGTATTTCTTTTCATGTTTAAAGTATTGTGTCACTTTTTTTTCAGTCATGGCCATAATCGTGTCCCTGTAACATTCACAAGCCCTTCTCAAGACCGCAACATCCTGCTTACAGTAAGCTCTTAGCTGTTGCTGAAAATTAAAGGTGTTATTTTTATGTTCTTCGTACCACACCGTGAATTCTTTTTTCTCGCCAGGCATCGCAGCTGAAATACCGCGCATCCGGGACGACGCCTATGTAATTTTAGATTTTCTTCCGTATTGAAAAAATACGGGAAGTGACCCTTGGCACCTGAAAAGCCCATAGCTTCGGGCATCTCACTGAGCTTCATTGGTATGAAATTCAACAAATCTATGAATCTAATTTTTAAATCAGTCAGGGTAACGCACATTAACCGGCCGCCTTGGTTTATAATGTCAATTTGAAATTTTTCGTTGATCAGCTCCTGTAACTATCGCTTGTTTGGGGTTGTAAGGCTGCATGTAACATCAAATTTGACAACTAGTTCGCCGCAGACGCTGCATTTTAGACCGCTACACTTGTGCTCAGCGCTCCAGTCTATATATCTGTAACAAAAACCGCAAAAAGTTTTTTTCTTACAAAACACGTTATCACTAAGTAATAGGTTTCTATGCGTTTCAAAGCACGTCCCTGAACGACAAAGCACCAGGCATATCGGGCACCAAACATTATCGTCCTGATCAACACAATCCGTCCGCTGACACGCTTTGCAAAACTGTATACAGCCGTGTTGGTGTTTATTGTTGTATACAGAGCAGCACTGGACGCATAAATATTTGGCTCCGATAAAAGCTTTTAGATTTTGAATGCGTTAATAATGATTTTCATGATGCAGTATATAAACCGTCTTTTCTTTAGCGGTATTGCCTGTATGATAATAACACCACTAGCCCCTATTGTGATACAAAACTTTAATTGTTATGTTTAAATATTTTTCAAACTCAACAATTTCGCTAAAAGATACCAAACGCCCTTCGGGTATTTGTAAATCGCAATGCAGTTGTTGGGCTTTCGCTAACAACAAGGCGTCGCTCAAAGCGGCCCCCTCCAAAATAGCGTAAACACTAGCGGCCAGACAAACGTAATTGTTAAAGTCGTATAAATGTTGTTTTTTGCGTTCAATAATACGGCTATATGCTACGCCGCTCAAACGCCTTCGGGCACCACCGCGACGGTCCCTGACTGTCATGGTCTTACCTTCTTACTGTTCTCCTTCGTTTGACATGTGCTGGCGGCCATCTTGGTTTCTGGGTTTCTTGTAGCCTCCCACCCTGCGGCTTCTCCTTCCCACTGGGAGGAGCTGGATGCCTAGCTCATATATATAGAAGGTCTGTGGCTTCAGTTCCTTGCTTGGTCCTCCTGTGTTCACATGCTTCTAAGACTGCTGCTGCTTCTGGTTCCTGATCCTGGCCTCGTCTGACTACCCCGTTGGTTCCTGATCCTGGCTTCGTCTGACTACCCTGCTGGTTCCTGATCCAGGCTTCGTCTGACTACCCTCCTGGTTCCTGACCTCTGTCTACGCAAGACCCTGCTTCGGTTTAGCCATCCGTTTGGACTTTTGCTACAGCTTGATTTTCAATAAAGCCTTCTTATTTCCACTTATCTCTTGTTGTACGTCTGGTTCATGGTTCCATGACATTAGGACCAAGCCATGAATTCTGACGGTACAGGGCCATCCTCGCTACCTACGCTGGTTGCCAGACTTGATCAGCAGGATCACCTGTTGGGTCGGTTCGCTGTGGCGTTGCAAACCCTGCTTGAACGCACGGCTCATTTCGCTTCCGTTGCCGATGGGTCGGTTGTCGCTCCTGGGCCCGCTCCTACTGCCGCTCCGGTTGTTGCGCCAGAGTCTACCCCGACACCTGTTGCTGCGCCTGCGGTGTCTCGGGGTATGACCGGTTCTGCCCCCCTTCCACAGCGCTTTGGGGGAGAGCCAACTCAGTGCCGAGGTTTCCTTAACCAGGTGGGCATTTATTTCGAGTTGCTGCCACATGCCTTTCCTACTGAGAGATCAAAGGTGGGCTTCTTGATCTCGCTGCTCTCGGACAAGGCCTTGGCCTGGGCCAGCCCTTTATGGGAGAACAACAATCCGGTAGTTGCCGAGTTTTCCGGTTTTGTTGCTTCTCTTCGGAAGGTATTCGATGTGCCGGCTCGTGCTGCCTCTGCTGCGAAGCTCCTTATGTCCATCAGACAGGGTTCACGATCCGTAGCTGAATACGCCATTGAGTTTCGTACCCTGGCAGCAGAGGTGGGCTGGAATAATGAGGCTCTGGTCGCTGCTTTCTCTCATGGTCTCTCGGATGCCTTGAAGGATGAGGTTGCAGCTAAGGACCTACCAGTGGAGCTCGAGTCTCTTATTTCTTTCCTGATTTTGATTGACACCAGACTCAGGGAGAGACCTTCCTTTAAGGAGAGCCTGCGGAGGTCTTCTAACAGATTGGCGCCTACGTTTGCTGTCCCACCGTGCCTCCCTCTCCTCCCACGCCTCCTGGGGATGACTTGTCTGGGGGTGAACCCATGCAGCTGGGGTTTGCTCGCCTGTCCGAGGGGGAGAGGGTACTCCGGAGACGCGAGGGCCGATGCATGTACTGTGGTTTCGGTGGGCATTTTCGGTTGGCATGTCCGAACCGTCCGGGAAACGCTCGCACCTGAGATCCTGTCGGGGGCAGATCTTGGGTGGAGTCTCCTCGTCCCCGGTTTCCCGTGTTGACAAACCACTGATCACTGTTGTCCTCTCCTGGGTCGGGGGCTCGGTGACGACCCAGGCGTTGGTGGACTCTGGTGCTGGTGGTTTGTTCATTGATAGTGTGTTCGCTGCCGCCAATTCCATTCCTCTGCAGCCTCGAGGTTCCCCACTGGCTCTTGAGGCGATAGACGGCAGACCCCTTCTGCCGCCACACGTGACTCATGAGACCCTTCCAGTGGGGATAGCCATTGGTGCCGTTCACAGAGAGTCGGTCTGTCTCCAGGTGATTTCGTCTCCACACTACTCGGTGGTCTTGGGGTACCCCTGGCTCCAGAAGCATAATCCGACTTTCGATTGGAGATCGGCCGAGATCCTCTCGTGGTCACCGCAGTGTGGGGCTAGTTGCATCCATGGGTCTGTCAAGTTGCTGTGTACTTCCTCGGACTCTCTGTTGCCTCCTGAATACGAAGAGTACCGGGATGTATTCGATAAGGTGCGCGCGGTTGCCCTACCTCCGCACCGCCCATACGATTGTGCCATAGAGTTACAATCTGGTGCCGTTCCTCCTCGTGGCAAAGTCTATCCACTGTCGGTAGCGGAGAATGAGGCCATGGAGGAGTACGTGAGGGAGGCGCTTTCACTCGGACACATTCGCAAATCCTCGTCCCCGGCAGGGGCTGGATTTTTCTTTGTGAAAAAGAAGGGCGGTGAGTTGAGGCCTTGCATCGATTACAGGGGTCTCAATCGCATCACGATCAAGAACGCTTACCCGATACCCTTGATTTCCGAGCTGTTCGATCGCCTCAAAGGGGCCACGGTCTTTACCAAACTCGACCTGAGGGCGGCATATAACCTGGTAAGGATCAAGGCGGGCGATGAGTGGAAGACCGCGTTTAACACCAGGACCGGTCATTATGAATCCTTGGTTATGCCCTTTGGGTTGTGCATTGCGCCCGCAGTCTTCCAGGAATTCATCAACGATGTTTTCCGTGACCTGTTGCAGCAGTGTGTGGTGGTCTATTTGGATGACATCTTGGTATATTCTGAATCCATGGATGCCCACATTATGGATGTCAGACGAGTGTTGCAACGGTTACGAGAGAACAGGCTGTTCGGTAAGCTTGAGAAATGCGAATTTCACCGATCCCAGGTAACCTTCTTAGGTTACATCATTTCCGCTGAGGGGTTCTCCATGGATCCTGAGAAGGTTTCGGCTGTCTTACAGTGGCCCCAGCCCAGTGGTCTCCGTGCCCTGCAGCGCTTTTTGGGCTTCGCCAATTATTATCGGAAGTTCATCAGGGACTTTTCTATGCTAGCCAAGCCTCTCACGGATCTGACCAGGAAGGGAAGTAATTTCCAGGTCTGGCCGCTCGAGGCCATCCGAGCTTTTGAGGCTCTAAAGTCCGCCTTTGTGTCGGCTCCGATTCTGTCACATCCCAACCCTGGGTTGCCCTTTGTCCTCGAGGTGGACGCGTCTGAGACGGGAGTAGGCGCCCTTCTGTCTCAGCGTAGAACACCAGAGGGTCCTCTGCTTCCTTGTGGGTTTTACTCCCGGAAACTGTCTTCTGCGGAGTGCAACTATCAGATTGGTGACAGGGAGTTATTGGCCATCGTGCAGGCCCTTAAAGAATGGAGGCACTTGCTCGAGGGATCGGTGGTTCCGGTTCTCATCCTGACGGACCACAAGAATCTGACCTACCTTTCTGAGGCCAAGAGATTGACACCACGTCAGGCCAGATGGGCTCTGTTCTTGTCACGTTTTAATTACGTGGTCTCCTACCTACCCGGTTCCAAGAACATCAGAGCGGATGCCTTATCACGGCAGTACTCCGAGCTGTCCGGGGAGGAGTCGATTCCGACTTCGGTCATACCTCCGAATCAGATCCTGGCCGCCATTCGCACCAGCCTGACCTCTCCCCTGGGTGAGCAGATTTTGGCGGCTCAATCTGGTGCTCCCTCTGGGAGACCCAACGGCAGGTGTTTTGTGCCTGAGGAGTTGCGCACTCGGTTGTTGCGAACCTACCATAACTCCAAGGCCGCGGGGCATCCTGGAAAGAATCAGCTGTCCTGGGCTGTTTCACGTCTGTTCTGGTGGCCTTCTCTACGTTCCGACATCGCCGCATATGTAGCGGCATGCTCCGTTTGTGCCCAGAGTAAGTCCCCTCGGCACCTTCCGTTGGGCCTTTTGCAACCCATAGCCACCGGGGAGCGCCCATGGTCACACCTGGGGATGGATTTCATTGTGGACCTCCCTGCATCCCGAGGCCATACGGTCATTCTCATGATTGTGGATCGGTTTTCCAAAATGTGCCACTGTGTTCCTCTCAAGAAGTTACCCTCTGCACAAGAGTTGGCCACGATTTTCGCCAGGGAGGTCTTCCGGTTGCACGGTTTGCCCAAGGAGATTGTGTCGGATCGGGGGAGTCAGTTTGTGTCCAGGTTCTGGTGCGCCTTTTGCTCCCAGTTGGGGATTCATCTCTCTTTCTCCTCGGCCTACCACCCTCAGTCCAATGGGGCCGCAGAACGATCCAATCAGGCCTTGGAGCAATTCCTTCGTTGCTATGTCTCCGATCACCAAGACAATTGGGTTGACCTCCTGCCTTGGGCTGAGTTTGCCAGGAACACGGCGGTGAACTCTTCCTCTGGGACGTCTCCCTTCATGGCCAATTATGGGTTCCAACCTGCCGTGTTACCGGAGGTATTCTCTCCCCAGGATACTCCGGCTGTGGAGGATCACCTTTCCGTCCTACGTGCTTCTTGGGTACAGATCCAGAGGTCCCTTGAGGTCTCTGCGCAGCGCCAGAGACTCCAGGCTGATCGCAGACGAGCGCCCGCTCCTTCCTACCAGGTCGGAGACCGTGTATGGTTGTCCACCCGCAACCTCAACCTTCGAGTGCCCACTCCCAAGCTGGCGCCTCGCTTTGTTGGTCCCTTCCGAGTGCTTCGCAGGGTAAACCCGGTAGCCTATGCACTTGCGCTTCCTCCTGGCATGCGGATCTCCAACGTGTTTCATGTCTCCCTGTTGAAGCCATTGGTGTGTAATCGTTTCACTTCCTCGGTTCCTCGGCCCCGTCCGGTCCAAGTGGGCAATCATGAGGAATATGAGGTGAGCAATATCCTGGACTCACGCCTGGTCCGCGGTCGGTTGCAGTTTTTGGTCCATTGGCGTGGTTATGGTCCAGAGGAGCGTTCCTGGGTTCCCTCCGCAGATGTCCATGCTCCTGCTTTGCTCCGAGCCTTCCATGCACGCTTCCCTCAGAAACCGTTCCTTACTCCGCGGAGGAGGGGCCCTTGAGGGGGAGGTACTGTCATGGTCTTACCTTCTTACTGTTCTCCTTCGTTTGACATGTGCTGGCGGCCATCTTGGTTTATGGGTTTCTTGTAGCCTCCCACCCTGCGGCTTCTCCTTCCCACTGGGAGGAGCTGGATGCCTAGCTCATATATATAGAAGGTCTGTGGCTTCAGTTCCTTGCTTGGTCCTCCTGTGTTCACATGCTTCTAAGACTGCTGCTGCTTCTGGTTCCTGATCCTGGCCTCGTCTGACTACCCCGTTGGTTCCTGATCCTGGCTTCGTCTGACTACCCTGCTGGTTCCTGATCCAGGCTTCGTCTGACTACCCTCCTGGTTCCTGACCTCTGTCTACGCAAGACCCTGCTTCGGTTTAGCCATCCGTTTGGACTTTTGCTACAGCTTGATTTTCAATAAAGCCTTCTTATTTCCACTTATCTCTTGTTGTACGTCTGGTTCATGGTTCCATGACACTGACAATGATGACGACTAGTTTAAATGAATTACCGGCTATGCACTCCGCGTTGCTCTGTAAAGCGTTAGCGATATTGTTCAAAAATGTTTCAGCGCTAAATTCATCTCTAGAATATCTATTAGAAAAAACAGAGTCAAACGTCTCACCACCGTCTAAGCGCAGTTGGATATAATCACCCAGCTCGGCGGCCTGTAAAACTCTATCTAGCAAAGATTGTATAGCCGCGTGTATAGCATCAAGAGCGTCGACAAATGAACGACTGGCTTTGAGGTTAGCGAATCTAAAATGTTCTGTGTACATGGTACTGTTAAAATTCACTAAGTCACGCTGTTGATGGAATACACATTCTCGATAAATGGTTCTAATGTTGTGAGGTTCAGGGGGTTCGTCTGTAACGACTGTGTTACCGGGCATTTCGTCAGATTGCGAGTCGCTGCCTCGAGAACGATTTGTTTGGTCATTTGAACGCCTGTTCATTTGTGAGCTGTTTGGCTGAATGTGCTCTGCTTGCGATACCTGCGGCTGCTGTGGTGTTTGTTCAGCGTTCAGACAGGCCGTTGCAACAGTCTTGTTACGCAGGTGTCGTCTTTTTAACCTAGCTATTTTAGAGCGTTTAACCGCAAAGTAAATTTTTATAGCCCGTTTTAACTTTCTAGTTCTAATGCTTACAGATGTTTTTGCGCATTTAAAAGGCCGTCCCCCGCCAACCATGTCTAGTCAGTACCTGCCTAACATCTCTTTTTCAATAGCGTCAAGGTGAGTAATCAGTCTACCGTATTTGCCGAGCGTAGCGTGCATTTTCAGCTCAGTAATTTTGTTGGGTCTGTTAAACGCTAAAGAGAAAGAGTCTTTATCGCAACATTCTAAATACCTCGCTACGCGTAACATTTTGTCATTGCATATTGAGAGAGAACTCAACGCGTCGTACGTATTCTCGTCCCAACAAATGCAAGAACAAGCATGAAGTGCGTGTACCTGTTGGTCGTCGTGCGTCTGCCTAGGTCCGTCTGTTGTATGTCATAGGGTGAATCTGGCATCTCAAATGTGTTGCACCTTGTGTGTCGAACGCCGGCAATATGTCGCAAAAATCTGTAACATCATTTATTACGTGTGTTGGCTCCCCACTCTGCGGAACCGGCTGTGGGGTTGTTAGAATTCAGAAATCGGCGTTAACAGTTCCGGCTGCTTTGCGCTTCTTCGTCGTTTCTCTTTAACAGAACGAAATTTTGCGCTTTATTTTCTTTTGGCTAAAATTTAAAAGAGATAACATTAAGATCTAACTATTAATAATTTCAAACATAGTGATTAAGTTATATTAGTGCGCCGCGATATCTTAACTCACACGCGTTAGGGCATTTGATAACCGGTATCGCCGGATCTTCATTCCGCCAACTGTCGCGGGCGCTGGTTCATGGTTCTGGTGCTTCTGCGGCCCAAGTATTTCTAATGACATTTGCATCACTACAGGGCGGCTGAAAAACTTAAATGACAAGAATCGAAGTAAACATTAATGTTTATACACGTTTAAAGCTATAGACGTTGTTATTTCAGAGGTAGTCAGAGAACCTTACCGATCGTGTTCGATTTCTTTGACCGCGCTCTGGAAACACCAGTAGCGTCCATTTTTCTTTTATATTGTAAATTATTGTATAAATAACAAAAATATATATGGTTCAAATAAATGCGTGGTATATAGCGGTGCAATAATTGTTGTGAAATAACAAAATTATACATGTATATAAAAATAGTCGGGCGTTATAAGCAGTTAATACACCCATATAGCTATTACATATTACAACCATTTTTCAGACTGTGTTAGATAGATAAAGTGGATGGATAGATAGATAGATAGATAGATAGATAGATAGATACAGTAGATGGAAAGTTCTATAGATAGGCTAGATAGATTCATAGATAAATGCATGACACGACCCAACGTAATAATCGCAGAGAAATTTGTCAAATGTTGCGTGTTTTATTGCATCAATAAAGAATTTAAAACAGGCATGTTAAAAATAGTAAAAAAAGAAGGGTCATATGGCGATACTCTTACCTTAAAATAAGTTTTTTTGCTGAGCCTCAATGTCAAATAATTATGCCCTTTGGTGCTCTGCCCACATGTATATATACAGATCTTGCCTGGGTTTTCTTACCATTAGCTTATGCAATAGGTGGTGGCGGTGATACAGCCAATCACAATCATTTTGTCCTGAAAAGAGATGCTATAAAAATATGAATAGATACTGCTTAGTGTTTGCCGCAGCTGTTGCGGCGATACCAATAGTTTTTGTGTTAACTGTGCTATAGACAGATCCCAAGAAAATTAACACCTTTCAGGTTGTCACAGCTGCTACCTGAAACTCATGTGTGGGGTCTTGTAGGAAATGAAAAGTTTGATGTTAGGATGTATGGACCGTGAGTTTCAGGTAACAGCTGTCGTTCTGTGCTATGATCATAACCCACTTCAAGTTTCAATCTAATGTACGCTTGTGGACCTGTGGGAAAATGTATTGAGGGTGTTTTAAGGAAATGGTTGTATAGTTGACAGGATGTACTCATGACAGCTGCACTTCTTGATTTAAAATGATCTACCAAGTAGTATAGCAGGAATGTGACATTTCAGGTTTTTAATTCAAATTCAGTGTCGCTGTCCAGTGTGGTGGGAGTTAAATTACACTCAGGCACTCACAATAGAGGCAGATTGAACTTACTTTTCATAGACATGCATACACTGTAAGCTGTATATGAAAGGCTGCAGTTATAAGAGCGCTTTTAATTTACATGGTATAGCATTATAATTAAATTTATAAAACTTTTTTAAATTAAATTAAATTTCGTCATCCTTGATTTTTTAATCGTTGCTATTATAATTAAAAGATGCCCGGCCGTGTAGTATACGTCTTTTGGACATGCCCGGGCATGCCAATATATAAAAGGCATATCAAAATGATATCAAAGTGATATCAAATCACAAAATTATATAAAAGTGGTATAAAACCGTATCAAAATGTTATAAATGGGATATAAAGTGTTAATAACAGCTTATCATTTGATAAGGACTTATAAAGGGGTATAAAAAGCTTATCATTTGATATAAAATGTATATTAAACCATATAAAATTATATGAAAATCATATCAAAGTGGGAGGCATTTAGGCGTGATTTGGGGCGGCAAGGGGAGAGAAATGGGCGGGGTTAGGGCATTTGTAGGAGGGGTTATGGTGTGAAAAAGGGGTGGGGCACCTGTCACTTTGAGTTTGATCAGACATGTCCCACTATACTACTTGCGGGACTAGATTTGGTTTCCGTTCGTACAATTCTGGGTACATGGAATTTATTATATAACGTTTTTTGTTTTTTTAGGGGCGTGATATGAAAAATGACCCCATTTTAGAAACACGCCAAAAAAAACCCAACAACAATGCACTCTGCAAACACAAATAACGTACAATAATGTTATAGTTGTAGAAAATATTCGGGCGCTAATGCTGCGCTTATTTTGTAAATTTGAGATTCTTGGCAAATACATTTTGTACAAAATCATTTGTGCCTGTATGCCACACGTCAAGGCGATCTCTATAAGACGGGAACCTAACACTAAATACTACTTGTTATGTGCCATAACGGCCACCATAAAATCCATTGAATGCAGGTACCAACATGCATGCTGGGCCCACTCTATACCTCTCCTGGTGCCAGATGGCTTCCAATGAGTGCAGTGAGAGTGGCTAGAGCTTTATACTTACACTGATTAAAATGAGCCTATGGGGCAGACAGGCCAGTCAGGAGTAGAAGACCAGCTGGAGCCAGCCACACCTCCAGTACAAACTGCAAAGAAAAAGGAGGTCAGTCAGCACATCCCAATGCGCAGGTGCGCGCTGCCATGGCTAGAAACACAAAGGAAAAAAACACAACGCAGCAACACTCTGCAAACACAAATAAAGTACAATAATGCCGTAATTAGAGAAAATATTCTGGCGCTAATGCTGTGCTTATTTTGTAAATTTGATATTCTTGGCAAATACATTTTGTACAAAATTATCTGGGCCCATCTGCTGGCGTCAAGGTGATGTCTGTAAGACAGGAACCTAACACTAAATCCTACCTGTTATGTGCCATAACGGCCACCATAAAAATCACTGAGTGCAGGTTCCACATGCATGCTGGGTCCACTCTGCCTTTTACAATTTTTTGTGCCATAATGGCCTCGATTAAATCCATTGCATTTTTTTTTTCTTTGTGTTCCTAGCCATGGTGGTGTGAACATGTGCATTAGGATATGCTGACTGACCCCGGCTCATACAGCAGGGACTCTGCTGTCTGTGACTGCCGGAACCCTGCTGCTGATCGGACAGGCGCAGCTCCTGCATCTGCCTGATCAACGCGCCCTATCTGTATACCGCTGGGGTTTAGGTCACGTCCCGCTGCACCGTACATGTACGGCAATGGTCGGGAAGGGGTTAAGCCCTACCAGAAAAAATCAGTTTGGACCAAATGCTGAACCTCCATTTTTCAAATCTGACGTCACTTTATCTGGTAATAATTATGGAACACTTTTACTGATTCCTGCTTGTTTTCTCGCAACACATTATACCTCGTGTTAATTTTTATTTTTTTGTGTTTTACCTTTTATGTATATAAAAAAATCAAAAATTTACCGAAAATTTGGAAAAATGTGCAATTTTCTAAATCTGAATTTCTCAGACTTTAAGAAAAATAGTGATTCCTCGCAAAATGGTTATTAATTAACATTCCTCATATGTCTAATTTATGTTGACATCATTCTGTAACTTTCATTTTATTTTTTTAGGATGTTAGAAGGCTTAGAATTTGGGAAGCAATTTTTGAAATTTTCAAAACCATATTTTGAAGGACCAGTTCTCTCATGAAGTGACTTTAAGAAGCTTACATAATAGAAACCACCCAAAAATTACTGCAATTTAGAAATTAAACCTCTCAATTAATTTATTTAGGTGTTCCACAGGAATTCAAGCAAAATGGAGGTGAAATTTAACAATTCCATTTGTTTGTGAAGATTTTCCATTTTATTCCAATTGTCCTGTAACACATCAGGGGTTAACAGCAAAACAAACCTTAGTATTTATTACCCCGATTCTGCAGTTTACGGAAACACCCCACATGTGGTTGTAAATCTCTTCATGTCCACACTGCAGGGCTCAGCAGGGAAGGAGCGCAATATTGTTTTTGGAGGGCAGATTTTGCTGGAATGGTTTTCTGGTGCCATGTCACATCTGAAAAGACCCTGAGGTACCCCTAGAAAGGAAATCCCAAAAAGTGACGCTGTTTTGGAAACTACACCCCTCAAGGAATTGATCGATGGGTGAAGTGAATGCTTTGACCCAAGAGCATCATAAATTTAGAAACACTTTTGTATTATTTTTTAGTCCCACCTTAGAATGCACCGGTGCACCTTATACCATATACCACTGTAACAGTGACAGGCAGTCTATTAGGATCAGCCGGTGGCACAGTCTAATAGACACAGAGTTATGTTAGGGCTCTGGCTGCAATGACAATGGATTGTGTTTGAGGGCCTGATGATGACATAAGGAGCTCCTTCCCTCTATGTGTCTCGATGCTGCAGTTGCTATTGACCATGGCATCTAGGGTGTTAATCCGCTGAGATTGGAGTGGGATTCAAGATTCAGTCAGTGCCGGACTCCTGTAGTGATCCGGAGTGCTGTACCAGCTCAGCCCATGTGGGGGCACTCATGTCCCTGCCACGGGCAACAGACTCTACTCAGGCTGCGCAGACACAGCGCTCCAGACCAATAGTAATGGGAATGAGACTTTTTGCAAAGCCTGAAATTGCTCGTACAGGCTTTACTGTGACCTCTGACCTCCTGTATCATGAATAACTTAGTATATAAGAGGTGAAGAAGACGATTAGTAAGATAATACTGTGATGAATGGGAAACGAATGAGCATAAGTAATAGATTCGCAGCTGTATGTGTATGGCTTCTCAGATGCTGTGAGGAGTCCTCGGTCTACTGTGCTACAGACTGTATTTACATGGCTTTTATACAGCATGTGTATGGGTGCGGCGCCCCCTACCTGCCAGGTGTGTCCCTCGTCTGTTACCCATGAAGTAAGTGACCGCAATGTGATGAGTTTCCTTCTCTTCCAGATGAACATCGTGGCCTGGAGAGATTATAATTCTTCCTTCTCCTTGAATATAACGGAATGGTTTCCCCCCAACATTACCCAGTATAAAATGAATCTGCAGCACGGGACCAATTACACATTTCATCTGCGAGGATTCACATCTGCAGGAGGTGGCGAATATAAAAGTACCAGCGTAGAAACCCCAATCGGAGGTAAAACTAACCAGATCCAGTGACCTCATTCTTTTTCTGTTCCTTAGGAGGGTATAAACGTAACATAACAGAGAAATAAAACTCTAAATGCCTTCAGCCACCACTAGGGGGAGCTCAGGAGCTTACTGAATATACACTGACCTCAATAATAACACAGTGTGCAGTGAGAGACTAAGCTCCCCCTAGTGGAGGCTGCAATCAGAAAGAGTATAATAATATAACTGGAGTAATGTCGGTGCATCTTATGTACAGTCATGTGAAAAAATTAGGACACCCTTTGAAAGCATGTGGTTTTTTGTAACATTTTTAATAAAAGGTTATTTCATCTCCGTTTCAACAATACAGAGAGATTAAAGTAATCCGACTAAACAAAGAAAACTGAAGAAAAGTCTTTTCAAGATCTTCTGTAAATGTCATTCTACAAAAATGCCTATTCTAACTGAGGAAAAAGATAGGACACCCTCACATGTATTCCCTCTTAAATTGGCTCAGATCTCACACAGGTATATCACACCAGGTGCACATAATTAGTAGATCGTTACTCTGCATGTTGAATGAGGCTTGCCCTATTTAAACCTCAGACATTTAGTTTGGTGTGCTCCTGACTGTTGAAGTGAGAGTGAGCACCATGGTGAGAGCAAAAGAGCTGTCAGAGGACTTCAGAAAAAAGATTGTAGCAGCCTATGAGTCTGGGAAGGGATTTAGAAAGATCTCAAAAGATTTTGAAATCAGCCATTCCACTGTCCGGAAGATAGTCTACAAGTGGAGGGCTTTCAAAACAACTGCCAACATGCCCAGGACTGGTCGCCCCAGCAAGTTCACCCCAAGAGCAGACCGCAAGATGCTAAAAGAGGTCTCCAAAAACCCTAAAGTGTCATCTCGAGAACTACAGCAGGCTCTGGCTACTGTTGATGTAGAAGTACATGCCTCTACAATCAGAAAGAGACTGTACAAGTTTAACTTGCATGGGAGGTGTGCAAGGAGGAAACCTTTGCTTTCCAAGAGAAACATCGAGGCCAGACTGACATTTGCCGGAGATAAAGTTGACAAAGACCAGGACTTCTGGAATAATGTTCTTTGGACAGATGAGTCCAAAATTGAATTATTTGGACACAACAGCAGAGGACATGTTTGGCGTAAACCAAACACAGCATTCCAAGAAAAGAACCTCATACCAACTGTGAAGCATGGAGGTGGAAGTGTCATGGTTTGGGGCTGCTTTGCTGCAGCAGGACCTGGTCAGCTCACCATCATAGAATCCACAATGAATTCTACTGTGTATCAGAAGGTGCTTGAAGAACATGTGAGACCATCAGTTAGAAAATTAAAGCTGAAGCGGAACTGGACCATGCAACATGACAATGACCCAAAACATACTAGTAAATCAACCAAAGATTGGCTGAAAAAGAAGAAATGGAGAGTCCTGGAATGGCCAAGTCAAAGTCCAGATTTGAATCCCATTGAGATGCTGTGGGGTGACTTGAAAAGGGCTGTACGTGCAAGAAACCCCTCAAACATCTCACAGCTGAAAAAGTTCTGCATTGAGGAGTGGGGTAAAATTTCCTCAGACCGATGTCGAAGACTGGTAGATGGCTACAAGAACCGTCTCACTGCAGTTATTTCAGCCAAAGGAGGTAACACTCGCTATTAGGGGCAAGGGTGTCCTATCTTTTTCCTCAGTTAGAATAGGCATTTTTGTAGAATGACATTTACAGAAGATCTTGAAAAGACTTTTCTTCAGTTTTCTTTGTTTAGTCGGATTACTTTAATCTCTCTGTATTGTTGAAACGGAGATGAAATAACCTTTTATTAAAAATGTTACAAAAAACCACATGCTTTCAAAGGGTGTCCTAATTTTTTCACATGACTGTATCTGCTAGAGACAGGCAGCCATGTTATATTTCGCCTAGAGATGGGTAGCCATGTTCTACACATCACCTAAAGACAGGCAGCCATGTTATGTCATACTATCACAAGATGCTCACCTCCCTGGTCAGGAGGTTTTGCTACAATTTCTAGTCCTCCATCACTCTGAGACATTATAATCTCCACCACTTCCGTTTTCCCCATCATCCTGGAATCGGGCTCCTCCTCCTCATTGGTACAGGGGCAGGACAAATATAACTGCCTGGGATCCTAGCTCTGCAGCCGTATGTGAAAAATGTGGTGGTCCTGCAGAAACCAATACATATTTGCATTCCCAGGTCGAAAGGAAGAGCTTCTGTCTGTGGTGGTTTTGGTGGAGGTCCTGGGTGATGAAGGCCCTTGGACCGCTGACCCCGGAGGTCCCCCTAGGCTATAATCTGGCCCTGCTTTCACAAACTTCTTTTACACTACAGACTACACCTGAAGGCGTTAAAGGCAACGAGACGACGATCCTTCACAGCTGACAAAAACTCCAGAAACATGATGGTCATTGGTAGAGATAAGCAAATAGAAACCCTCGAAGCCAAATTTCCTTGTGCTTCGTGTCAGTGAATCGATTAAAACTGAAATAGTATAAAAAAACTAAAAAATTCTAACTTACCTCCTCCACTTGCTCGTGACTGGCCGCCAGCCTCCATCTTGCTTGAAGATCTCGGCCAGCGTGATGACATCATACATTACCACGCCAGCCGGCATGATGACGTAATCTCGCGCCACACAGGATTTCGGCCGAGATCTTCAAGAAAGATGGCGGTGACTGTCCCCTCGCAAGCAAATGGAGGCAGTAGGTTTGATGTAATGTTTTTTTTTATTGTTAATTTTACACTCAGATGCCACAATCATGTATGAATGCGGCATCTGAGGGGTAAATGACGGGGGCGGCGCTATCGCAGCTCCCTGTTATTGCACCCGCTACTTACAAAAAAAAAAAGCACATTTTCTTGAGAAATTCGCTCATCTCTAGTCATTGGCATGAGAATCCCCCGCCAGCCCGTCAAAAAAAAACAAAAAAAAAAACAACAATTGGATGTGAAGACTGCAAATCTGTAATCATGACAAAATGTGTCACGGGTCTGTGATCCGGGGAGTCGATATCTCCCGTGTTATGATCTACAGGCCCCAACAGAAGACATGAGCTGGAATGGACACCAGTGACTTCTCGGCTCTCTCCTGTCATTTCTACTGTAAACTACTTATATAACGGGTTTATATACGGTGGTCAGTGACCATAATCCGGACCATGTAGTAGAAGTGGGGGATCAGCACTCACTTCTTGATGCTAATAAATCCTTACTTTATAGCTATGCGTGCAGCGAACCAGTCCCGGGAGGCTCTCCTAGTTCCAGGGTTAGGATGCCGAGCGGTGGTGTGGCTACGGGCCACGTGCTCCTACCTGGATACTAGTGTTCCAAGGTCAGGCCGTGTAGAAGCTATTCAGAAAGCTAGCAGTTAGTAGAAGATAGAATAAGTAAGCCCTAGACTTCGATGCAAGTTGAGTTGATTTTACTTGATGCTTGAAGAAACTGGGAGCAGCTCAGACAGAATCCCAGAAGCTCTTGGCTCCAGGTTTTAGGTTACACTGGCAGGTGAACTGGGTTCCCTTGTCTATAACTGCTGTGCTGAACGCTCCCTCTTTTGTCTGGTTTCTTGTAAGGTGTTTCCTTTATCTGGGCTTTACGCCACAGAAAGCAATCTCAGTGCACGTTGGGCTTCTGATCACACTTTGCTAGACTTCTGATCACACTTTGCAACCTCTTGGCTAGGCTGGCTTAACTTAGACTGCTGATTCTCTGCTTTTCTTCCTGTCCAGGTTCTAGTCCTCTGGCTAGACTAGGCTCGACTAGACTCCTCAACAGGAAAAAACACACCTCCCCTTGGAGAATCTAGGCAAGGCCACTCTCCCAAGGAGGGGGGGGGGGGGGGATGGAATGGTTAGTTCCATTCTACGTATAGCTTACTGCCAGGCACACTGCCACCTGCTGGTAAACCATGCACAGTGCATGAAATACAATACATTGCAGTTACATAGCACCTAATGAACAGACCTGGAAACACATATTGGTTAGGCACTTACGACACTAGCAGGTTGTAGGAATGGTACTGCCCGCTCTGGGGTATATATAAGCAGAATACAGGCCGATGTGATGCATTTAGGCTAAACAGACTTTTTTTAAAAAAGCATGTCAGATTATACAGCATGGTACATATATATAGGAAAAGCGAGGCATATCCAAGATGGAGTCCTAGTATACAGACCCTCCCCTATGGGGTGTGTACCCCCCAATTGGTCCTATAACTGCATGTGACTAGACCCAGGGCACATGCTTCAGGTCATGTTTTAAACATAAGTAGTAACATGAAATCTACATAAACAATCGCATTGGATCCTAATCTGGCTACACAAGTGCAGCGGACTAGACCGATGCTGGGGGGTCCCTTTAAGATGTTATGAGAGACTTTACAGTTTTTGTTGTGACGCCAGTTGCATTTCAGCAACGAGGCACTAAGTCCCCCTATGTAGAAGGTGATGGTGGGACCAGTGGCGTACCAAGGGGGGGGCGGGGGGGGCGGGCCGCCCCGGGTGCCACTCACAAGGGGGGTGCCAGCCAGGCCGCCTGTCTTTAAAAAAAAAATATATATTTTTTATTCTTCAGGGCCGCACCGCCGATCGCCACAGGCGGCGCGGCCCTGGATGTAATTGCGGCCGCTGTGTGCTGTGGGGCAGGGGAGGGAGAGGCGTGTCCCTCCCCTGTTCTTCTGATAGGCCGCAGGCACTAATGCCTGCAGCCTATCAGAGGCCGGCTCAGGCAGCGCGATGATGTCATTATCATCGCGACGCCTGAGACCAGCAGCACACAGCAGGGACACAGGCCGGAAAAGGCTTGCATCGCTGCTGAACTGATGGAGGTAAGTATTTGTTTTTTGTTTTTTTTTCCTCTTTGCGGGGGGGGGGGGGCACTATGGGGGAACTAGCACTATGGAGGGGCACTATGGGGGGTCACTATAGGGGGAGATCTGGCACTATAGGGGGGAGATCTGGCACTATAGGGGGGAGATCATCTGGCACTATAGGGGGGAGATCATCTGGCACTATAGGGGGGAGATCTGGCACTATGGGGGGAGATCTGGCACTATGGGGGGAGATCTGGCACTATAGGGGGGAGATCATCTGGCACTATAGGGGGGAGATCATCTGGCACTATAGGGGGGAGATCTGGCACTATAGGGGGGAGATCTGGCACTATAGGGGGGAGATCATCTGGCACTATAGGGGGGAGATCATCTGGCACTATAGGGGGGAGATCTGGCACTATAGGGGGAGATCTGGCACTATAGGGGAGATCTGGCACTATAGGGGGGAGATCTGGCACTATGGGGGGAGATCTGGCACTATGGGGGGAGATCTGGCACTATAGGGGGGAGATCTGGCACTATGGGGGAACTAGCACTATGGGGGGGCACTATAGGGACAGCTGGCACTATAGGGACAGCTGGCACTATAGGGGGAGCTGACACTATAGAGGGAGCTGGCACCTTTGGGTGGGGGCTGGCACTATAGGGGGGGCTGGCACTATAGGGGGGGGAGCTGGCACTATGGGGACATTTCTTACTGGCACATTATGGGGGGGCACCATGGGGGTATCTGTGGGCTTTTTTTTAATTATTGGCACATTCTGGGGGGCACTATAGGGGAGAGCAGCACTATGGGGCATCTGGTGTTACTATAGGGGCATTATTTGGGGGCACTATGGGGAAGTGGGGGCTCTAAAGTGGTCTTTTGTATTGGAACATTATGGGGGGCACTGGCATTTGGTGGCACTAAGGGGGCATTTTTTTACTGGCACATTATGGGAGGCACTATAGGGGGTAGCGGCACTATGGGGGAGTGGAGCACTATTGGGGCATATGGTGGCACTAAGAAGGGGCATTTTTTTACTGGCACATTGTGGGGGAGGAGCACTATAGGGGCATCTGCTGGGGGCACTAAGGGGCATTTTTTTACTGGCATATTATGGGGGACACTATGGGGAAGGGGGAGAGGAGCAGTATGAGGGCATTTACTGGGGCACTATATAGGGGTATTTTATACTGGCATACATTATGGGGACATTAGCTCAACTGCGGGCACTAAGCGGGGGTATTTCATGTACTGTCATATTATAGGGGAAATTAGTACTACTAGGGGGTATCATGGGGAGCTTTACTACTACTGGGGGCTATGAGGAACATGATTACTAGGGCACTATAGTAGTATTCCCAGGGGGACTGTTTCTGCAGTATAGTATTGGGGGTGGCAGGAAACTAATGTCTGTTTCTCAATCTCTGCAGAGACGGGAGATGGCAGAAAAATCATCATGGCGGTCTGGTTTGAATGGAGAAGATGAGGAAAGAACGTCTACATCAAAGGTGACATCACTGGATGTAAGAGGTATGTGGCGCTATGTAGGAGAGGAGATGCCCCTTATGAACCACTGATCACCCCTGATCACCCCATATAGACTCCCTGATCACCCCCCTGTCATTGATCACCCCCCTGTAAGGGTCCATTCAGAGGTCCGTATGATTTTTACGGATCCACTGATACATGGATCGGATCCGCAAAACACATGCGGACGTCTGAATGGAGCCTTACAGGGGGGTGATCAATGACAGAGGGGTGATCACCCATATACACTCCCTGATCACCTCCGTCATTGATCACCCCCCTGTAAGGCTCCATTCAGACGTCCGTATGATTTTTACGGATCCACTGATACATGGATCGGATCCGCAAAACACATGCGGATGTCTGAATGTTTTGTAATAAATATTATTGAAAACATTGAAAAAAGTTTGTGCATGTTTTCTTAACTTTCTTGGGGGGGGGGGGGTGCCAAACAAAGGGTTCGCCCCGGGTGCCAAATGCTCTAGGTACGCCCCTGGGTGGGACCCAGGCGTAGGAATTCCAGAGTGGTGTAAGGGTTGCCTATAGTGTCCCCTTAGGTGCAGCTTTGCACTTGTCACGGTGCTCCTACTTTGATATCCAGAACCCCAAGCTTGGTCGTCCAAAGCAGTGATAATAGGGTTAACAGTTGAGGGATTTGCTGAATAAATTGAGTCTAGACTGGTATTGCAGTAGTTAACAGCTTTACTTGAATAAACTTGCATCAGGGAACAATTGTCCAACTTTATCTTGGTCATCAGCAGTTTTTTTGTTTAAATTCTGGCAGACGAACACAATCAGCTCTGCTACATCTGTACTCTTTCAGCTCTGCTATGCTGACAGGATTAAATAGGAACTTTTCCTTTTCTTCTGTAGGCTGTAACTTGGCTTTCTGTAGTCTGACTCTGTCTCTTTGTCTTTATCCAGGAAACTACACTTCCTGGCTAGTGAGGTTTGTAGCTGGGCCTCTAGGTCCAACAGAACTGAAGGTGTTCTGCAGGCTTAGGCAGGGCTCACCCGCAAGGGACGAGCTCCCTGCAGCACGACCTCCCTCCTACAGGGGGTCCTCCCAACTGACTTCTCACTCACTAAACTCCTCCCTCTCTAGAGGGGCTGGAATGGACAAAAAGGTTCCATTCCAGACAAACTAGCTCTGCCATTACTGCCGCCACCTGCTGGTGAACATATAAATACAACAGTTGCATTGAAATGAATACACATTTTTGCAAGATCATTTGACATTGGGTCAACCATAAGAGATCGTAGGGGTGCAAAGAGGTGGTAATACCACTCTGGGGTATTACACAAGCATATAGAATAAATCGATATAACATGGTAACCTAATACAATCCCCAATAGTGGCCTGAGGGATAGGTATGTGCACAGAGCCTTGTAGCCATGGACATGTACCGATGAACGGTAGGCGGTAATCCAACATGTGCAAATCATTATCATCTGGGCGATGTGACATTTTTTTTCTTTTCAGATCCTCCTGTCCCGACTGTTGCAATAAAGGATCTCACTTTACAGCTTCAACCGGTGTCTGATGTCCATGGACCAATCAGGTTAGAAACTGCTGAACCGAGTCAGCCCCATATCACGGAATATATCACCTGTAACTAGTGTGGAGTGAATCGATCTTGGGATCATGGATGGGAAGTCGATTCATTCAAACACTTCGTCTTGGTGCTGTCTGAGGCCTGTCTCCGCACAGCAGTAAAATGTGGAGGCAAAATTTCATTTCAGCCGCAGTCGCGTGAGACTTTGGTGAGTGGATACGTTATTTGTATCTGCCTCTTTAAAAACATTTTAAAATACCAATCTGAAGTCTGGTTTGGTACCGAGGTACCAGCCGGTACCAAACCCAACTTTGGATTCCAAATTTTAAATGATTTCAAAGATGCAGAATTGAACACCGAGTTAATTCACCGAAGGTCTCAGACAGCATCAAGACGAATCGACTTCACATCTATGATCCAAAGCTCGATTCACTCCAGTCCTTTATAGAGGGGGAGGGGCTGAGCTCAGAGCGGGGGTGGGCTTGCTGTCAATCACTAGGTGTCGGGGGTAGGACTCTATGAGCCGGGTATTTTGCACTTGTTTTACGGGGAAGGTCACGCGGGCGGAGGCTTTGTGATGTATGAGACCCGATTATTGACCTACCGTGACTGACATCTGCTTTCTTCTTTTATACACAGTCATTATGAAATAATTATCTTTAGTGAACCAAGAAGTAACACGAGTGACTGTCTAGGAGTGACTCACACACATTACAACTCCACCCTGACCCCCTACACTGCGGCACTCCTCCCTGCGCACAACCTGACGGAGTTTATAACACTGGGAGATAGTCAACATTATGGTGGCTTCTATAATGCTCCTCTCATCCCAAACCTGGAGTACATGGTGTATGTGCGGGTCACCAGCAAATGGAAGGAGGTATGAGCTCCCTGTGGATTATAATCCTGTCCAATAATTATTTCATGTGAACGTTCTGGAGATTTCCTCTATATATCTCTATAACCCGATGGTCTACTAAATAGAAGAACACATCCATGGATTTTATGACTCACGATCACATGTCCAAATGTCTTCTATTATTGCTCTTCTCAATCATGGTGGTTTATGCTCCCATCCCTGAGATGACCAGTCTAGAAGACCCTAGAACCCAAAGTTACAGTCATGGTTCCTTGACCCAGTTTGTTTGTTTACCTTCACTTCTTTGGATTGTCTTCAGAACATTCTCAAAGTCCATTGAGGACGAAATGGTGTTTCAGTAAGCGACTTCTATATAGTACCAAAACAGCCATATGCCTACCATCATCTCATATAGTTTGTACCTTTTAACTGGATGGTAGTTTGGTGCTTACTGCTGAGAAGACATGATTCCTATGGTGCCATGGACTGGTTTATTCTCCCTTAACTCCCATGTTTCATGATCATGCGAGTTTTAGAAGTTACCAAAATGTTGTTAGGTTAAAGAAGCCCAAACAAGCTAGGGACCCTACCGAGAAACTCTAACCATTTGATTTTGGTGGTGAAATCATCAATAGTGATGTAACTGCTGCGGGCTACAGTTGTCCACTTTGGTCAAATGACAACATATCATCACATGAATGCAATGGTGGAAGTGTGAAACTGCTCTCCTAATAAGAACCCATGACTGTGGCCCTGCGGTATGCTGTGGTTTGATCTAGTATAAAACCCATTTCTGGTGAAGCAGTGATAATCTGCATAACATGCCCTATTATGGACCCATTTGTTGTTGTTTTAGTTGTTTTTTATAGTTTCTTTTATTGATTTCTCTATTTTCTTCTTTAAAGGCTAAGTCGTCGTGTGTGTTTCTGGACTTCTTCACAGGTAAGTCTTCAGATCAGTCATCGGGCAATGATGAGTTGTAGGAAGCTCTGGAGATCCTGGTAATGTAGAGAATCTTACAGGCAATGCCCCCTGGGAAACTACCTGTACCACCTGTAGGTGGCTGGTTTTTCGAGTAAATTTCCCCACTAATGGTTATAAAACCAATTTTGCAGGACAATTTGTGACCTTTCTCTTTGCTTGACAATTTAGAAAATTGATGATGAAATGGAGGTGATCTCTAAAGAGCCGTAAATCGGACCAGACTTATAAAGTAGAATGGGTGAAAATGGTGCACTTTCTTTGAAAGTTGTGTGCTTCCCATCAAAATCGCTCCAACCACCTCCTTTCTTAGACTGGAAAAACAATGCGGACCACTCTCTGTGGACCACTCTTTAAATCCTGTCCTGTAGGCGGCACTTGAAAGGAGGATAATGTATTTAGAGAACCAGGATGACCGATCCCCACCTCTCTCTCTTCTTCAGCTAAAGATCTGCTCCGCGGCCCGGTTCCTGTGATCGCGGGGTCTGTGGCTGCTCTGCTCTTACTCCTGGTCTTACTGGTTCTGGCTGGTTTATGGAGGACTGGATTTTATCGGTTTGTGTTTTCACATTGTTGTGATTTTTACATAAATATCTGCAAAACATTGAAGAGATTTCATATGATTAATTGTACTGTGATCCCACTTATTATGTGGTGGAGTTACCGCCCTCCAGACCCCTGCACCATCAATGTAAACCCTGGTCTCTCCATACCTCACAGTATATGGTGCCACAATCAGCAGGACTTATGCCAGTGAAGAAGCTTTGCTGATTGGACCAATCCATTCTGTAGAATCACTTTACTATTTGTCAGGACAGTACTAGGGGTGGTACTACATTATGGGCACTTCTATGTAGAGGTACATTTGTAAGGGTATTACCAGGGCTGGTATTATTGTGTGGGTACTAATATGTTTAATACTCTGTGCAAAAATCTGTAATCCAGTGTCCCGGTTTGCAGATGAACTCCGCTGAGATTTTCCATAAAAGGAACGCCTCCTCACATCATTAGCGGTGCGACCGGAAGTTAGGCGGTAGGGTAATGTAACGTTACACCGGTTGTGGCGTGTGGTATCCTCAGCGTTGCACGTGACCAGGAAGTGGTGATGGCTACTCATGTGATCTAGAGCAGAGGACGCTCTGGCTTCCGATGGGTCCTAAAAGCGGGTCAAAGAACGAGTCCACAGGTTTCTAAATGTTGGATATATCATTAATATGAGGACATTATGTCCAACATCTAGAAACCTGTGGACATAGCGACATCTAGTGGTGACTACCTATCACTATACCACATAAGGTTCTTTTTATCTTTTTTCCATGTTTACTATTTTTTGGGGGATTTTATTACAATTGGTACTAATTGTGTTTTCATTTGTATTTTCTGTCAGGAAATTAAAAAAGACAGAAGAAATCCCGCTAAAGTCTGGACTGGGTTGGTGTATACAATATAGATATGTATATGACATGTGCTAATCTCCCACTGCAGCCATCAAACCCCAAGTCCTCGTTACAGCACACCAAGGCTCAGGCACAGCACCCACTGCCCCAAGGCCTAATCACAGCACCTGAAACTTAATCACACCATCCTGAGGCCTAATCACAGCCCTCACTACTCTGGGGCCTATTCACAGCACCTGATACTTATGATACTTAATCACAGCGCACTGAGGCCTAATCACAGCACACTGAGGCCTAATCACAGCACACTGAGGCCTAATCACAGCACACCGAGGCCTAATCACAGCGCACTGAGGCCTAATCACAGCACACTGAGGCCTAATCACAGCACGCTGAGGCCTAATCACAGTGCACTGAGGCCTAATCACAGCACACTGAGGCCTAATCACAGCACACTGAGGCTTAATCACAGCACACTGAGGCCTAATCACAGCACACTGAGGCCTAATCACAGCACGCTGAGGCCTAATCACAGCACACCGAGGCCTAATCACAGCACACTGAGGCCTAATCACAGCACGCTGAGGCCTAATCACAGTGCACTGAGGCCTAATCACAGCACGCTGAGGCCTAATCACAGCACACTGAGGCTTAATCACAGCACACTGAGGCCTAATCACAGCACACTGAGGCCTAATCACAGCACGCTGAGGCCTAATCACAGCACACCGAGGCCTAATCACAGCACACTGAGGCCTAATCACAGCACGCTGAGGCCTAATCACAGCACGCTGAGGCCTAATCACAGCACGCTGAGGCCTAATCACAGCACGCTGAGGCCTAATCACAGCGCACTGAGGCCTAATCACAGCACACTGAGGCCTAATCACAGCACACTGAGGCCTAATCACAGCACCCCAAGGCCTAATCACAGCACACTGAGGCCTAATCACAGCACCCAAGGCCTAATCACAGCACGCTGAGGCCTAATCACAGCACACCGAGGCCTAATCACAGCACACTGAGGCCTAATCACAGCACACTGAGGCCTAATCACAGCACACTGAGGCCTAATCACAGCACACTGAGGCCTAATCACAGCACACTGAGGCCTAATCACAGCACACTGAGGCCTAATCACAGCACGCTGAGGCCTAATCACAGCACGCTGAGGCCTAATCACAGCACGCTGAGGCCTAATCACAGCACGCTGAGGCCTAATCACAGCACACCTGAGGCCTAATCACAGCACACCTGAGGCCTAATCACAGCACGCTGAGGCCTAATCACAGCACGCTGAGGCCTAATCACAGCACGCTGAGGCCTAATCACAGCACGCTGAGGCCTAATCACAGCACACCGAGGCCTAATCACAGCACACTGAGGCCTAATCACAGCGCACTGAGGCCTAATCACAGCACACTGAGGCCTAATCACAGTACCCCAAGGCCTAATCACAGCACCCCAAGTCCTCGTTACAGCACACCAAGGCTCAGGCACAGCACCCACTGCCCCTAAGGCCTAATCACAGCACCTGAAACTTAATCACAGCATCCTGAGGCCTAATCACAGCCCTCACTACTCTGGGGCCTAATCACAGCACCTGATACTTATGATACTTAATCACAGCACACTGAGGCCTAATCACAGCGCACTGAGGCCTAATCACAGCACACTGAGGCCTAATCACAGCACGCTGAGGCCTAATCACAGTGCACTGAGGCCTAATCACAGCACACTGAGGCCTAATCACAGCACACTGAGGCTTAATCACAGCACACTGAGGCCTAATCACAGCACACTGAGGCCTAATCACAGCACGCTGAGGCCTAATCACAGCACACCGAGGCCTAATCACAGCACACTGAGGCCTAATCACAGCACTCTGAGGCCTAATCACAGCACGCTGAGGCCTAATCACAGCACGCTGAGGCCTAATCACAGCACGCTGAGGCCTAATCACAGCACACCGAGGCCTAATCACAGCACACTGAGGCCTAATCACAGCACGCTGAGGCCTAATCACAGCACACTGAGGCCTAATCACAGCACACTGAGGCCTAATCACAGCACACTGAGGCCTAATCACAGCACACTGAGGCCTAATCACAGCACACTGAGGCCTAATCACAGCACACTGAGGCCTAATCACAGCACCCCAAGGCCTAATCACAGCACGCTGAGGCCTAATCACAGCGCACTGAGGCCTAATCACAGCACACCGAGGCCTAATCACAGCACACCGAGGCCTAATCACAGCACACTGAGGCCTAATCACAGCACGCTGAGGCCTAATCACAGCGCACTGAGGCCTAATCACAGCACGCTGAGGCCTAATCACAGCACACTGAGGCCTAATCACAGCACACTGAGGCTTAATCACAGCACCCCAAGGCCTAATCACAGCACCCCAAGGCCTAATCACAGCACACTGAGGCCTAATAACAGCACACTGAGGCCTAATCACAGCACCCCGAGGCCTAATCACAGCACGCTGAGGCCTAATCACAGCGCACTGAGGCCTAATCACAGCACACTGAGGCCTAATCACAGCGCACTGAGGCTTAATCACAGCACACTGAGGCCTAATCACAGCGCACTGAGGCCTAATCACAGCACACTGAGGCCTAATCACAGCGCACTGAGGCTTAATCACAGCACACTGAGGCCTAATCACAGCACACTGAGGCCTAATCACAGCACACTGAGGCCTAATCACAGCACGCTGAGGCCTAATCACAGAGCACTGAGGCCTAATCACAGCACACTGAGGCCTAATCACAGCACACTGAGGCCTAATCACAGCACACTGAGGCCTAATATCAGCACACTGAGGCCTAATCACAGCACACTGAGGCCTAATCACAGCACACTGAGGCCTAATCACAGCACACTGAGGCCTAATCACAGCACACTGAGGCCTAATCACAGCACACTGAGGCCTAATCACAGCACACTGAGGCCTAATCACAGCACACTGAGGCCTGATCACAGCACACTGAGGCCTAATCACAGCACACTGAGGCCTAATCACAGCACACTGAGGCCTAATCACAGCACACTGAGGCCTAATCACAGCACACTGAGGCCTAATCACAGCACGCTGAGGCCTAATCACAGCACACTGAGGCCTAATCACAGCACCCTGAGGCCTAATCACAGCACACTGAGGCCTAATCACAGCACACTGAGGCCTAATCACAGCACACTGAGGCCTAATCACAGCACACTGAGGCCTAATCACAGCACCCTGAGGCCTAATCACAGCACACTGAGGCCTAATCACAGCACGCTGAGGCCTAATCACAGCACACTGAGGCCTAATCACAGCACCCTGAGGCCTAATCACAGCACACTGAGGCCTAATCACAGCACACTGAGGCCTAATCACAGCACACTGAGGCCTAATCACAGCACCCTGAGGCCTAATCACAGCACACTGAGGCCTAATCACAGCACACTGAGGCCTAATCACAGCACCTGAGGCCTAATATCAGCACCCTGAGGCCTAATCACTGCACCTGAGTGCCTAATATTAATGTCCTGAGGCCTAATCACATGTTATAAATGTAATAATAATACATTACAGGCAAGAAGAACATTCCTGTTGAGAATTTGTTGGACGTCGTTAAAACCTTGCGCTATAAGGAAATGTTTAATAATGAAGAAGATGAGGAGAACGCCGACATGTTACCTGCAGGGCGTTACCTGGAATACAAGGTTACTGCTGTCTGAGACTGTCCATTATGTTTGTCTGTTGTCCAGGACCCATCATCTATCTGCCTTTCTCTCTAGGAACTTCCCAGTGGATTATTGCATCAGTGTAAAATCAGTCAATTTGAAGAAAACAAGATAAAAAATCGCTATAATAAAGTTGTACCTTGTAAGTGTCAAATATTACATTGATCTCATACTGATTCAGGTTCTCATACCGATTCAGCTTCTCATACCGATTCAGCTTCTCATACCGATTCAGCTTCTCATACCGATTTAGCTTCTCATTCCGATTCAGCTTCTCATACTGATTCAGCATCTGATACCGATTCAGCTTCTCATACCGATTCAGCTTCTCATACCGATTCAGCTTCTCATACCGATTCAGCTTCTCATACCGATTCAGGTTCTAATACCGATTCAGCTTCTCATACCGATTCAGCTTCTCATACAGATTCAGCTTCTCATACCGATTCAGCTTCTCATACCGATTCAGCTTCTCATACAGATTCAGCTTCTCATACCGATTCAGCTTCTCATACCGATTCAGCTTCTCATACCGATTCAGCTTCTCATACCGATTCAGCTTCTCATACCGATTCAGCTTCTCATACCGATTCAGCTTCTCATACAGATTCAGCTTCTCATACCGATTCAGCTTCTCATACCGATTCAGCTTCTCATACCGATTCAGCTACTCATACATATTCAGCTTCTCATACCGATTCAGCTTCTCATACCGATTCAGCTACTCATACATATTCAGCTTCTCATACCGATTCAGGTTCTCATACCGATTCAGCTTCTCATACCGATTCAGCTTCTCATACCGATTCAGGTTCTCATACCGATTCAGCTTCTCATACTGATTCAGCTTCTCATACCGATTCAGCTTCTTATACCGATTCAGCTTCTCATACCGATTCAGGTTCTAATACAGATTCAGCTTCTTATACAGATTCAGCTTCTCATACCGATTCAGCTTCTCATACCGATTCAGCTTCTCATACCGATTCAGCTTCTTATACCGATTCAGCTTCTCATACCGATTCAGGTTCTAATACCGATTCAGCTTCTCATACCGATTCAGCTTCTCATACCGATTCAGCTTCTCATACCGATTCAGGTTTTCATCCAGATTCAGCTTCTAATACCGATTCAGCTTCTCATACCGATTCAGCTTCTCATACCGATTCAGCTTCTCATACCGATTCAGCATCTGATACCGATTCAGCTTCTCATACCGATTCAGCTTCTCATACCGATTCAGCTTCTCACATACAGATGTGTCCACACTTAACTGCTCACTTATCTGAACATGTCCTGAGATGACGTCACAAAATGACGTTATATCTAAATTGGATGAATTGCAATACAACGTTCAGACAGCAGGTGGCGCCTTGTGTTACTAGATAATACCTGAACATGAGGTCAAGACCTGGTAATGGAATTACAACTGTGATATTTGGCCGGGTTGACACCACGTCTTTGTCTTACATTTAACGTATATAAAAAATGAATTGCATACATTAAACAAATGACCTGTGCCATTCTTCACTATAATTCCATATAGATACACTTGGTGTCAGCAGACACTGCTAGTCTAGTATTATAGTTATTATATTCACAATAACACACCCCAACCACAGTATTAAGCTACAAGCACACGACCGTGTGCCCCCCACGGCCCGCAAACGGTGGGTCGGCAATCCACGGCTGCCGGCCGTGTGCACCACACATCACGGACCCATTCACTTGATGGTGGATGACACTGTTACAAATTGTTACAAATTTTCTACAATCATCTTCTTCGGTGGAAAGTCTTGGATGTGACGGTTTAGAATTCACAGATACTGAGCTGTTTTCTCTTGGTTTTGCAGATGATGATTCCCGGGTGATGCTGAGATCAAGTCTCTCTGGATCGGATTATATTAACGCTTCTTATATCCATGTAAGTATAACACTTCATCTGGCCGTATCTTATTCTACACCTAGTATTACTGTATATACACTGAATGGCCACTTTATTATGGCCTCTGCCCCTACACAACAGGGGCCATCCTGTAAGAAAATTAGACGGGTGACCCCAGAGTTCAGCATAAAAACAAAATATGATTTCCATGGATCATGTTCACTGTGAGTCCACTTTAGAATGGGAACATCAAGCTATCTTAGCAGCTAATTCAGCATCTCTGGGACCATGTTGATGGTCGTGTTCACTCTATTGATCCCCCCCACACACCCTCTACAGCAGCTGTGGGACCAACTCGATGGTCACTTTCTCTCTATGGTTCTTCCCCCACGCCCCCTCCAGAAACTGTGGAACCACCATAATGGTTGTGTTCTCTATGGTCCTCCCTCACGGCCCCTCCAGCAGCTGTGGGACTACCTCGATAGTTGTGTTCGTTCTATGGATCCCTTCCCACGACCCCTCCAGCAGCTGTGGGACTACCTTGATGGTTGTGTTCTCTATGGATCCTCCCTCATGCCCCCTCCAGCAGCTGTGGGACTACCTTGATGGTTGTGTTCTCTATGGATCCTCCCTCATGCCCCCTCCAGCAGCTGTGGGACTACCTCGATGGTCCTGTTCGTTCTATGGATTCTCCCCCACGCCCCCTCCAGCAGCTGTGGGACCACCTTGATGGTCATGTTCGCTCTTTGGATTCTCCTCCACACACTCTCCAGCAGCTGTGGGACCACCTTGATGGTCATGTTTGCTCTATGGATCCTCTTCCACACACTCTCCAGCAGCTGTGGGACCACCTTGATGGATCCTCCCCACATTTCCTGCGGTAGCTATGAGACCACCTCGATGGGCGTGTTCGCTCTATGAATCTTTCCCACACCCCCTCCAGCAGCTGTCGGACCATCTTGATGGATCCTTCCCATGTCCCCTCCGGTAGCTGTGGGACCACCTTGATAGATGCTTCCCACGCCCCCTCCAGCAGCTGTGGCACCACCTTGATGGTAATGTTCACTCTATTGATCCTCCCTATGCCCCCCTCCAACATCTCCAACATCTGCGGGACCACCTAGATCAGTGATGGCTAACCTTGGCACTCCAGCTGTGGTGAAACTACAACTCCCAGCATGCTCCATTTATTTCTATAGCGTTATGAGAGCAGCCAAGCATCTTGGGAGTTGTAGTTTTAACACAGCTGGAGTGCCAAGGTTAGCCATCACTGACCTAGATGGTCATATTCACTCTATTGATCCTCCCTATGCCCCCTCCAACATCTGTGGGACCACCTCGATGGTCATATTCACTCTATGGATCCTCCCTATGCCCCCTCCAACATCTGTGGGACCACCTCAATGGTCGTGTTCACTCTATGGTTGTCCCACCACGTCCCTTCCAGATGCTGTGGGAGCACCTAGATGGTCGTATTCTCTCTATGGATCCCACCGTGCCCTCTCCAGCAGCTGTGGGACCATCATGATGGTCATGTTCACTCTATGGATCCCCTCCACAACCCCTCCAGCATCTGTGGGATGACCACAATGGTCATGTTTCGCTCTATAGATACTCCCCAAACCCTCTCCAGCAGCTGTGGGACCACCTTGATGGTCATGTTCGCTCTATGGATCCCCCACACTCCCCCTCCAGCATCTGAGGGGTGCATTGCAGTCAGCAAGGCTCCAGATATCTAGTCTACCAGGACCTTGAGTCCCCTGTGCTGCATCCAGTGGTTACTCTGGATACTAGCTGCTGCTCAGAATAATGGGACTATAGTGCTATATACTACAACTGTTCTTATATTCATCATATTACAACTAGCATGATATGTTATACACAGTACTACAACTAGTACTATATGTAATATTGTAAGGGGGTCAGACCTTACAGATATAACCTTTTTGGCCCTGAGTGGATTATGTAGCCCCCCGTTCTGAGGTGGCCAAAGGAATGTAACCTAAACAAGGTGAACATTATGTGACTCGCGTGGGGAAACGAGCTTATGGTCACAGCAGTGTTTTAGTCTCAATGGGCACACAGGCTTAAAGGCCACAAGTTATTTAGGTACATTGTCTTTTTAAAGAGGCCAACCCTTCCCTCCCCTCTCCTGACATGCCTGTGCTAATAGCTTCATGCACCCCCCGTGATAACAATCCTGGAGCATCTATTCTTATAGCTCTATGTTCTGCCATTCCTTTATTATTTTTACATCTCCACAATCTGGTTAGTTACTCGCAGGATAAGGGTGCATTCACATGACCGTTTGTATTTTGCGGTCCGCAAAACAAAAACGGATGTCATCTGTGTGATGTCCGTGTTGCATCCGTTTTAGTTTTTTTGTGGACCTTTTGTAACAATGGGTATCTTTGTCCAGAAAACTAACAAAAATAGGACATGTTCTATCTTTTTTTTGGGACTTCGGAACAGACATACTGATGTGGACAGCGCACAGTTTTTTTTTTGCCATGTGCTCTTACTGTATACTTCAGGATGTTAAGGGGGTCGTGCAGTGGCCTAATGTAGATGATGACTTGCCCTATGCAGGCGCCTCAGCAGCCGGTGGGCTAGACTACGTCAGGTCAGATTGTAGGCCACGGCTGCTTACAGGGTGCACAGGGTAGACAACTCTTTTTGACCCTCCTGGTCCAGCCACATCTCCTCTGCACAGCTATAGATGCCTTCTCTACATACACAAAAGACCCATTACTCTCAAATATTGTTCACAAATCTGTCTAAATCTGTGTCAGTGAGCGCTTCTCCTTTGTCGAGATAATCCATCCCACCTCACAGGTGTGGCATTATCAAGGTGCTGATTAGACAGCATGAATATTGCACAGGTGTGCCTTAGACAGCCCACAATATAAGGCCACTCTGAAGTGTGCAGATTGATCACACAGAACAATGCCACAGATGTCGCAACGTTTGTAGGAGCGTGCAATTGGCTGTTGCCCGTCCAATGAATGTTCATTTCTCTACCATAATCCATCAGAGAATTTGGCAGTACATCCAACCGGCCTCACAACTGCAGACCACGTGTAACCACACCAGCCCAGTTCTTGCATGGCCAGCATACTCACCGGACATGTCACCCATTGAGCATGTTTGGGATGCTCTGGATCGGCGTATACGACAGCGTGTTCCAATTCCTGACAATATTCTGCAACTTCACACAGCTATTGAAGGAGTGGACCAACATTCCACAGGCCACAATCAACAACCTGATCAACTCTATGCCACGGAGATGTGTTGGACTGCGTGAGGCAAATGGTGGCCACACCAGATACTGACTGGTTTTCTGACCCCCCCACCCCAGTAAGGCCAAACTGTGCACATTTCAGAGTGTTCTTTTATTGTGGGCAGTCTAAGGCACACCTGTGCAATATTCATGCTGTCTAATCAGCACCTTGATATGCCACACCTGTGAGGTGGGATGGATTATCTCGGCAAAGGAGAAGAGCTCACTGACACAGATCTAGACAGATTTGTGAACAATATTTGAGAGTAATGGGTCTTTCGTGTATGTAGAAAATGTTTCAGATCTTTGAGTTCAGCTCATGCAAAATGGGAGCAAAACCGAAAGTGTTGCTTTTATATTTTTGGTCAGTTTATTTCCCGCAGCGGCAGATGCACCCCCAGGCTCTGTGGTATACGTCTCTCCTGTGGTGTCTCCCATGAGGCTCCCTGCACTACTATAGTCTACAGCAGACATGCTCAACCTGCGGCCCTCCAGCTGTTGTAAAACTACAACTCCCACAATGCCCTGCTGTAGGCTGATAGCTGTAGGCTGTTCAGGCATGCTGGGAGTTGTAGTTTTGCAACAGCTGGAGGGCCGCAGGTTGAGCATGCCTGGTCTACAGTATATATCCTCGGGTGAATGTGCAGCGACCTCAATGTGTAGAAAATCAACCTACTAGTGGAACAGCTGCTATCCTACAGATTGCACTCATCAGTACTGGAGAAGCACATCAGAGGGTAGGTTATCCTACAAGTGTCCCTATGGCACTGGCCATCAGAGCAGTCACATATTACCCATGGGTCCTTTCAGTAGTATTTAGCTCCTAGAAAAGGCTCCACCACTTACCAAAATACTGTCCTTAGGAATGAGAAAGGACCACTTATTCCCTCTATTTACTATGGGCAGTAAACTGGTAGAGAAGCCAAAAAGCATGACCGGAGAAGGACAAAACTGTGTGTAGACTATACCGCAACCCCCTCAGAACGTATGTACGGTATACCACGAGTCTCCTCAAAATGTATGTACGGTATACCACGAGTCTCCTCAAAATGTATGTACAGTATACCATGAGTCTTCTCAGAACGTATGTACAGTATACCACGAGTCTTCTCAGAATGTATGTACAGTATATCACGAGTCTCCTCAGAATGTATGTACAGTATACCATGAGTCTCCTCAGAATGTATGTACAGTATATCACGAGTCTCCTCAGAATGTATGTACAGTATATCACGAGTCTCCTCAGAATGTATGTACAGTATACCATGAGTCTCCTCAGAATGTATGTACGGTATACTATGAGTCTCAGAATGTATGTACGGTATATCACGAGTCTCCTCAGAATGTATGTACAGTATACCATGAGTCTCCTCAGAATGTATGTACGGTATACTATGAGTCTCCTCAGAATGTATGTACAGTATACCATGAGTCTCCTCAGAATGCATGTACAGTATACCATGAGTCTCCTCAGAATGTATGTACAGTATACCACGAGTCTCCTCAGAATGCATGTACAGTATACCATGAGTCTCCTCAGAATGTATGTACAGTATACCATGAGTCTCCTCAGAATGCATGTACGGTATATCACGAGTCTCCTCAGAATGTATGTACAGTATACCATGAGTCTTCTCAGAACGTATGTACAGTATACCATGAGTCTTCTCAGAACGTATGTACAGTATACCACGAGTCTCCTCAGAATGTATGTACAGTATACCATGAGTCTTCTCAGAACGCATGTACAGTATACCACGAGTCTCCTCAGAACGTATGTACGGTATACTATGAGTCTCCTCAGAATGCATGTACAGTATACCATGAGTCTCCTCAGAATGCATGTACAGTATACCACGAGTCTCCTCAGAATGCATGTACAGTATACCACGAGTCTTCTCAGAATGCATGTACAGTATACCACGAGTCTCCTCAGAACGTATGTACAGTATACCATGAGTCTCCTCAGAACGTATGTACAGTATACCATGAGTCTCCTCAGAATGTATGTACAGTATACCATGAGTCTTCTCAGAACGTATGTACAGTATACCACGAGTCTTCTCAGAATGTATGTACAGTATACCACGAGTCTCCTCAGAATGTATGTACAGTATACCATGAGTCTCCTCAGAATGTATGTACAGTATATCACGAGTCTCCTCAGAATGTATGTACAGTATACCACAGGTCTCCTCAGGATGTTTGGACGGTATATCACGAGTCTTCTCAGAATGCATGTACAGTATACCACGAGTCTTCTCAGAATGCATGTACAGTATACCATGAGTCTCCTCAGAATGTATGTACAGTATATCACGAGTCTCCTCAGAATGTATGTACGGTATATCACGAGTCTCCTCAGAATGTATGTACAGTATACCATGAGTCTCCTCAGAATGCATGTACGGTATATCACGAGTCTCCTCAGAATGTATGTACAGTATACCATGAGTCTTCTCAGAACGTATGTACAGTATACCATGAGTCTTCTCAGAACGTATGTACAGTATACCACGAGTCTCCTCAGAATGTATGTACAGTATACCATGAGTCTTCTCAGAACGCATGTACAGTATACCACGAGTCTCCTCAGAACGTATGTACGGTATACTATGAGTCTCCTCAGAATGCATGTACAGTATACCATGAGTCTCCTCAGAATGCATGTACAGTATACCACGAGTCTCCTCAGAATGCATGTACAGTATACCACGAGTCTTCTCAGAATGCATGTACAGTATACCACGAGTCTCCTCAGAACGTATGTACAGTATACCATGAGTCTCCTCAGAACGTATGTACAGTATACCATGAGTCTCCTCAGAATGTATGTACAGTATACCATGAGTCTTCTCAGAACGTATGTACAGTATACCACGAGTCTTCTCAGAATGTATGTACAGTATACCACGAGTCTCCTCAGAATGTATGTACAGTATACCATGAGTCTCCTCAGAATGTATGTACAGTATATCACGAGTCTCCTCAGAATGTATGTACAGTATACCACAGGTCTCCTCAGGATGTTTGGACGGTATATCACGAGTCTTCTCAGAATGCATGTACAGTATACCACGAGTCTTCTCAGAATGCATGTACAGTATACCATGAGTCTCCTCAGAATGTATGTACAGTATATCACGAGTCTCCTCAGAATGTATGTACGGTATATCACGAGTCTCCTCAGAATGTATGTACAGTATACCACGAGTCTTCTCAGAATGCATGTACAGTATAAATGCATGTAAAGTTTTGCCAATAAACTGTATAATTGATTTCATGTGTTCTGGTATTTTCTTATAGGAGTTTATATTGTGTTTTAGGCCGAATGCACACGTCCGCGTTCCACGGCTGTGAGCGGTCCGTGGTATCCCGGCCTGGCATCCTGCTGAGAGCAGGAGCGCACGGCGTCATTGGTTTCTGCTATGACGCCGTGCGCTTCATGCCGCCGCTGCACTACAGTAATACACTCGTATAGATCTATACTAGTGTATTACTGTAGTGCAGCGACAGCATGAAGCGCACGGCGTCATAGCAGAAACCAATGACGCCGTGCGCTCCTGCTCTCAGCAGGATGCCAGGCCGGGATACCACGGACTGCTCACAGCCGTGGAATGCGGACGTGTGCATTCGGCCTAAAACACAATATAAACTCCTATAAGAAAATACTAGAATACATGAAATCAATTATACAGTTTATTGGCAAAAATTCATGAACTGGTCTTGGTATGTGACTGTTACTAGTTCACCTTAATTCTAAATTTAAAACGAGTCCAGCAGCAGCATTCAGCTCCTCCAGGTTTCCTCTGGGCTCGGCTATCAGGCCTGCTGCTGGCTGGGGGCGGGCTTACAGTGAGTCAGACTCAAATGAGGATCATCGCTGGATTCGTTGATCTGTGCGGCGTGCGGTGCCTGGACTCGGAGTCAGAAGAGAAGAGGATCACGTGAGAGAGGGGGCGGGCGCTGCGCTGCGCAACATGAATAATTATGGCTCGGACGGCGAGCAGGCGCTGCGCTGCGCAAATATTTCTGGCAAACATTTTAAAGGGGCCGCCGCGGAGACGAGTGGGCCCCCTAACTTACAGTGGGCCCCGGCACTTGCCCGGGTTTGCCGGGTTCTGACGCCGGCCCTGTCCCAAGGATTCTTCTTTGAATGATGAAATCACAAAGGAAGAGGCGGCAGTTTCGTATGCCTCTTTTGATGAGGCGGTAGAATTATTAAGGAGATACGGTCATAGAGCGTTGTTAGCTAAAGCTGATGTTAAAGCTGCATTTAGATTGCTCCCTGTAAAACCATCTGGTTTTAATTCACTTGGTTTTAGCTTTGAGGGGGAATTCTTCTTTGATAAATGCCTACCTATGGGTTTTTCTAAATCATGTGTCTATTTTGAAGCATTTTCTTCCTTTTTACATTGGGTGGTCCAAGAGTCGTTTCCAGGTGGCGGAATTTTGCACTATTTAGATGACTTTTTGTTTGTAGGTCCTGCTGAGTCTGAGTGCTGTGAGCAGTTATTGCAGGGGTTCTTAAGAATATGTTCGAAATTTGGTATCCCAATAGCTCAAGAAAAAACTATATTTCCGTGCTGTTGTTTAGAATTTTGGGGTATTGAATTGGACAGCGTGAGGATGGAATTTCGTTTGCCTGAAAAGAAGTTGCTTGATCTTAGTTTGTTTATCTTAAGGTTATTGGCTAAGAATAAATGTACATTAAGGGAGCTGCAGTCTCTGTTGGGCTCCTTAAACTTCGCTTGCAGGATCATTCCTATGGGGAGAGTATTTTCAAAGCGGTTATATTTTGCCACAAGAGGTTTAAAGTCCCCCATGGCGCACATTAGATTATCTAGACCTTTAAAAGATGACTTATTGTTGTGGTTGGATTTTTTGAAAAAATTTAATGGTAAGGTTTGTTTTCAGGAAGAATTTATGGATTCGGATGCGTTACAATTGTTCACAGATGCAGCAGGTAGTGTAGGCTTTGGGGCTTTTTGGAATAATAAATGGAGCGCAGGGGTGTGGCCCGAGTCTTGGATTGTAAATAAGTTTGTAGCTAATTTAGTTTTATTAGAGTTATTTCCGGTGGTTGTAGCTATTGTTATTTGGGGTTCATACTTTAGTAATAAACGGATTCTTTTGTTCACAGACAACCAAGGGGTTGTATTTGCAGTAAATACGTTGTCTTCAAAGTGTGAAAAGACTGTTCGTTTATTGAGACATCTAGTATTGTGTTGTATGAAATTTAACATTTGGTTGAAGGCTAGATACATTCCAGGTAAAAAGAATGACATTGCAGATGCATTATCTCGATTTCAGTGGAAAAGATTCCGGGAGCTCGCGCCAGAAGCAGACTTGGAGGGTGTCCCGTGCCCGGAGCATCTGTGGGATCTAGTTATGATCTAATATTCAAAAGTCTCAAAAAGTCTCTGGCACCTAGAACATGGGATGCTTATTCATCCGCATGGAATAGGTGGCTTTCTTTTAATAGAAGTGAAGGTGGGACTGCAATAATTAACACTGAGGATGGAGGTTTAGCCTTCATTTCATCTATGTTAGAGAATGATTGCTCCTTTTCGCATTTGTCAAAGACAGTGGCGGGAGTGTCATTTTTCCAGAAGTTGTACGGTCAGCCATGCTTGTCAAATTCTTTTATTATTAAACAGGTCTTGAGGGGTGTAAGGAGGAGCAATCTAAAGAAGGATAAGCGTTGCCCAGTATCGCTAAGCCTGCTATTGAAATTAGTGGAGGTGCTGGATAGTGTTACCAAAAATTTGTTTGAAGCATCTTTATTTAAAACTGCGTTTATTTTAGCCTTCTTTGGAGCCTTTAGGTTAGGCTAGTTGGTGGCTGACTCAAAAAAAAGCGGATCCGAGTCTGCTCCATTCTGATGTATATTTGAATCAGGAGACAGTTAAAATTAGAATCAATAAATCAAAAACCGATCAGTTGGGTCGGGGACAATTAATCACTTTAAACAAATGGTTCAATTCCCCGCTTTGTCCAGTTGGCGCAGTGTCTTCATGGCTAGGAATGCGGCCTAAAATTAATGGGGCTTTCTTAATCCATGAAGATCACAGTCCATTGACTAAATTTCAATTCAATTCCATCTTTAAGAAATGCTTGAAGGCTCTCAAAATGGATCATTTGCAGTTGTCATCACATTCATTCCGTATTGGTGCTGCCACTGAGGCTGCAAATCTTGGGCTTGAAGATGCAATTATAAAAAGAATTGGTAGATGGGCTTCGAATAGGTTTAGATTATATGTTAGACCGCAGCTTTTATCATTTTAAATAATGTTTTGTTTTGCAGGTTCCCGTACGGTTATTTGGGTAGTAGGACACTCATTTATTTATTGGGCTCGGAAGAGAGCTTTGAAGAGGCAATACACTGAAAATCTATCGTTTAATGTTAAACAGTGTTTAGTTCTTTGGTTTGGTGTACGGGGTTTGCAATGGAATGACTTGCTTACTGTAATGCAGAAGTTATGCTCAATGTGGCCTTTACCCGACGTCATTGTTTGTCATTTAGGCGGCAATGACGTTGGGAAAATTAAGACCTTAGATCTAATATCAAGGATGAAGCAGGATCTAGCCTTGATAAAAGGTATATTTCCTGAGGCAGTCTTGTTTTTCTCAGAAATTGTTCAAAGGATGGTTTGGGCAGGTGCAGAGCACAGAAAATTAGAAAAGATAAGGAAGAGGGTTAATAGAGCAATGTCTAAGTTCATGCCATCAATTGGGGGGCAAAGTTACCGTCACATTGATTTGGAAGGTTTTGTCCCAGGTCTGTTCAGATCGGATAATGTGCATCTATCAGATATCGGTCTGGACATTTTTAATCTGGGGCTGCAAAATATTATTGAGGTTGGTCTGTGTTGCTTGTTTGGGGGGGGGGGGGGCCATGCCTGTTAGGCATTGGCTTGTGGGGTGATCGGTCACCCAGTTCGTGCTGGGTGGACTTAATGGTCCATAAAGAGTTAATGAGTTTTTAAGTATTTATTCAATTATTTATATTTTATGGTTGGTTTATTTATTGGTATTTATTGATTCAATATTTGGTTAATTTGGTATGATAAATTGGTAAACCCCAAATAAAGCAACACGGCCTATTTATCCCAAACTGATTTGTCGCGTGTTTAATTATTTAAGTGGTAAAGTTATAAGTTTTCTTGAAAAATGTGTCCTCTGCCACCCATGTATGTACGGTATACCACGAGTCTCCTCAGGATGTTTGGACGGTATACCACGAGTCTCCTCAGGATGTTTGGACGGTATACCACGAGTCTCCTCAGAATGTATGTACAGTATACCACGAGTCTCCTCAGAATGTATGTACAGTATACCACGAGTCTCCTCAGAATGTATGTACAGTATACCACAGGTCTCCTCAGAATGTATGTACAGTATATCACGAGTCTCCTCAGAATGTATGTACAGTATACCACGAGTCTCCTCAGAATGTATGTACAGTATACCACGAGTCTCCTCAGAATGTATGTACAGTATACCACGAGTCTCCTCAGAATGTATGTACAGTATATCACGAGTCTCCTCAGAATGTATGTACAGTATACCACAGGTCTCCTCAGGATGTTTGGACGGTATATCACAGGTCTCCTCAGAATGTATGTACAGTATACCATGAGTCTCCTCAGAATGTATGTACAGTATACCACGAGTCTCCTCAGAATGTATGTACAGTATACCACAGGTCTCCTCAGAATGTATGTACAGTATACCACGAGTCTCCTCAGAATGTATGTACAGTATATCACAGGTCTCCTCAGAATGTATGTACAGTATACCACGAGTCTCCTCAGAATGTATGTACAGTATACCACGAGTCTCCTCAGAATGTATGTACAGTATACCACGAGTCTCCTCAGAATGTATGTACAGTATACCACAGGTCTCCTCAGGATGTTTGGACGGTATATCACAGGTCTCCTCAGAATGTATGTACAGTATACCATGAGTCTCCTCAGAATGTATGTACAGTATACCACAGGTCTCCTCAGAATGTATGTACAGTATACCACGAGTCTCCTCAGAATGTATGTACAGTATACCACGAGTCTCCTCAGAATGTATGTACAGTATACCACGAGTCTCCTCAGAATGTATGTACAGTATATCACAGGTCTCCTCAGAATGTATGTACAGTATACCACAGGTCTCCTCAGAATGCATGTACAGTATACCATGAGTCTCCTCAGAATGTATGTACGGTATACCATGAGTCTCCTCAGAATGTATGTACAGTATATCACGAGTCTCCTCAGAATGTATGTACAGTATATCACAGGTCTCCTCAGAATGTATGTACAGTATACCACAGGTCTCCTCAGAATGCATGTACAGTATACCATGAGTCTCCTCAGAATGTATGTACAGTATATCACAGGTCTCCTCAGAATGTATGTACAGTATACCACAGGTCTCCTCAGAATGCATGTACAGTATACCATGAGTCTCCTCAGAATGTATGTACGGTATACCATGAGTCTCCTCAGAATGTATGTACAGTATACCACGAGTCTTCTCAGAATGTATGTACGGTATACCACGAGTCTCCTCAGAATGTATGTACAGTATACCACAGGTCTCCTCAGGATGTTTGGACGGTATATCACAGGTCTCCTCAGGATGTTTGGACGGTATATCACAGGTCTCCTCAGGATGTTTGGACGGTATATCACGAGTCTCCTCAGAATGTATGTACAGTATATCACGAGTCTCCTCAGAATGCATGTACAGTATACCACGAGTCTCCTCAAAATGTATGTACAGTATACCATGAGTCTCCTCAGAATGCATGTACAGTATACCACGAGTCTCCTCAGAATGTATGTACGGTATACTATGAGTCTCAGAATGTATGTACGGTATACTATGAGTCTCCTCAGAATGTATGTACAGTATACCATGAGTCTCCTCAGAATGCATGTACAGTATACCATGAGTCTCCTCAGAATGTATGTACAGTATACCACGAGTCTCCTCAGAATGCATGTACAGTATACCATGAGTCTCCTCAGAATGTATGTACAGTATGCCACGAGTCTCCTCAGAATGTATGTACAGTATACCACGAGTCTTCTCAGAATGTATGTACAGTATATCACGAGTCTCCTCAGAATGTATGTACGGTATACCACGAGTCTCCTCAGAATGCATGTACAGTATATCACGAGTCTCCTCAGAATGTATGTACAGTATACCACAGGTCTCCTCAGAATGTATGTACAGTATACCACGAGTCTCCTCAAAATGTATGTACGGTATACTATGAGTCTCCTCAGAATGTATGTACGGTATACCACGAGTCTCCTTGGTATGTATGTACGGAATGTTTGTACTGCATACCATGAGTCTCCTCAGAACATATGTACGGTATACCACAATCCCCTCAGAAGATATATTTACGGTATACTACGAGTCTCCTCAGAATGTATGTACGGTATACTATGAGTCTCCTCAGAATGTATGTACGTATACCATGAGTCTCCTCAGAACATATGTACGGTATACCACAATCCCCTCAGAAGATATATTTACGGTATACTACGAGTCTCCTCAGAATGTATGTACGGTATACTATGAGTCTCCTCAGAATGTATGTACGGTATACCACAATCCCCTCAGAAGATATATTTACGGTATACCACGAGTCTCCTCAGAATGTATGTACAGTATACCATGAGTATCCTCAGAATGTATGTACGGTATACCACGAGTCTCCTTGGTATGTATGTACGGAATGTTTGTACTGCATACCATGAGTCTCCTCAGAACATATGTACGGTATACCACAATCCCCTCAGAAGATATATTTACGGTATACTACGAGTCTCCTCAGAATGTATGTACGGTATACTATGAGTCTCCTCAGAATGTATGTACGGTATACCGCGAGTCTCCTCAGAATGTATGTACGGTATACCACAGGTCTCCTCAGGATGTTTGGACGGTATATCACAGGTCTCCTCAGAATGTATGTACGGTATACCTCGAGTCTCCTCAGAATGTATGTACGGTATACCACGAGTCTCCTCAGAATGTATGTACGGTATACCACGAGTCTCCTCAGAATGTATGTACAGTATATCACAGGTCTCCTCAGAATGTATGTACGGTATACCACAGGTCTCCTCAGGATGTTTGGACGGTATACTATGAGTCTCCTCAGAATGTATGTACAGTATACCACGAGTCTCCTCAAAATGTATGTACGGTATACTATGAGTCTCCTCAGAATGTATGTACGGTATACCACGAGTCTCCTTGGTATGTATGTACGGAATGTTTGTACTGCATACCATGAGTCTCCTCAGAACATATGTACGGTATACCACAATCCCCTCAGAAGATATATTTACGGTATACTACGAGTCTACTCAGAATGTATGTACGGTATACTATGAGTCTCCTCAGAATGTATGTACGGTATACCATGAGTCTCCTCAGAACATATGTACGGTATACCACAATCCCCTCAGAAGATATATTTACGGTATACTACGAGTCTCCTCAGAATGTATGTACGGTATACTATGAGTCTCCTCAGAATGTATGTACGGTATACCACAATCCCCTCAGAAGATATATTTACGGTATACCACGAGTCTCCTCAGAATGTATGTACAGTATACCATGAGTATCCTCAGAATGTATGTACGGTATACCACGAGTCTCCTTGGTATGTATGTACGGAATGTTTGTACTGCATACCATGAGTCTCCTCAGAACATATGTACGGTATACCACAATCCCCTCAGAAGATATATTTACGGTATACTACGAGTCTCCTCAGAATGTATGTACGGTATACTATGAGTCTCCTCAGAATGTATGTACGGTATACCGCGAGTCTCCTCAGAATGTATGTACGGTATACCACAAGTTTCCTCAGAATGTATGTACGGTATACCACGAGTCTCCTCAGAATGTATGTACAGTATACCACAGGTCTCCTCAGGATGTTTGGACGGTATATCACAGGTCTCCTCAGAATGTATGTACGGTATACCTCGAGTCTCCTCAGAATGTATGTACGGTATACCACAAGTTTCCTCAGAATGTATGTACGGTATACCACGAGTCTCCTCAGAATGTATGTACAGTATATCACAGGTCTCCTCAGAATGTATGTACGGTATACCACAGGTCTCCTCAGGATGTTTGTACGGTATACCACGAGTCTCCTCAGAATGTATGTATGGTATACCACGAGTCTCCTCAGAATGTATGTACAGTATACCACAGGTCTTCTCAGAATGTATGTACAGTATACCACAGGTCTCCTCAGAATGTATGTACAGTATACCACGAGTCTCCTCAGAATGTATGTACAGTATACCACAGGTCTTCTCAGAATGTATGTACAGTATACCACAGGTCTCCTCAGAATGTATGTACGGTATACCTCGAGTCTCCTCAGAATGTATGTACGGTATACCACAGGTCTCCTCAGGATGTTTGGACGGTATATCACAGGTCTCATCAGAATGTATGTACGGTATACCACAGGTCTCCTCAGGATGTTCGGACGGTATATCACAGGTCTCCTCAGAATGTATGTACGGTATACCTCGAGTCTCCTCAGAATGTATGTACGGTATACCACGAGTCTCCTCAGAATGTATGTACGGTATACCACGAGTCTCCTCAGAATGTATGTACAGTATATCACAGGTCTCCTCAGAATGTATGTACGGTATACCACAGGTCTCCTCAGGATGTTTGGACGGTATACCACGAGTCTCCTCAGAATGTATGTACAGTATACCACAGGTCTTCTCAGAATGTATGTACAGTATACCACAGGTCTCCTCAGAATGTATGTACGGTATACTATGAGTCTCCTCAGAATGTATGTACGGTATACCGCGAGTCTCCTCAGAATGTATGTACGGTATACCACAGGTCTCCTCAGGATGTTTGGACGGTATATCACAGGTCTCCTCAGAATGTATGTACGGTATACCTCGAGTCTCCTCAGAATGTATGTACGGTATACCACGAGTCTCCTCAGAATGTATGTACGGTATACCACGAGTCTCCTCAGAATGTATGTACAGTATATCACAGGTCTCCTCAGAATGTATGTACGGTATACCACAGGTCTCCTCAGGATGTTTGGACGGTATACCACGAGTCTCCTCAGAATGCATGTACAGTATACCATGAGTCTCCTCAGAATGCATGTACAGTATATCACGAGTCTCCTCAGAATGTATGTACAGTATACCATGAGTATCCTCAGAATGTATGTACAGTATACCATGAGTCTCCTCAAAATGTATGTACGGTATACTATGAGTCTCAGAATGTATGTACGGTATACTATGAGTCTCCTCAGAATGTATGTACAGTATACCACGAGTCTCCTCAGAAATGTATGTACGGTATACTATGAGTCTCCTCAGAATGTATGTACGGTATACCACGAGTCTCCTCAAAATGTATGTACGGTATACTATGAGTCTCAGAATGTATGTACGGTATACTATGAGTCTCCTCAGAATGTATGTACAGTATACCACGAGTCTCCTCAAAATGTATGTACGGTATACTATGAGTCTCCTCAGAATGTATGTACGGTATACCACGAGTCTCCTTGGTATGTATGTACGGAATGTTTGTACTGCATACCATGAGTCTCCTCAGAACATATGTACGGTATACCACAATCCCCTCAGAAGATATATTTACGGTATACTACGAGTCTACTCAGAATGTATGTACGGTATACTATGAGTCTCCTCAGAATGTATGTACGGTATACCATGAGTCTCCTCAGAACATATGTACGGTATACCACAATCCCCTCAGAAGATATATTTACGGTATACCACGAGTCTCCTCAGAATGTATGTACAGTATACCATGAGTATCCTCAGAATGTATGTACGGTATACCACGAGTCTCCTTGGTATGTATGTACGGAATGTTTGTACTGCATACCATGAGTCTCCTCAGAACATATGTACGGTATACCACAATCCCCTCAGAAGATATATTTACGGTATACTACGAGTCTCCTCAGAATGTATGAACGGTATACTATGAGTCTCCTCAGAATGTATGTACGGTATACCGCGAGTCTCCTCAGAATGTATGTACGGTATACCACAGGTCTCCTCAGGATGTTTGGACGGTATATCACAGGTCTCCTCAGAATGTATGTACGGTATACCTCGAGTCTCCTCAGAATGTATGTACGGTATACCACAAGTTTCCTCAGAATGTATGTACGGTATACCACGAGTCTCCTCAGAATGTATGTACAGTATATCACAGGTCTCCTCAGAATGTATGTACGGTATACCACAGGTCTCCTCAGGATGTTTGTACGGTATACCACGAGTCTCCTCAGAATGTATGTATGGTATACCACGAGTCTCCTCAGAATGTATGTACAGTATACCACAGGTCTTCTCAGAATGTATGTACAGTATACCACAGGTCTCCTCAGAATGTATGTACAGTATACCACGAGTCTCCTCAGAATGTATGTACAGTATACCACAGGTCTTCTCAGAATGTATGTACAGTATACCACAGGTCTCCTCAGAATGTATGTACGGTATACCTCGAGTCTCCTCAGAATGTATGTACGGTATACCACAGGTCTCCTCAGGATGTTTGGACGGTATATCACAGGTCTCATCAGAATGTATGTACGGTATACCACAGGTCTCCTCAGGATGTTCGGACGGTATATCACAGGTCTCCTCAGAATGTATGTACGGTATACCTCGAGTCTCCTCAGAATGTATGTACGGTATACCACGAGTCTCCTCAGAATGTATGTACGGTATACCACGAGTCTCCTCAGAATGTATGTACAGTATATCACAGGTCTCCTCAGAATGTATGTACGGTATACCACAGGTCTCCTCAGGATGTTTGGACGGTATACCACGAGTCTCCTCAGAATGTATGTACAGTATACCACAGGTCTTCTCAGAATGTATGTACAGTATACCACAGGTCTCCTCAGAATGTATGTACGGTATACCTCGAGTCTCCTCAGAATGTATGTACGGTATATCACGAGTCTCCTCAGAATGTATGTACAGTATACCACAGGTCTCCTCAGGATGTTTGGACGGTATACCACAGGTCTCCTCAGGATGTTCGGACGGTATATCACAGGTCTCCTCAGAATGTATGTACGGTATACCATGAGTCTCCTCAGAATGTATGTACGGTATATCACGAGTCTCCTCAGAATGTATGTACGGTATACCATGACATTCCTCATTGTATGTCTCTCCAATTTCAGGGTTACAAAGCCCAGAAATATTACATAGCTACACAAGGTAAGTCATGGCACCATTTAGTATATAGTAATTTCAATGTTGTCGAGGGGCGTCAACTGGGAAACACCACCACAGCGCAGTGAGGGCCCTCACTGATGGGGCCAGTAGTCATGGTAATTGTCCCAGTTGCTCTTGTCAGTAGTTGTGAGGGCAGTGGTACTTTTCTAATAGCTGTAAAATCCAGGGTTATGCGCTTTATTGGAGGATGCTGGTTGTCTGTTCAAGATCCTTATCTCCTGGCCAGAGTGGACAGCTCTTTCACGGAGCGTCTCCCGCTCTGGAGGACCTGCCCGACAACCCTTTGATGGGAATGGTGTAATACTGTATCTCCCCCCTGGAGGTGCTGCAGGGATACTGCACACTTTCTTCCAGGTTTCCCCACTGATTACAGCTGATCACCGGAGGTACCAGAAGGAGGACACTTTGTATTATCATCATTATTCTAATTACAGACTGTCCAGATCACGGATCTCCTTTAATAAGTTATAGGCTCCTGGTAACGATCTGATTGATGGCTCTTATAACTGGTTGTGACTGTGGAATGTGCCTCTTCTTGTGGCAGGTCCTCTTCCTGAAACAGTAGCTGACTTCTGGAGCATGGTGTGGCAGGAGAGCAGCTCAGTCATTGTCATGTTGACTGCTCTTAAGGAACAGAATAAGGTGAGATGGTGGATACAAGGAGATAATATGGGTATACAGAAGGTCAGTAGATGTTCGGTGAGGTTACGGTCATCGCATCTTGCCCTTATGAGCGGGCGGTGGAGGTTCACACCTTACTTCAGAAGAACTTAATCCTATATATTTTCTTGTTTCATACGGTAAAGGTAAAATGTGGGCTCTACTGGCCAGAAGAAACCCAGACCTACGGGGACATCACAGTCTCTCTACAAAGAGTCATTCAGACCGGAGCCATCATCACCAGGAGCTTTAGCCTGAAGAAGGTGAGTGCCCCGCTCTATTGCAGGGAATTAGAAGAACAGCTGAGCATGTTTGCATGCTGGGAGTTGTAGTTTCACAGAAGCTGTAATGCCGAAGATTGCTGATCTCTGCTCTATTGTGTTTGACTAAAGATTTCCCAAGTAGCCAGATGCTTCATTTCATAACAGGAGCCTCACAGTAGTCCTTTGTGCTGCTGTGGACCCTGGTTATTCCACTACATTATACTGTCTATGACTCACCAAACACTAGGACACACCTCAGCTGAAATACTCTGTGCTGCTGGAAGATGATCCTCTTTCCACAATACAACTGTTGGTATCTGACTTCTGACTCCTGAAATATTGTGTTCTGCTGGGAGACCCTGCTCCACCCCCCCCCCCCCTCCCACTCCACATTATGACACTGCCACGTGCCATATGTTATAACTAGAGATGAGCGAATTTCAAAAAAATTTGATTCAGTCGGTTCGCCGAATTTTCCGAAAAAATCAAATCCTAATTTCTTAATGGTGAATCGCTTTAAAAATCAGCTATTTCCCAGCTGCAGAGAGCCTGTATAGCAGTGTAGAGCACTGTGCCTGTATAGCAGTGTAGAACACTGTGCCTATATAGGCAATTGCATCAAAGTCCTTCACAAGCACTGTGCCTGTATAGCGGTGTAGAGCACTGTGCCTGTATAGCGGTGTAGAACACTGTTCCTGTATAGGGGTGTAGAACACTGTGCCTGTATAGCGGTGTAGAACACTGCGCCTGTATAGGGGTGTAGAACACTGTGCCTGTATAGCGGTGTAGAACACTGTGCCTGTATAGAGGTGTAGAACACTGTGCCTGTATAGCGGTGTAGAACACTGTGCCTGTATAGCGGTGTAGAACACTGTGCCTGTATAGCGGTGTAGAACACTGTGCCTGTATAGCGGTGTAGAACACTGTGCCTGTATAGTAGTGTAGAACACTGTGCCTGTATAGCGGTGTAGAGCACTGTGCCTGTATAGCGGTGTAGAGCACTGTGCCTGTATAGCGGTGTAGAACACTGTGCCTGTATAGCGGTGTAGAACACTGTGCCTGTATAGCGGTGTAAAGCACTGTGCCTGTATAGTGGTGTAGAACACTGTGCCTGTATAGCGGTGTAGAGCACTGTGCCTGTATAGCGGTGTAGAACACTGTGCCTGTATAGGGGTGTAGAACACTGTGCCTGTATAGGGGTGTAGAACACTGTGCCTGTATAGCGGTGTAGAACACTGTGCCTGTATAGCGCTGTAGAGCACTGTGCCTGTATAGCGGTGTAGAGCACTGTGCCTGTATAGCGTTGTAGAGCACTGTGCCTGTATAGCGGTGTAGAACACTGTACCTGCATAGCGGTGTAGAACACTGTACCTGCATAGCGGTGTAGAACACTGTACCTGCATAGCGGTGTAGAACACTGTGCCTGTATAGCGGTGTAGAGCACTGTGCCTGTATAGGGGTGTAGAACACTGTGCCTGTATAGGGGTGTAGAACACTGTGCCTGTATAGCGTTGTAGAGCACTGTGCCTGTATAGTGGTGTAGAACACTGTGCCTGTATAGCGGTGTAGAGCATTGTGCCTGTATAGCGTTGTAGAGCACTGTGCCTGTATAGCGGTGTAGAACACTGTACCTGCATAGCAGTGTAGAACACTGTACCTGTATAGCGGTGTAGAACACTGTGCCTGTATTGCGGTGTAGAACACTGTGCCTGTATAGCAGTGTAAAGCACTGTGCCTGTATAGTGGTGTAGAACACTGTGCCTGTATAGAGGTGTAGAACACTGCGCCTGTATAGCGGTGTAGAACACTGTGCCTGTATAGCGGTGTAGAACACTGTGCCTGTATAGCGGTGTAGAACACTGTGCCTGTATAGAGGTGTAGAACACTGCGCCTGTATAGCGGTGTAGAACACTGTGCCTGTATAGCGGTGTAGAACACTGTGCCTGTATAGCGTTGTAGAGCACTGTGCCTGTATAGCGGTGTAGAGCACTGTGCCTGTATAGCGTTGTAGAGCACTGTGCCTGTATAGCGGTGTAGAACACTGTACCTGCATAGCGGTGTAGAACACTGTACCTGCATAGCGGTGTAGAACACTGTACCTGCATAGCGGTGTAGAACACTGTGCCTGTATAGCGGTGTAGAGCACTGTGCCTGTATAGGGGTGTAGAACACTGTGCCTGTATAGGGGTGTAGAACACTGTGCCTGTATAGCGTTGTAGAGCACTGTGCCTGTATAGCGGTGTAGAGCACTGTGCCTGTATAGCGTTGTAGAGCACTGTGCCTGTATAGCGGTGTAGAACACTGTACCTGCATAGCGGTGTAGAACACTGTACCTGTATAGCGGTGTAGAACACTGTGCCTGTATAGCGGTGTAGAACACTGTGCCTGTATAGCGGTGTAGAGCACTGTGCCTGTATAGCGGTGTAGAGCACTGTGCCTGTATAGCGGTGTAGAGCACTGTGCCTGTATAGCGGTGTAGAGCACTGTGCCTGTATAGCGGTGTAGAGCACTGTGCCTGTATAGCGGTGTAGAGCACTGTGCCTGTATAGCGGTGTAGAGCACTGTGCCTGTATAGCGGTGTAGAGCACTGTGCCTGTATAGCGGTGTAGAGCACTGTGCCTGTATAGCGGTGTAGAGCACTGTGCCTGTATAGCGGTGTAGAGCACGTGTGCCTTATAGCGGTGTAGAACACTGTGCCTGTATAGCGGTGTAGAGCACTGTGCCTGTATAGCGGTGTAGAACACTGTGCCTGTATAGCGGTGTAGAAACACTGTGCCTGTATAGCGGTGTAGAACACTGTGCCTGTATAGCGGTGTAGAAGCACTGCACTGTCCTGTATAGCGGTGTAGAGCACTGTGCCTGTATAGCGTGTAGAGCACTGTGCCTGTATAGCGGTGTAGAACACTGTGCCTGTATAGCGGTGTAGAACACTGTGCCTGTATAGCGGTGGTAGAGCACTGTGCCTGTATAGCGGTGTAGAGCACTGTGCCTGTATAGCGGTGTAGAAGCACTGTGCCTGTATAGCGGTGTAGAGCACTGTGCCTGTATAGCGGTGTAGAAAACTGTGCCTGTATAGAGGTGTAGACCACTGTGCATGTATAGCCGTGTAGAACATAGTGCCTGTATAGCGGTGTAGAGACACTGTGCCTGTATAGCGGTGTAGAGCACTGTGCCTGTATAGCGGTGTAGAACACTGTGCCTGTATAGCGTGTAGAGCACTGTGCCTGTATAGCCGTGTAGAATATTGTGCCTGTAATAGCGGTGTAGAACACTGTGCCTGTATAGCGGTGTAGAGCACTGTGCCTGTATAGCGGTGTAGAGCACTGTGCCTGTATAGCGGTGTAGAGCACTGTGCCTGTATAGCGGTGTAGAGCACTGTGCCTGTATAGCGGTGTAGAACACTGTGCCTGTATAGCGGTGTAGAACACTGTGCCTGTATAGCGGTGTAGAACACTGTGCCTGTATAGCGGTGTAGAGCACTGTGCCTGTATAGCGGTGTAGAACACTGTGCCTGTATAGCGGTGTAGAACACTGTGCCTGTATAGCGGTGTAGAGCACTGTGCCTGTATAGCGGTGTAGAACACTGTGCCTGTATAGCGGTGTAGAACACTGTGCCTGTATAGCGGTGTAGAACACTGTGCCTGTATAGCGGTGTAGAACACTGTGCCTGTATAGCGGTGTAGAGCACTGTGCCTGTATAGCGGTGTAGAGCACTGTGCCTGTATAGCGGTGTAGAACACTGTGCCTGTATAGCGGTGTAGAGCACTGTGCCTGTATAGCGGTGTAGAACACTGTGCCTGTATAGCGGTGTAGAACACTGTGCCTGTATAGCGGTGTAGAGCACTGTGCCTGTATAGCGGTGTAGAGCACTGTGCCTGTATAGCGGTGTAGAACACTGTGCCTGTATAGCGGTGTAGAGCACTGTGCCTGTATAGCGGTGTAGAGCACTGTGCCTGTATAGCGGTGTAGAGAACTGTGCCTGTATAGCGGTGTAGAACACTGTGCCTGTATAGCGGTGTAGAACACTGTGCCTGTATAGCGGTGTAGAGCACTGTGCCTGTATAGCGGTGTAGAAGCACTGTGCCTGTATAGCGGTGTAGAAGCACTGTGCCTGTATAGCGGTGTAGAGCACTGTGCCTGTATAGCGGTGTAGAACACTGTGCCTGTATAGCGGTGTAGAACTGGACTGTATAGCGGGTAGACACTGTGCTATAGCGGTGTAGAACACTGTGCCTGTATAGCGGTGTAGAACACTGTGCCTGTATAGCGGTGTAGAACACTGTGCCTGTATAGCGGTGTAGAACACTGTGCCTGTATAGCGGTGTAGAACACTGTTGCCTGTATAGCGGTGTAGAACACTGTGCCTGTATAGCGGTGTAGAACACTGTGCCTGTATAGCGGTGTAGAACACTGTGCCTGTATAGCGGTGTAGAACACTGTGCCTGTATAGCGGTGTAGAACACTGTGCCTGTATAGCGGTGTAGAACACTGTGCCTGTATAGCGGTGTAGAACACTGTGCCTGTATAGAGGTGTAGAACACTGTGCTGTATAGAGGTGTAGAACACTGTGCCTGTATAGCGGTGTAGAACACTGTGCCTGTATAGCGGTGTAGAACACTGTGCCTGTATAGCGGTGTAGAACACTGTGCCTGTATAGCGGTGTAGAACACTGTGCCTGTATAGCGGTGTAGAACACTGTGCCTGTATAGCGGTGTAGAACACTGTGCCTGTAGCGGTAGACACTGGCCTGTAGCGGTGTAGAACACTGTGCCTGTATAGCGGTGTAGAACACTGTGCCTGTATAGCGGTGTAGAACACTGTGCCTGTATAGCGGTGTAGAAACACTGTGCCTGTATAGCGGTGTAGAACACTGTGCCTGTATAGCGGTGTAGAACACTGTGCCTGTATAGCGGTGTAGAACACTGTGCCTGTATAGCGGTGTAGAGCACTGTGCCTGTATAGGGGTGTGGAGCACTGTGCCTGTATAGCGGTGTAGAACACTGTGCCTGTATAGCGGTGTAGAACACTGTGCCTGTATAGCGGTGTAGAACACTGTGCCTGTATAGCGGTGTGGAGCACTGTGCCTGTATAGCGGTGTAGAACACTGTGCCTGTATAGCGGTGTAGAACGCTGTGCCTGTATAGCGGTGTAGAGCACTGTGCCTGTATAGCGGTGTAGAGCACTGTGCCTGTATAGTGGTGTAGAACACTGTGCCTGTATAGCGGTGTAGAACACTGTGCCTGTATAGCGGTGTAGAACACTGTGCCTGTATAGCGGTGTAGAGCACTGTGCCTTGCAGTAACACACATAGGGAGTCTGCTGTGGTAGTGAAATAATACTGTGAGTCCGTATGACATGCAGATGACAGGCGTCACTCTTAGAATCACTGCACACCTCACTTATTTGGGCAGCCACGGGGCAAAAACTGACCAAATAACTCAAGTATGAACTCAGCCTTACAGGTCGATGTTAGTGCCAAGAAGAAGCGCACTCCTTTTACACCGTCGGCAGCTGATTCCACATAGATGTCTACAGAACCTGTTCTATTAACCCCTTATACAAGTAGAGCCCCCGACAGAGCGGAGAGGGGGTTAGCAGTAAGTTTGTGTTGACGTCACTGATTATTTTGCCCTTCCTCTGATCCGTCAGAACAATGACCCACAAAAATGGATCCTGTCTGTGGAGAATCCGCCTTCACTCGGTCAGCATTTGGTCAGTAATCCATCAGTATTGGTAATGCCCAAAAAAACAGGAGTGGATTCAAAACAGAGATGACACGTGAATGGAATATTTGCATGTCTTCTGTGTTTTGTACCCACTCCTGCTTTTGGCTACCAAATCACAAGCCAATTCTGATGGGACCATACAGGCCGTACAGCTGCTACACAGACAGGATCCGTTGTGCGTCTCATTTTTCCTTCCTTCCTACAGATCAGAAGAAAGGTCAAATAAATGATGATGTCAGCCAGGCCGAAAGGCAAAATAGTGGCCCAGTCTTGGAGTGGGGAGGATGGGAACAGCATGAGAAGTCCACAAAGTGGACCAGTGACATAGTGGTGAAGTGGAAGCAGCATGAGGAGACCATAGAGTGGCCCAGTGACATAGTGTTGAGGTGGCAGCAGCATGAGGAGACCACAGAGTGGCCCAGTGATATAGTGATGAGGTGGCAGCAGCATGTGGAGACCACAGAGTGGCCCAGTGACATAGTGATGAGGTGGCAGCAGCATGCGGAGACCACAGAGTGGCCCAGTGACATAGCGGTGAGCTGGCAGCAGCATGAGGAGACCACAGAGTGGTGATGTGGCAGCAGCATGAGGAGACCACAGAGTGGTGAGGTGGCAGCAGCATGAGGAAACCACAGAGTGGCCCAGTGACAGTGTTGAGGTGTTAGAAGCATGAGGAGACCACAGAGTTGCCCAGTTACATAGTGGGGAGGTGGAGGGCAATACTAGTACCAGCTGAAGATGATGGGTGGCTGTAGGAGCACCTGGCAGCAGGTGTGGCATCAGGCGCGTGGCAGCATCAGAATAGTAGCTGAAGCAGAGTTTAAAGTGCAAAGTTTAGGTCTGGCATCATGGATGATCTAGTCTGATGCATCAGGCACTTGTGTTTAAAAAAAAATCCTGGCTGATCTACGCCTGATTAATCTTCACAAAGGTCAGTCTCTCCACATTTTAGGTGGACAGGCGAGTTCTCCTTGGGGTAACTATGGCCTCTGCTGCACTAAACACCCGCTCAGATGCCACACTGCTGGCCGGGCAGGACAGCTTTTCCAGGGCAAACTCGTCCAGTTTCCAGGCCACAAATCCAGTTTGGCTGCCCAGTAGTCCAGTGGATCTTCAATGTGGGTTGGCAGGGTGCTGTCCAAGTATGCCACCCCCTGCTGGCTGAGGTTCTGCTCTATGTCTAGCTGCTGCTGCTGCGTGCTGAGTAGTTTCTTCAGTAGGCGGGTGAAGAAAACTGCTCATCAGTGATTCTAGACCTAAGTTGCCGCAGATGGAGCTGGTACTGCTCCTGCCCTCCCCCAACCCCCCCCCCCCAGCAGCCATGACAGTGGAACATGAGCGCAGAGGGCCACCCGGTCAGACCTGCGAGAGGATGAGCGATGGCGCACATAGGCATCGGCCAACTGACTACATAGGATGTCTCGATAATAGTTCAGTTTGTCCTCCATCTCAGCAAGTGTTAAAAAAAAGGCCCCCATTTTGGACCTGTAGCAAGGCTCTAACATGGAGGAGAGACAGAAGTCATCCCTCTGCCGAATGGTGACAATTTGGCTGTAACTACGCAAGCAAGTGAGCATGCATCGGGCCAATTGCGCAAGTGACTCGAAGGGACTCTCTGCCTCCATCTCCACTGCATACTGCCACAGTGTGTCTGGGTTATCTGCCTCGTCTTCCTCATCACCCTGTAGCTCCTCTGACTGCTCCTGCTCCTCCTCTCCTATCACCTGTGTAGAAAAACCAGACATTTCTCTACACATTGCTTGTGCTCCAATGTCCTCCTCCTCCTCTAGTTTAGCCCCCACAGGGCTCATGTAGCCATGAGATGTAGGCACCACGTCTCCAGTCCCCTGAACAGCCAGATTTACCAGCATCTGTTTCAGGACATGAAGCAGTAGAATAACGTTGTTCATCCCGTAGTCCTGGCGACTGACAAATAACGTGGCCTCCTCAAAGAGCCTGAGCAAACGGCAGGTGTCACGTATGAGCTGCCACTGGCTGACATAGAAGTTACAAAGTGGAGTACTCCTATCCACTTGCATCATCAAGAATTCGTTTATGGCCTTTCCCTGTTCTTATAGTTGGTCCAACATATGGAGGGTGAAATTCCAACAGGTGGAAACATTGCATATCAGCATATGTTGGGGGATGCTGTTCTGCTGCTGCAGCTCAAGGAGGGTGTGCTTGCCGGTGTACGAGTGGCTGAAGTGCATGCAAAGTTTCCTGCCCATTTTCAGGATGTCTTACAGATGTAGTGAAGACTTCAGGAACCGCTACAACCAGATTGAACACGTGCTCCATGCAGAGTGCATGGATCAGCCTTCCTTGATGCAGCGCCAACACCATGTTCTTCCCGTTTTCGTTCCCCATAGTTCGGATTTTGAGTTGTCGAGGAGAAAGCCAGGATTCGATTTCTTGAAGGACGCAGAGCATTTCCTCCCCTGTGTGACTCAGTTTGCGCAGGCAAACGAGGTGCAAAACAGCGTGACACTGCCATGCCCTGCACATGTGGTATGCTGGAGGGGCACTGTGAATTGTCCCTGCAGTGGAGGCTGAGGACACGGTGGAGGATGAGGAGGCAGAGGCGGACATTGTCGCAGGACCAACGGCGAGAGAAAGTGGAAGCGAAAGCGGCGTCACCTGGCCAAGTTGCTGGTGTGGCTGTGCAGGAATCACATTTACTCAGTGGGCCATGAAGGACATATATTGTCCTTGACCGTAGTTACAGCTCCACACGTCGGCGCTGCCGTGCACTTTGGCAGGCACCGACAGGCTCAAGGACTGGCCCACCTTCTGTTCTATATATGTGTGCAGGGCTGGTACTGCCTTTTTGGGCAAAGAAATAACAGCTTGGGACTCTCCACCTAGGCTCGGCACAAGCCATCAGTTCTCTGAAAAGTGCAGCGTCCACCACTTGAAAAGGGAGGGACTGCAGTACCAGCAACCTGGCCAGGAGCACGTTCAGCTTCTGTGTCGTTGGATGCGCGCATGCATACTGTTGTCTCTGGGCAATCGGTTTGGTGATTGATTGCTGACAGAATGACTGACGAGGAGGAGGAGAAGCAGGAGCATCAGGACTAGCAGATGATGGGAAGGACAGACAGCTCCCTTTGGCTGAGGTGGTGGCGCCTTGACTGCATGAAATTGGGTGCGTGCCACTGGGTGATGCAGCGGTTGCTGTGGCAGGCTGGACCACCACATCGGAGCCACAGTTCTCCCAGGACACTTTATGGTGACGCTGCTTGTGTTGACGCAGGGCAGTGGAACCAACATTGGCACCCTGGCCACGCTTCACCTTCTGCCCACAAATTCAGCAAATGGCCATTTTCACCTCCTCAGGCGGCCTAACAAAAAATTGCCACACCGGCGAGTATGGCATTTTCCCCCCCAACACTCTGCGCTGACTGCCATCTACCTCTGCCTCCGTGAACCTCTGCACTGCTACTTTCCGGGCTGGTAGGCTCCTGCAATGCAGGTGGTCTACACCGGGCACGTTTGTCTCTCGACCTCCGACTGTTGCCACCCTGCTGACTCAAAGCCACGCTGCCACCCTGCGGGTTCAGCCGCTGCCTCACGCACAAGCTGCCACCCTCTTATCCTGATGATGAAGCCCCTTCTTCTCCCGGCTCCCAAGTGCGATTAGCTACATTATCACCGGCTACTGTCTGCACGTCACTGATATCCCCCTCAACGTTCTCAGGGCCAGGGCCGCTTGCAACACCTGCTCCCATGCGACTCTCATCATCACTACTTGCACGCCTACCAGAGGAAGCGGTGGATGGCTCTTCCAGATCTTGGCTGGGCAGTAGCTGCTGACTGTCCTCTAGTAGCTCGTCCTCACTGAAAACTGGAGCCAAGCCTATGGAATATAATACTTCTCGCGCTGAGGGAACTGAAAATGACAGAGGAAGGTTCAGGACAGGTGAGGGCACAGGGCCTGCTCCCGGGCTATGCCAACCAAGAGTCGTGTCACAGCAACCCACCGACTCTTGGCTGGGGGTGTCTGGTGTCACTTGCGACAAAGTTCAAAACCGAGTCAACCATTCGAGAACCGCTGGGCTGCTGGTCAAGACACGACCACTAGATGACACCGGGAGCTCCGGCCTCTCGCTGCGACTCCTGCTGCCACGGCCCCTTACTCTGCTGAGACCTCTGCCTGCGACGGAAACATTTTGGCCACTGCCCGTTCCCTTTGAAGGGCCTGTCACCTGTCTGTCTGACATAGTGTATAATAAAAGAAATAAATTAAAATAATACCCCCCAAAAAAGGCTGTAGTTCAATGTTGCTTCACCCCTGAACGGCATTTAAGACATATATATATATATTATTTCTGATGAATGAACTCCCTCCATCACCAAAAAAATAAAAAATCACAATTCACCACAGAAGGTCAATTAAGACGTATTATTTTTCCTATTATTACACCCCAAAAAAATAAATGTAACAATCACAATTCACCGTAGAATGACTACTGGGACGTACATATATTTCCTTTCTCTACACCACGTAAATGGCTGCAGTACAAAGTAACTTCACCGCTGAACGGCAATTATGACATATATTTTTCCCTTTTTTTTCCTATTAATACACTCCTCTTAAAAAATGTAAAACAATATAAAATCAACGCAGAACGGCTAACAGGACGTAAGTATCTTTCCTATTAATACTGAGCTATCATATAGCAGCAGTATAACAGCAATGTGGATGCGCAGTCAGTGCAGCGAGGTGTAATAGGATTGTTCCTGTTCCCCAGGCTGTAACCTCCCCGACTGAACCCTGTTCTGCAGAAACGCTGCGGATGATTCCTCCCTGTCCTTTCCCTGAACTTCTATACAGCAAAGTAAAAGTTTTCAAGTCTTCCCTCGCACTGTCCCTAGCGCCAGCTGATGTCTCTCCCTGCACTAAGTGCACTGGAAAATGGCTGAATCCAAGATGGCTGAGGCTTTTTATAGGGCTGTGACATCACAGGGCTGGGTGGCTGCTGATTGGCTGCATGCATGGCATTGTGGGTGATCCCTTCTTCCCATAGGTCCTTGCTCCATGTCCTAACACGTGCAGCAGCCATAAAAATGAGATTCGTTACCACGAAGCGTGAGGAAATTTGGATTCGGTGCAAATGTAATTTTTCCTGAAAATTGGATCGAATTCCACTATGTCAACTTCTGTTTGCTCATCTCTAGTTATAATATGGCAGTATATAATATGGCGGTATATGGCAGGGTCCTCCTGATATCGTACTTGTCTCTCCAGGTGCAGTCGACAGTACAGATGACGGTGGAGCAGCTGCATTATCTGGAGTGGCCGGACCACGGCGTGCCCAGTAAGGCGTCCAGCCTGGTGCAACTGGTGGAGCAGCTGAACAAGAGTAACACCCCGGGCTCGGGCCCAGTCATTGTGCACTGCAGGTACAATTAGCAATCACTATGGCCTCCTACCTCCCTTAAAGGGGCACTCCCGTCAGAAAGGGGTATTTTTTAATCTCTACAGTCATAGAAAATACATATATTTTTTAGAATTTATGGCTGTTTTTTTCGGCAGTGATATGCCTTTAAAAACAAATTACAAAATGTCGTCCTTCTGCAGCAGTCCGCATAGAGAGGTACCAATCCTATACAGATAGGATAGTCCATGGTCAGGTTAGTGCTGCTGTTGGTGGGAAGATGTTATCTACAGGGTAATCCGCATGATAATAGTAGATGGAGGATTGGAATGTTGTTCTCTTGATAGGGGGGGGGGGGGGGGGGGCGCTCCCTGGTCACAGTGATGGTCTGACTGAGAGAGTTAAGCTAGACAGGAAGCAGAAGAAATGGAGAGATTTCAAAAATTCTATCTAGAAAACAATCCACCAAAAACTTTACATAGAGGAGTGGCATACAGGCTGCTCATAGGTGGTAACTGTGTCTGGCACTATTATATCAGCACTATGACTGGCACTATTATATCAGCACTGTGGCTGGCACTATTATATCAGCACTATGACTGGCACTATTATATCAGCACTGTGGCTGGCACTATTATATCAGCACCATGGCTGGCACTATTATATCAGCACTGTGGCCGGCACTATTATATCAGCACTATGGCTGGCACTATTATATCAGCACCATGGCTGGCACTAATATATCAGCACTATGACTGGCACTATTATATTAGCACTATGACTGGCACTATTATATTAGCACTATGACTGGCACTATTATATCAGCACCATGTCTGGCACTATTATATCAGCACTATGTCTGGCACTATTATATCAGCACTGTGTCTGGCACTATTATATCAGCACTATGTCTGGCACTATTATATCAGCACCATGACTGGCACTATTATATTAGCACTATGACTGGCACTATTATATCAGCACCATGTCTGGCACTATTATATCAGCACTATGTCTGGCACTATTATATCAGCACTGTGTCTGGCACTATTATATCACACTATGTCTGGCACTATTATATCAGCACCATGGCTGGCACTATTATATTAGCACTATGACTGGCACTATTATATCAGCACTATGTCTGGCACTATTATATCAGCACTATGTCTGGCACTATTATATCAGCACTATGTCTGGCTCTATTATATCAGCACTGTGTCTGGCACTATTATATCAGCACTATGGCCGGCACTATTATATCAGCACTGTGGCTGGCACGATTATATCAGCACTGTGGCTGGCACTATTATATCAGCACTGTGTCTGGCACTATTATATCAGCACTATGTCTGGCACTATTGTATCAGCACTATGTCTGGCACTATTATATTAGCACTATGACTGGCACTATTATATCAGCACTGTGTCTGGCACTATTATATCAGCACTATGTCTGGCACTATTATATCACACTATGTCTGGCACTATTATATCAGCACTATGTCTGGCACTATTATATCAGCACTATGTCTGGCACTATTATATTAGCACTATGACTGGCACTATTATATCAGCACTGTGGCTGGCACTATTATATCAGCACTATGTCTGGCACTATTATATCAGCACTATGGCTGGCACTATTATATCACACTATGTCTGGCACTATTATATCAGCACCATGGCTGGCACTATTATATCAGCACCATGGCTGGCACGATTATATCAGCACTATGGCTGGCACTATTATATCACACTATGTCTGGCACTATTATATCTCACTATGGCTGGCACTATTATATCAGCACCATGGCTGGCACGATTATATCAGCACTATGGCTGGCAATATTATATCGCACTATGGCTGGCACGATTATATCAGCACTATGGCTGGCACTATTATATCAGCACTATGACTGGCACTATTATATCAGCACGGTGGCTGGCACTATTATATCAGCACCATGGCTGGCACTATTATATCAGCACCATGGCTGGCAATATTATATCGCACTATGGCTGGCACGATTATATCAGCACTATGGCTGGCACTATTATATCAGCACTATGACTGGCACTATTATATCAGCACTGTGGCTGGCACTATTATATCAGCACGGTGGCTGGCACTATTATATCAGCACCATGGCTGGCACTATTATATCAGCACCATGGCTGGCACTATTATATCAGCACTATGGCCGGCACTATTATATCAGCACTGTGGCTGGCACGATTATATCAGCACTGTGGCTGGCACTATTATATCAGCACTGTGGCTGGCACTATTATATCAGCACTGTGGCTGGCACTATTATATCAGCACTGTGTCTGGCACTATTATATCAGCACCATGGCTGGCACTATTATATCAGCACAGTGGCTGGCACTATTATATCACACTCTGTCTGGCCCTATTATATCAGCACTGTGTCTGGCACTATTATATCAGCACTATGTCTGGCACTATTATATCAGCACTATGGCTGGCACTATTATATCACACTATGTCTGGCACTATTATATTAGCACTATGGCTGGCAGTATGATATCACACTATGACTGGCCCAATTATATTAGCACTATGACTGGCACTATTATATTAGCACTATGACTGGCACTATTATATCAGCACCATGGCTGGCACTATTATATCAGCACTATGTCTGGCACTATTATATCAGCACTATGTCTGGCACTATTATATCAGCACTATGACTGGCACTATTATATTAGCACTATGACTGGCACTATGATATCAGCACTATGTCTGGCACTATTATATCACACTATGTCTGGCACTATTATATCAGCACTATGGCTGGCACTATTATATCAGCACTATGGCTGGCACTATTATATTAGCACTATAAATGGCACTATTATATCAGCACTATGTCTGGCACTATTATATCAGCACTATGGCTGGCACTATTATATCAGCACTATGTCTGGCACTATTATATCAGCACTATGACTGGCACTATTATATCAGCACTGTGGCTGGCACTATTATATCAGCACCATGGCTGGCACAATTATATCAGCACTATGGCTGGCACTATTATTTTGCACTTTGGCTGGCACGATTATATCAGCACTGTGGCTGGCACTATTATATCAGCACTGTGTCTGGCACTATTATATCAGCACCATGGCTGGCACTATTATATCAGCACTATGGCCGGCACTATAATATCAGCACTGTGGCTGGCACGATTATATCAGCACTGTGGCTGGCACTATTATATCAGCACTGTGTCTGGCACTATTATATCAGCACTGTGTCTGGCACTATTATATCAGCACCGTGGCTGGCACTATTATATCAGCACTATGGCCGGCACTATTATATCAGCACTGTGGCTGGCACTATTATATCAGCACTGTGTCTGGCACTATTATATCAGCACCATGGCTGGCACTATTATATCAGCACCGTGGCTGGCACTATTATATCAGCACCATGGCTGGCACTATTATATCAGCACTATGTCTGGCACTATTATATCAGCACTATGTCTGGCACTATTATATCACACTATGTCTGGCACTATTATATCAGCATTGGGGATGGCACTATTATATCACACTCTGTCTGGCACTATTATATCAGCACTGTGTCTGGCACTATTATATCAGCACTATGGTTGTCACTATTATATCAGCACTATGGCTGGCACTATTATATCACACTATGTCTGGCACTATTATATCAGCACTATGGCTGGCACTATTATATCACACTATGTCTGGCACTATTATATCACACTATGTCTGGCACTATTATATCAGCACTGTGGCTGGCACTATTATATCAGCACTGTGGCTGGCACTATTATATCACACTATGTTTTTTCACTATTATATCAGCACTGTGGCTGGCACTATTATATCAGCACCATGGCTGGCACTATTATATCAGCACCATGGCTGGCACTATTATATCAGCACTATGGCTGGCACGATTATATCAGCATTGTGGCTGGCACTATTATATCAGCACCATGGCTGGCACTATTATATCAGCACTATGGCCGGCACTATTATATCAGCACTGTGGCTGGCACGAATATATCAGCACTGTGGCTGGCACCATTATATCAGCACTGTGGCTGGAACTATTATATCAGCACTGTGACTGGCACTATTATATCAGCACCATGGCTGGCACTATTATATCAGCACTGTGGCTGGCACTATTATATCAGCACCGTGGCTGGCACTATTATATCAGCACTATGGCTGGCACTATTATATCAGCACTGTGGCTGGCACTATTATATCAGCACTGTGGCTGGCACTATTATATCAGCACCGTGGCTGGCACTATTATATCAGCACCATGGCTGGCACTATTATATCAACACTGTGACTGGCACTATTATATCAGCATTGGGGCTCGCACAATTATATCAGCTCCATGGCTGGCACTATTTTATCAGCACTATGGCTGGCACTATTATATCAGCACTATGTCTGGCACTAGTATATCAGCACTATGTCTGGCACTATTATATCAGCATTATGGCTGGCACTATTATATCAGCACTATGACTGGCACTATTATATCAGCACTATGGGTGGCACTATTATATCAGCACTATGACTGGCACTATTATATCAGCACTATGACTGGCACTATTATATCAGCACTTTGACTGGCACTATTATATCAGCACCATGACTGGCACTATTATATCAGCACTGTGGCTGGCACTATTATATCAGCACTATGTCTGGCACTATTATATCAGCACTATGTCTGGCAATATTATATCAGCACCATGGCTGGCACTATTATATCCGCACTGTGGCTGGCACTATTATATCAGCACTATGGTTGGCACTATTATATCAGCACTATGGCTGGCACTATTATATCAGCACTATGACTGGCACTATTATATCAGCACTGTGGCTGGCACTATTATATCAGCACTATGTCTGGCACTATTATATCAGTACTATGGCTGGCACTATTATATCACACTATGTCTGGCACTATTATATCAGCACTGTGTCTGGCACTATTATATCAGCACTATGTCTGGCACTATTATATCAGCACCATGACTGGCACTATTATATTAGCACTATGACTGGCACTATTATATCAGCACCATGTCTGGCACTATTATATCAGCACTATGTCTGGCACTATTATATCAGCACTGTGTCTGGCACTATTATATCACACTATGTCTGGCACTATTATATCAGCACTATGACTGGCACTATTATATCAGCACTGTGGCTGGCACTATTATATCAGCACTATGTCTGGCACTATTATATCAGTACTATGGCTGGCACTATTATATCACACTATGTCTGGCACGATTATATCAGCACTATGGCTGGCAATATTATATTGCACTATGACTGGCACTATTATATTAGCACTATGACTGGCACTATTATATCAGCACCATGTCTGGCACTATTATATCAGCACTATGTCTGGCACTATTATATCAGCACTGTGTCTGGCACTATTATATCACACTATGTCTGGCACTATTATATCACACTATGTCTGGCACTATTATATCAGCACCATGGCTGGCACTATTATATTAGCACTATGACTGGCACTATTATATCAGCACTATGTCTGGCACTATTATATCAGCACTATGTCTGGCACTATTATATCAGCACTATGTCTGGCTCTATTATATCAGCACTGTGTCTGGCACTATTATATCAGCACTATGGCCGGCACTATTATATCAGCACTGTGGCTGGCACGATTATATCAGCACTGTGGCTGGCACTATTATATCAGCACTGTGTCTGGCACTATTATATCAGCACTATGTCTGGCACTATTATATCAGCACTATGTCTGGCACTATTATATTAGCACTATGACTGGCACTATTATATCAGCACTGTGTCTGGCACTATTATATCAGCACTATGTCTGGCACTATTATATCACACTATGTCTGGCACTATTATATCAGCACTATGTCTGGCACTATTATATCAGCACTATGTCTGGCACTATTATATTAGCACTATGACTGGCACTATTATATCAGCACTGTGGCTGGCACTATTATATCAGCACTATGTCTGGCACTATTATATCAGCACTATGGCTGGCACTATTATATCACACTATGTCTGGCACTATTATATCAGCACCATGGCTGGCACTATTATATCAGCACCATTGCTGGCACGATTATATCAGCACTATGGCTGGCACTATTATATCACACTATGTCTGGCACTATTATATCGCACTATGGCTGGCACTATTATATCAGCACCATGGCTGGCACGATTATATCAGCACTATGGCTGGCAATATTATATTGCACTATGGCTGGCATGATTATATCAGCACTATGGCTGGCACTATTATATCAGCACTATGACTGGCACTATTATATCAGCACGGTGGCTGGCACTATTATATCAGCACCATGGCTGGCACTATTATATCAGCACCATGGCTGGCAATATTATATCGCACTATGGCTGGCACGATTATATCAGCACTATGGCTGGCACTATTATATCAGCACTATGACTGGCACTATTATATCAGCACTGTGGCTGGCACTATTATATCAGCACAGTGGCTGGCACTATTATATCAGCACCATGGCTGGCACTATTATATCAGCACCATGGCTGGCACTATTATATCAGCACTATGGCCGGCACTATTATATCAGCACTGTGGCTGGCACGATTATATCAGCACTGTGGCTGGCACTATTATATCAGCACTGTGGCTGGCACTATTATATCAGCACTGTGGCTGGCACTATTATATCAGCACTGTGTCTGGCACTATTATATCAGCACCATGGCTGGCACTATTATATCAGCACAGTGGCTGGCACTATTATATCACACTCTGTCTGGCCCTATTATATCAGCACTGTGTCTGGCACTATTATATCAGCACTATGTCTGGCACTATTATATCAGCACTATGGCTGGCACTATTATATCACACTATGACTGGCCCAATTATATTAGCACTATGACTGGCACTATTATATTAGCACTATGACTGGCACTATTATATCAGCACCATGGCTGGCACTATTATATCAGCACTATGTCTGGCACTATTATATCAGCACTATGTCTGGCACTATTATATCAGCACTATGACTGGCACTATTAAATTAGCACTATGACTGGCACTATGATATCAGCACTATGTCTGGCACTATTATATCACACTATGTCTGGCACTATTATATCAGCACTATGGCTGGCACTATTATATCAGCACTATGGCTGGCACTATTATATTAGCACTATAAATGGCACTATTATATCAGCACTATGTCTGGCACTATTATATCAGCACTATGGCTGGCACTATTATATCAGCACTATGTCTGGCACTATTATATCAGCACTATGACTGGCACTATTATATCAGCACTGTGGCTGGCACTATTATATCAGCACCATGGCTGGCACGATTATATCAGCACTATGGCTGGCACTATTATTTCGCACTTTGGCTGGCACGATTATATCAGCACTGTGGCTGGCACTATTATATCAGCACTGTGTCTGGCACTATTATATCAGCACCATGGCTGGCACTATTATATCAGCACTATGGCCGGCACTATAATATCAGCACTGTGGCTGGCACGATTATATCAGCACTGTGTCTGGCACTATTATATCAGCACTGTGTCTGGCACTATTATATCAGCACTGTGTCTGGCACTATTATATCAGCACCATGGCTGGCACTATTATATCAGCACTATGGCCGGCACTATTATATCAGCACTGTGGCTGGCACTATTATATCAGCACTGTGTCTGGCACTATTATATCAGCACCATGGCTGGCACTATTATATCAGCACCGTGGCTGGCACTATTATATCAGCACCATGGCTGGCACTATTATATCAGCACTATGTCTGGCACTATTATATCAGCACTATGTCTGGCACTATTATATCACACTATGTCTGGCACTATTATATCAGCATTGGGGATGGCACTATTATATCACACTCTGTCTGGCACTATTATATCAGCACTGTGTCTGGCACTATTATATCAGCACTATGGTTGGCACTATTATATCAGCACTATGGCTGGCACTATTATATCACACTATGTCTGGCACTATTATATCAGCACTATGGCTGGCACTATTATATCACACTATGTCTGGCACTATTATATCACACTATGTCTGGCACTATTATATCAGCACTGTGGCTGGCACTATTATATCAGCACTGTGGCTGGCACTATTATATCACACTATGTTTTTTCACTATTATATCAGCACTGTGGCTGGCACTATTATATCAGCACCATGGCTGGCACTATTATATCAGCACCATGGCTGGCACTATTATATCAGCACTATGGCTGGCACGATTATATCAGCATTGTGGCTGGCACTATTATATCAGCACCATGGCTGGCACTATTATATCAGCACTATGGCCGGCACTATTATATCAGCACTGTGGCTGGCACGAATATATCAGCACTGTGGCTGGCACCATTATATCAGCACTGTGGCTGGAACTATTATATCAGCACTGTGACTGGCACTATTATATCAGCACCATGGCTGGCACTATTATATCAGCACCGTGGCTGGCACTATTATATCAGCACCGTGGCTGGCACTATTATATCAGCACTATGGCTGGCACTATTATATCAGCACTGTGGCTGGCACTATTATATCAGCACTGTGGCTGGCACTATTATATCAGCACCGTGGCTGGCACTATTATATCAGCACCATGGCTGGCACTATTATATCAACACTGTGACTGGCACTATTATATCAGCATTGGGGCTCGCACAATTATATCAGCTCCATGGCTGGCACTATTTTATCAGCACTATGGCTGGCACTATTATATCAGCACTATGTCTGGCACTATTATATCAGCACTATGTCTGGCACTATTATATCAGCATTATGGCTGGCACTATTATATCAGCACTATGACTGGCACTATTATATCAGCACTATGGGTGGCACTATTATATCAGCACTATGACTGGCACTATTATATCAGCACTATGACTGGCACTATTATATCAGCACTTTGACTGGCACTATTATATCAGCACCATGACTGGCACTATTATATCAGCACTGTGGCTGGCACTATTATATCAGCACTATGTCTGGCACTATTATATCAGCACTATGTCTGGCAATATTATATCAGCACCATGGCTGGCACTATTATATCCGCACTGTGGCTGGCACTATTATATCAGCACTATGGTTGGCACTATTATATCAGCACTATGGCTGGCACTATTATATCAGCACTATGACTGGCACTATTATATCAGCACCATGGCTGGCACTTTTATATCAGCACTATGACTGGCACTATTATATCAGCACCATGGCTGGAACTATTATATCAGCACCATGGCTGGCACTATTATATCAGCACTACGTATGTCTGGCTCTATTATATCAGCACTGTGGCTGGCACTATTATATCAGCACCATGGCTGGAACTTTTATATCAGCACTATGACTGGCACTATTATATGAGCACCATGGCTGGAACTATTATATCAGCACCATGGCTGGCACTATTATATCAGCACTACGTATGTCTGGCTCTATTATATCAGCACTGTGGCTGGAACTATTATATCAGCACTGTGACTGGCACTATTATATCAGCACCATGGCTGGCACTATTATATCAGCACTGTGGCTGGCACTATTATATCAGCACCATGGCTGGCACTATTATATCAGCACTATGTCTGGCACTATTATATCAGCATTGGGGATGGCACTATTTTATCAGCACTGTGTCTGGCACTATTATATCAGCACCATGGCTGGCACTATTATATCAACACTGTGACTGGCACTAATATATCAGCATTGGGGCTCGCACAATTATATCAGCTCCATCGCTGGCACTATTATATCAGCACTATGGCTGGCACTATTATATCAGCATTATGGCTGGCACTATTATATCAGCACTATGACTGGCACTATTATATCAGCACTATGGGTGGCACTATTATATCAGCACTATGACTGGCACTATTATATCAGCACTATGGCTGGCACTATTATATCAGCACTATGACTGGCACTATTATATCAGCACTATGACTGGCACTATTATATCAGCACTTTGACTGGCACTATTATATCAGCACCATGACTGGCACTATTATATCAGCACTGTGGCTGGCACTATTATATCAGCACTATGTCTGGCACTATTATATCAGCACTATGTCTGGCAATATTATATCAGCACCATGGCTGGCACTATTATATCAACACTGTGACTGGCACTAATATATCAGCATTGGGGCTCGCACAATTATATCAGCTCCATCGCTGGCACTATTATATCAGCACTATGGCTGGCACTATTATATCAGCATTATGGCTGGCACTATTATATCAGCACTATGACTGGCACTATTATATCAGCACTATGGGTGGCACTATTATATCAGCACTATGACTGGCACTATTATATCAGCACTATGGCTGGCACTATTATATCAGCACTATGACTGGCACTATTATATCAGCACTACGTATGTCTGGCACTATTATATCAGCACTATGATTGGCACTATTATATCAGCACCATGGCTGCCACTATTATATCAGCACTACGTATGGCTGGCACTATTATATCAGCACTACGTATGGCTGGCACTATTATATCAGCACTGTGGCTGGCACTATTATATCAGCACTACGGCCAGCACTATTTTATCAGCACCATGGCTGGAACTATTATATCAGCACCATGGCTGGCACTATAATATCAGCACCGTGGCTGGCACCATTATATCAGCACTGTGGCTGGCACTATTATATCAGCACTATGGCTGGAACTATTATATCAGCACCATGGCTGGCACTATTATATAAGCACTACGTATGTCTGGCACTATTATATCAGCACTGTGGCTGGCACTATTATATCAGCACTATGTCTGGCACTATTATATCAGCATTATGGCTGGCACTATTATATCAGCACTATGACTGACACTATTATATCAGCACTATGGGTGGCACTGGTGGCACTATTATATCAGCACTATGACTGGCACTATTATATCAGCACTATGACTGGCACTATTATATCAGCACTATGGCTGGCACTATTATATCAGCACTATGGCTGGCACTATTATATCAGCACTATGGCTGGCACTATTATATCAGCACTATGGCTGGCACTATTATATCAGCACTACGTATGTCTGGCACTATTATATCAACACTATGGCTGGCACTATTATATCAGCACTACGTATGACTGGCACTATTATATCAGCACTATGGCTGCCACTATTAGATCAGCACTGTGTCTGGCACTAGTATAGCAGCACTATGATTGGCACTATTATATAATCTGTATGGTCGGTACTATTATATTAGCACTATAATTTGTTCTATTCTATGAACACTATGGCTTACTGTATTATATAAGCACTATGGATGACATTATATTAGCTCTGGTTGACACTATTATATTATTATATGAGCATTGCGGCTGGCTCGATTCTATGGGCACTATGCCTGGCAGTATAACATGGGCACCACGCACCCTATAAGGGCACTATGGCTGTCAGTTTTATGTGGGTATTATTACTGATGTTATTATATCGACATTATGGCTGACATTATAATAATGCCTCTATGGCTGATGCTACTGTTTGACCTCTGTATAATAGTATTATTTAGGCCTGGTATGATACTGCTGAACACTATGGCTGTCACCATGGAGCTGTTATATGATCACTATGGCTGTCACCATGGAGCTGTTATATGATCACTATGGCTGGCACCATGCAGCTGTTATATGATCAGTAAGGCTGGCACCATGGCACTGTTATATGAACACTATGGCTGTCACCATGGCACTGTTATATGATCACTATGGCTGGCACCATGGCACTGTTATATGATCACTATGGCTGTCACCATGGCACTGTTATATGATCACTATGGCTGACACCATGACACTGTTATATGATCACTATGGCTGACACCATTGTTCTGTTATATGATCACTATAGCTGTCACCATGGCACTGTTATATGATCACTATGGCTGTCACCATGGCACTGTTATATGATCACTATGGCTGACACCATGACACTGTTATATGATCACTATGGCTGGCACCATGGCACTGTTATATGATCACTATGGCTGACACCATGACACTGTTATATGATCACTATGGCTGGCACCATTGTTCTGTTATATGATCACTATAGCTGTCACCATGGCACTGTTATATGAACACTATAGCTGGCACCATGGTACTGTTATATGATAACTATAACTGGCACCATGGCACTGTTATATGATCACTATGGCTGGCACCATGGAGCTGTTATATGATCAGTAAGGCTGGCACCATGGCACTGTTATATGAACACTATGGCTGTCACCATGGCACTGTTATATGATCACTATGGCTGGCACCATGGCACTGTTATATGATCACTATGGCTGTCACCATGGCACTGTTATATGATCACTATGGCTGACACCATTGTTCTGTTATATGATCACTATAGCTGTCACCATGGCACTGTTATATGAACACTATAGCTGGCACCCGGGTACTGTTATATGATAACTATAACTGGCACCATGGCACTGTTATATGATCACTATGGCTGGCACCATGGCATTGTTATATGATAACTATAACTGGCACCATGGCACTGTTATAGGATCACTATAGCTGGCACCATGGCTCTGTTATATGAACACTATGGCTGTCACCATGACACTGTTATATGATCATTATGGCTGGCACCATGGCACTGTTATATGATCACTATAGCTGGCACCATGGCTCTGTTATATGATCACTATGGCTGTCACCATGGCACTGTTATATGATCACTATGGCTGGCACTATGGTACTGTTATATGAACACTATAGCTGGAACCATGGCACTGTTATATGAACACTATGGCTGGCACCATGGTACTGTTATATGATGACTATAACTGGCACCATGGCACTGTTATAGGATCACTAGGGCTGGCACCATGGCACTGTTATATGAGCATTATGGCTGGCACCATGGCACTGTTATATGAGCATTATGGCTGGCACCATCGCACTGTTATATGAGCATTATGGCTGGCACCATGGCACTGTTATATGATCACTATGGCTGGCACAATGGCACTGTTATATGAGCATTATGGCTGGCACCATAGCACTGTTTTATGAGCACTGTGGTTGGCACCATGGCACTGTTATATGAGCATTATGGCTGGCACCATGGCACTGTTATATGATCACTATGGCTGGCACCATGGCACTGTTATATGATCACTATGGCTGTCACCATGGCACTGTTATATGAACACTATAGCTGGAACCATGGCACTGTTATATGAACACTATGGCTGGCACCATGGTACTGTTATATGATGACTATAACTGGCACCATGGCACTGTTATAGGATTACTAGGGCTGGCACCATGGCACTGTTATATGAGCATTATGGCTGGCACAATGGCACTGTTATATGATCACTATAGCTGGCACCATGGCACTGTTATATGATCACTATGGCTGGCACAATGGCACTGTTATATGAGCATTATGGCTGGCACCATAGCACTGTTTTATGAGCACTGTGGTTGGCACCATGGCACTGTTATATGAGCATTATGGCTGGCACCATGGCACTGTTATATGAGCACTGTGGTTGGCACAATGGCACTGTTATATGATCACTATGGCTGGCACCATGGCACTGTTATATGAGCACTATGGCTGGCACCATGGCACTGTTGGCCTCTATTATGGCTAATGCTCGGTCTCTGCATGGCAGTATTATTTAAGCCCGGTATGGCACTGCTGTTTTGCAGTAGTATGATGGTATATTGACCATATCTTGGTGCCATGATGTGACTGTAGATAAACATGGCTGCTTTTTGGGTTGCGGTTAATGTATAGCTACATTGTATATGTGAGTCGTCACCTCGTGTCCACCCTGTGACCACCAGAATGAGGGATTCACCCCACTTGATGAGTAAATCTGGTTCTGCTCATGATGTCTGCTTGGCGCCCCCCTCCCTCCTCCGGACCACCGTTACTAGCAGTACTCCTTTATTCTGTTCGCAGCGCTGGGATTGGAAGAACCGGGACGTTGATAGCTTTGGATATCCTCCTGAAGATGGCGAGAGATGTGAGGACGGTGAATGTGTTCAGCTGCGTCCAGCGGCTACGAAAGAGCAGAGCGAACATGGTGCAGAACAAGGTGCGGTCAGAGTGTATCCCCCCCGTAGACTGTGGTGTGCTTGTACGTCTGCCCTGTGTGTGCCCCTTCTCTGAGGGCTGTGACTGTCTAACATCCATCAACTCCTCCCTGCAGAAGTCATGGAAATATTGTGCTTGCTCTGGGGTTACCATGACAATGCCAAGCACTTCCTCCTTTGTGCATGGACTTCCTGCTAATGGAGTCTTTTAAGAGTAGAACAAGGACTTGCTGGGACGGGATCTCAGTGCAGCCGTGTCTATGGGATCCTGCCAAAGTCACATGACAGGAAATTCTTGCAATAAATTGACATAAATTGCCATGGCAACCCCAGAGCAAGCACAACATTCCCATTACTGCAGAATCCTGGAGGCCAGGAGAAGGTGAATATTAGCGATATTATTGACAATGTATAATCTACGGGTTTAGGTAGATGGGGCTGACATCAGATTATCTCGGGCTATGGGCCAGCTGATCATGAAGACCATGATGCTTTGCAGTAGACTCAAAAAGGGAGGAGAACAAATGGTTGAGTCCTCCAGAGACATTGGATTGTGATATGGGGTTTATGAGATCACAAGCCAGTTATAGCTTCCAGAGGGTCCTGGGTGGGGACATTTTGTCATCACAAGAGGACCCCGGCCCTGATGACATCACCGTTGTTATGTTATATCACAGAAACAATATGCCTTCCTATACGACATCCTCCTGGAGGTGCTGCTGTGTGGCATGACCAGCGTACCTGTGCCGGACATCAAGAGACACCTTAGTCACATGACCAGACAGGACCCCCGCACTGATATGGATGGGTACGACAGGGAATTCCAGGTAAGAATGCTCTCAAACATTACTGCCCCCTATGGGATTGTGTATGGTATAGGTACTGCGATGAGTGATGGTCTGCTCATGGGAGTATTGGTTTTTCAGGCTTTGGATAAAATAACGGAATTATATCAGATTTATCCGTGTAAAGAAGCGAAGAAACCAGAAAATCTGAGGAAGAACCGGGACTCCAGGATACTGCCAGGTACAATCCGGGGGCGGACCACATCTCCACTGCCATATATAGGAGTCTGACACCAACTGTGTGTGTGGGGGGGACTGACACCCCTGTCTATGTGCGGGAGGACTGACACCCCTATCTATGTGCGGGAGGACTGACTCCCCTGTCTATGTGCGGGAGGACTGACACCCCTGTCTATGTGCGGGAGGACTGACACCCCTGTCTATGTGCGGGAGGACTGACACCCCTGTCTATGTGCGGGAGGACTGACACCCCTGTCTATGTGCGGGAGGACTGACTCCCCTGTCTATGTGCGGGAGGACTGACACCCCTGTCTATGTGTGGGAGGACTGACACCCCTGTCTATGTGCGGGAGGACTGACTCCCCTGTCTATGTGCGGGAGGACTGACTCCCCTGTCTATGTGCGGGAGGACTGACTCCCCTGTCTATGTGCGGGAGGACTGACTCCCCTGTCTATGTGCGGGAGGACTGACTCCCCTGTCTATGTGCGGGAGGACTGACTCCCCTGTCTATGTGCGGGAGGACTGACTCCCCTGTCTATGTGCGGGAGGACTGACACCCCTGTCTATGTGCGGGAGGACTGACTCCCCTGTCTATGTGCGGGAGGACTGACACCCCTGTCTATGTGTGGGAGGACTGACTCCCCTGTCTATGTGCGGGAGGACTGACACCCCTGTCTATGTGTGGGAGGACTGACACCCCTGTCTATGTGCGGGAGGACTGACTCCCCTGTCTATGTGCGGGAGGACTGACTCCCCTGTCTATGTGCGGGAGGACTGACTCCCCTGTCTATGTGCGGGAGGACTGACTCCCCTGTCTATGTGCGGGAGGACTGACTCCCCTGTCTATGTGCGGGAGGACTGACTCCCCTGTCTATGTGCGGGAGGACTGACTCCCCTGTCTATGTGCGGGAGGACTGACACCCCTGTCTATGTGCGGGAGGACTGACTCCCCTGTCTATGTGCGGGAGGACTGACACCCCTGTCTATGTGTGGGAGGACTGACACCCCTGTCTATGTGCGGGAGGACTGACTCTCCTGTCTATGTGCGGGAGGACTGACTCCCCTGTCTATGTGCGGGAGGACTGACTCCCCTGTCTATGTGCGGGAGGACTGACGTCACTGTCTATGTGAGGGAAGACTGACTCCCCTGTCTATGTGCGGGAGGACTGACTCCCCTGTCTATGTGCGGGAGGACTGACTCTCCTGTCTATGTGCGGGAGGACTGACGTCACTGTCTATGTGAGGGAAGACTGACTCCCCTGTCTATGTGTGGGAGGACTGACACCCATGTCTATGTGCGGGAGGACTGACACCCATGTCTATGTGCGGGAGGACTGACTCCCCTGTCTATGTGCGGGAGGACTGACTCCCCTGTCTATGTGCGGGAGGACTGACTCCCCTGTCTATGTGTGGGAGGACTGACTCCCCTGTCTATGTGCGGGAGGACTGACTCTCCTGTCTATGTGCGGGAGGACTGACATCACTGTCTATGTGAGGGAAGACTGACACCCCTGTCTATGTGCGGGAGGACTGACACCCCTGTCTATGTGCGGGAGGACTGACACCCCTGTCTATGTGTGGGAGGACTGACACCCATATCTGTGTGAGGGAAGACTGACACCCCTGTCTATGTGCGGGAGGACTGACACCCCTGTCTATGTGAGGGAGGACTGACACCCCTGTCTATGTGCGGGAGGACTGACACCCATATCTGTGTGAAGGAAGACTGACACCCCTGTCTATGTGCGGGAGGACTGACTCCCCTGTCTATGTGCGGGAGGACTGACACCCCTGTCTATGTGCGGGAGGACTGACACCCCTGTCTATGTGCGGGAGGACTGACTCCCCTGTCTATGTGCGGGAGGACTGACGTCACTGTCTATGTGAGGGAAGACTGACTCCCCTGTCTATGTGCGGGACGACTGACTCTCCTGTCTATGTGCGGGAGGACTGACGTCACTGTCTATGTGCGGGAGGACTGACACCCATGTCTATGTGCGGGAGGACTGACACCCATGTCTATGTGCGGGAGGACTGACACCCATGTCTATGTGCGGGAGGACTGACTCCCCTGTCTATGTGCGGGAGGACTGACTCCCCTGTCTATGTGCGGGAGGACTGACTCTCCTGTCTATGTGCGGGAGGACTGACGTCACTGTCTATGTGAGGGAAGACTGACTCCCCTGTCTATGTGCGGGAGGACTGGCACCCTCACACCCCTGGCTTAGTTTTTGGTTGGTATACAGTATGTCTGGATTAGTTCTTGGGGTGGTATTTAAACTATTTAGCATTTAGGGTGGTATTTGGATTAGTCTAAGGGGTGGTTGGTGACCAGCTTGCTTTTTGGGTGTTGCATGTTTGGTTTTGGCTTTGGGGTATGCTATCTTAATTTTTAGGGTGGTTTTTAGATGGTTTCGTTTTTGTAATGATATTTCCACAGATTTGTTTCAGTGATGGTGTTTGAACAGTTTGCTTTTTTAGTGGTATTTGGATGGTTTATTTGTTGTGGTGGTATGTTAACAGTTTGGTATTTGGGTGGTTTTTGGATGTTTTTTTTTTGGGTGGTTTTTGGACTATTTTGTTGTTGTTTTTTGATTCTTCAGTGAGGTGAAGGGTGGTGGGATGGATGAGGACTGGTAAAGACTGACTCCTCCTGTGTCTCTCTTCTCTCCCTAGATGACCACTCTCGTCCCATTCTGCTGTCATCGTTGACAAGAGATAGCACCCCCGGGTACATCAATGCTGTTTTTGTAAATGTAAGGAGGATGCTTCTAGAATATGTACCCCACCATAAAATTAACCTACATGTCATGTAGTAGTAACCTACATGTCAAACTTCTGCTGCGGTAGATATGACATACAGGAGTCCATGAGCGGTGGCCCCATCAAGAACAAAGGACTCCAACCTCTGTGACAGAGGTCTTTTCCTGGAGCCCTGTTCTGTCAGATGGTGCAGTGAATGAAGCAATATGTCTGACACCCTGACCTCCTCCAGGGATCAATGGGCCCCAGCTCCTGGACCCCCACATGATAGGTCTCGGGGTCACCTCACTACTAAGCGTCTCCTTTATTTCAGTCTAACTGTCTCGACGATGTCATGATTGCCACCCAACTGCCCATGGAGGAGACTCTGAAGGACTTCTGGTCCCTGGTCTGGGACTACAAGTGTACGTCAGTGGTGATGATGCACCGGGCCCAGGACCTGCAGCAGGTCAGTAACAACTTACCGGGCCCGGCCCTACCCCCAACCTTCTGGAAGTTCAGGTTCATTGTTCTCTAAGGAATAATTCTGTAACTTTCTATTAGAAAAGGAAATTAAATGTTCAAGACCCCAATATACAAGCCCCCAGTATACAAGACCCCAGTTTGCACACATTTTGCAACTTTTTGACTTTTAATGCCTGTCTCTTTTGTAAAATGATGCTATAACAGACCATCCGGACAGGAGAGATATGTGTAGTGCTGAGCTCACAGAGCATTGTTCACACTGACACATTGTAACATACCATCTGGACAGGAGAGATATGTGAAGTGCTGAGCTCACAGAGCATTGTTCACACTGACACATTGTAACAGACCCTCCGGACAGGAGAGATATGTGTAGTGCTGAGCTCACAGAGCATTGTTCACACTGACACATTGTAACATACCATCTGGACAGGAGAGATATGTGAAGTGCTGAGCTCACAGAGCATTGTTCACACTGACACATTGTAACAGACCATCCGGACAGGAGAGATATGTGTAGTGCTGAGCTCACAGAGCATTGTTCAGACTGACACATTGTAACATACCATCCGGACAGGAGAGATATGTGAAGTGCTGAGCTCACAGAGCATTGTTCAGACTGACACATTGTAACAGACCCTCCGGACAGGAGAGATATGTGTAGTGCTGAGCTCACAGAGCATTGTTCACACTGACACATTGTAACAGACCATCCGGACAGGAGAGATATGTGCAGTGCTGAGCTCACAGAGCATTGTTCACACTGACATATTGTAACAGACCATCCGGACATGAGAGATATGTGCAGTTCTGAGCTCACAGAGCATTGTTCACACTGACACATTGTAACAGACCATCCGGACATGAGAGATATGTGCAGTTCTGAGCTCACAGAGCATTGTTCACACTGACACATTGTAACAGACCATCCGGACAGGAGAGATATGTGTAGTGCTGAGCTCACAGAGCATTGTTCACACTGACATATTGTAACAGACCATTCGGACAGGAGAGAGATGTGCAGTGCTGAGCTCACAGAGCATTGTTTACACTGACATATTGTAACAGACCCTCCGGACAGGAGAGATATGTGCAGTGCTGAGCTCACAGACCATTGTTCAGACTGACACATTGTAACAAACCATCTGGACAGGAGCGATATGTGCAGTGCTGAGCTCACAGAGCATTGTTCACACTGACACATTGTAACAGACCATCCGAACAGGAGAGGTATGTGCAGTGCTGAGCTCACAGCGCATTGTTCACACTGACACATTGTAACAGACCCTCCGGGCAGGAGAGATATGTGCAGTGCTGAGCTCACAGAGTGCTGCTCACACTGACACATTCTAACAGACCCTCCGAACAGGTGAAATATGTGCAGTGCTGAGCTCACAGAGTGCTGCTTACACTGACACATTCTAACAGACCATCCGGACAGGAGAGATATGTGCAGTGCTGAGCTCACAGAGCATTGTTCAGACTGACACATTGTAACAGACCCTTCGGACAGGAGAGATATGTGCAGTTCTTAGCTCACAGAGCATTGTTCACACTGACACATTGTAACAGACCCTTCGGACAGGAGAGATATGTGCAGTGCTGAGCTCACAGAGCATTGTTCACACTGACACATTGTAACAGACCATCAGGACAGGAGAGATATGTGCAGTGCTGAGCTCACAGAGCGCTGTTCAGACTGACACATTGTAACAGACCATCCGGACAGGAGAGATATGTGAAGTGCCTAGCTCACAGAGCATTGTTCAGACTGACACATTGTAACAGACTATCTGGACAGGAGAGATATGTGCAGTGCTGAGCTCACAGAGCATTGTTCAGACTGACACATTGTAACAGACCCTTCGGACAGGAGAGATATGTGCAGTTCTTAGCTCACAGAGCATTGTTCACACTGACACATTGCAACATACCATCAGGACAGGGGAGATATGTGCAGTGCTGAGCTCACAGAGCGCTGTTCAGACTGACACATTGTAACAGACTATCTGGACAGGAGAGATATGTGCAGTGCTGAGCTCACAGAGCATTGTTCAGACTGACACATTGTAGCAGACTATCTGGACAGGAGAGGTATGTGCAGTGCTGAGCTCACAGAGCGCTGTTCACACTGACACATTGTAGCAGACTATCTGGACAGGAGAGGTATGTGCAGTTCTGAGCTCACAGAGCGCTGTTCACACTGACACATTGTACCGAGGTTCTGGATTCAGGGCCCCATGTAATGATATCATCTTTTTGAACGTCTCGCCCTGCAGATCGGCTTGTTGCGCTTTTGGCCACATCGGGGAGAATCCAATTATGGGGGCTTTATCGTCATGGCGACTGTCAAACAGTCAGAGAACGGCTACAGACGGACGTCGCTGAGTGTGAGGAGGGCTGACGAGGTGAGTGTAGACGGGTCATGTGACTTATGTCCCCAGTGATTGGCTGATTACTGTGTTCCTGGATCACATGATCTTCCAGATGTTGGACTCTGCTCTGGACGTGACGCTGTGGCAGCTGGACTCGTGGCCCCTGGATCGGGATCTCCCTCACAATCCGTCTGCCCTCGTCACCCTGATCGGGGACGTGGAAAAACGTCAACAGCAGATGGCGGACAGCCACATCCTGGTCACCTGCAGGTAAGTGGCCGCCCCTGGGCGTGTATTTAGTATATACCCCTGTGTACATTCCAAACCAGCAGGGGGCAGCACCCAGATGAAAACACCACAACTGTGAGAACAGCTTTGGATGTGACTGAAGTATAGGAAATGCTGTACCAGCAGAATTGTGTCTGCAGGTTTGGATGTGACTGGAGTATTGAACATGCTGTACCAGCACAATTGTGTCTGCAGGTTTGGGTGTGACTGGAGTATAGGAAATGCTGTACCAGCAGAATTGTCTGCAGATTTGGATGTGAGTGGAGTATAATACATACTGTAACACCAGAATTGTGTCTGCAGGTTTGTATGTGACTGGAGTATAAGACATGATGTAACAGCAGAAGTATGTCTGCAGGTTTGGGTGTGACTGGAGTATAGGACATGCTGTACCAGCAGAATTGTCTGCAGCTTTGGAAGTGATTGCAGACACTGATAATAACGATCCGCCTGTGTATGTCTGCAGTGATGGTGCGAGCCGCTGCGGACTGTTCTGCGCCGGCCTGATTCTCTGTGATCAGATCCGCAGCGATGGCGTCGTAGACGTTTCCCAGGCCGTGCGGTTGCTCCGGAAAAGACGCTGCCAGTTTATCCCTAGTAAGGTAAGTGCTGTGTGGTAAGTTGTATGCACCCCATCATGTGACCCGGCAGAGGGCGTTACACCCTGTCAGGTACGGGGACCGCCCTAATCATGTGACCCGGCAGAGGGCGTGACACCCTGTCAGGTACGGGGACCGCCCTATCATGTGACCCAGCAGAGGGCGTGACCAGGTGTGACACCCTGTCCCCCTGGGCTCGCCGTAGTACTAACCCCACTAACGGCAGACACACGGTAACACAAAGCGCACTCACACACGTATAATGGCGGTTACTGGGCTCGATCAGGGCACAAAACCATTAAAAGGGTTGTCCGAGTTATGGAAAAAAAAATATATATATAGCGCTGTAAATCTGATGGGCGGCGACATATAACTGAGATAAGATAAATCGCTCATCTATTTCCACATTTCCTTTGTTTACCTGCAATAATAGCAATCTCTGCGCCTCCCCCGCTCAGGGGGCGAATACAAGAGCTGCCCTGAGTGACATGTCTGCCTGCTGGGAGACTCTGCAGCATGTTGTATGTGTAGGACTACAAGTCCCAGCTGTATAATGACACTGCTAAGGGAGTGGATACAAGAGCTGCCCTGAGTGACATGTCTGCCTGCTGGGAGACTCTGCAGCATGTTGTATGTGTAGGACTACAAGTCCCAGCTGTATAATGACACTGCTAAGGGAGTGGATACAAGAGCTGCCCTGAGTGACATGTCTGCCTGCTGGGAGACTCTGCAGCATGTTGTATGTGTAGGACTACAAGTCCCAGCTGTATAATGACACTGCTAAGGGAGTGGATACAAGAGCTGCCCTGAGTGACATGTCTGCCTGCTGGGAGACTCTGCAGCATGTATATGTGTAGGACTACAAGTCCCAGCTGTATAATGACACTGCTAAGGTAGAGGATACAAGAGCTGCCCTGAGTGACATGTCCGCCTGCTGGGAGACTCTGCAGCATGTTGTATGTGTAGGACTACAAGTCCCAGCTGTACAATGACATTGCCCTCTGCCCAGCATTTGTCTCCTCACTGCCTGCAGCTACTCAGGAAAGCCTTCAGCCCTGAGTCTGTGCTGCTGAAGGGGTTAAAGTTTTCCCTGAAGAATCCAGGGAGAGAGCAGACAGCAGCTCAGCCAGTACAGGGGGTGTGGCCAGCACAGTGATGTCAGTGCAGGGTGTGTGTCCACCTCCACCACAGTGACATCAGTGCAGAGGGTGTGTGTCCACCACAGTGACATCAGTACAAGGGGTGTGTCCACCACAGTGACATCAGTGCGGAGGGTGTGGCCAGCACAGTGATGTCAGTGCAGGGGGTGTGTCCACCACAGTGACCTCTCCTGTACAGACACAGACCTGCTCGTGCACGAGACATCATCAGAGCAGGGAGAGAAGCTGACATCACAGGTCATGTGACCTTCAGAGAAATCTGAGAAAGGAGCCACTGCAGATAAAGTAAGTGCACGGTAAAGCCTTTACATTTGATTAGTTAATAACATACAAAGAAAAAAAATTATTCAGACAACCCCTTTAAAGATGTCACTTTACTGTACTGGACACAGACGACCAGAAAAATAAAAGGGAGCGGACGGCTGGAAAAGAATCCAGGGGAACGGGGTACGAGGAACACAACCCAAATTGTGTCAAAGAAAGGTCCAAAATCGCTCGATTTTATCCCTATTTCGCAGAGAGAGGAGCTGAGGGGTCACACCCCCAATTCCGGCCCAGTCTTCATTACACGCTTCCCCTCACCTGGCAGATGTGGAATATCAATAAAACATGTCCTCCCGTCCGCTCGGATGGACATACAGGGCCCAGCATGTTTCATCATGTTGATGGTTCTGATACCACATATGACTGGTGTAGGGGCCCCAGAAGGTGAGATACTATTTATGTGGGAACGTCAGCTGGCTGGGGTGGGGTGCTTAGACTCCCTGCAACGCCCGCGTTATACCAGACCTGCTGTGGGGGGTGCCACCATGTCTGGACACCAGTTGTGGGGGGTCCCATGTCTGGACACCGGCTGTGGGGGGTGCCACCATGTCTGGACACCAGTTGTGGGGGGTCCCATGTCTGGACACCGGCTGTGGGGGGTGCCACCATGTCTGGACACCAGTTGTGGAGGGTCCCATGTCTGGACATGGACTGTGGGGGGTCCCATGTCTGGACATGGACTGTGGGGGGTCCCATGTCTGGACACGGGCTGTTGGGGGTACCTCCATGTTTGGACATCGGTTGTGGGGGGTCCTATGTCTGGACACCGGCTGTAGGGGGTCCCATGTCTCAGATGTTATGCTTAACCTCTTGGGGGCATAGCACGTACAGGTAGGCCCTGATGTCCCGGTACTTAAGGACACAGGGCGTACCTGCACGCCCTGTGTATTTCCGATCACCGCTGTGCAGCGGGCAGTGATCGGTACTGGGTGCCTGCTAAAATCAATCAGCGGGCACCCTGCAACAATGCCGAGGGGGGTCCTGTGACCCCCCCCCGCATCGGCAATCGCTGCGGATTAACCCCTTCTATGCCGCTGACTGCAGCATAGAAGGGGTTTGTGTTTGAGTGAGCCCATCGAGTCCCCGCGCTGCTGTGTCGGGGACTCGATGTCTCAGAAGGCAGCCCGATACCATGCAGAGGATGCCCAATGCCTTGCACGGCATCAGGACCTGCCTTCTACGGGAGCCGAGGAGATCCAGTCTCAGGCCCGTCTCCTAGGCAACCTGTCCAGTCTCAGACTGGGTCTCCTATGCAACCCGTCATACACTTACAGGCAATGCATTACAATACAGATGTATTGTAATGCATTGCAGAGGGGATCAGACCCCCAAAAGTGAACATCAGAAATAAAGTTAAAAAAAAAGTTTTTATAAAAATTAATAAAGTAATAAAATGTATATTGGGAATCGCCCAATCACATGATCCCCCCCCGTCCGACAAATACCATAAAAAAAGGCGTATGCCCCCCAAAATAGTACCAATCTAACCGTCGCCTCATTCCGCCAAAAATGAGCCCCTCCCTAAGACAATCGCCCCAAAAATTAAAAAACTATGGCTCAGAATATAGAGACACTAAAACATAATTTTTTGTGTTTCAAAAATGCTGGTATTGTGTAGAACTTAAAGGGATTCACCATGCCGACGCAGGCGCACTTCGCTCGACGATGCCATTACCTGTAGTCCGCACGGGCGCAGACTACAGTGTGTAGTGAGCCCGCGCGGGATTTCAGACAGGCTCAGGGATTACGTCAGCGCGCCGGCTCTTGAATATATTATATTAGAGGTGGCGCTGGACACCGGACCGAGGGGTGCAGCTGGGCACCAAGTTAGGAAAGGACATCCCCTTGGGCACCTGATGTAAGTCATTAGCATATCACTGAAATCGATTTTATAAAGAAATAAATCAAGACTATTAGTTAATAAGGGATCATTTACTACAGCTCAGGGACACCTACAAGTAGCTATGTTTTACTGTGGGGGGGGAAATGTGGTGACAGAATCCCTTTAAGTAAATAAAAAAAAGTATACATATTAGGTATCGCCGTGTCCGTAATAACCTGCTCTATGGAAAAATCACATCACCTAACCCCTCAGGTGAATACCGTAAAAAAAGCAATTTTTTGTCACCTTTCATCACAAAAAGTGTAATAGCAAGCGATCAAAAAGTCATATGCACCAAAAATAGTACCAATCAAACCGTCATCTCATCCCGAAAAATGAGCCCCTACACAAGACAGTCGCCCAAAAAATAAATAAAACTACGGGTTTCAGAATGTGGAGACACTAAAAAATCTATTTTTTTTCAAAAATGCTTTGTTATGTAAAACTGAAACAGAGAATATTAGGTATCGCCGCGTCCGTGACAACCTGCTCTATAAAACTACCACATGATCTAACCTGTCAGATGAATGTTGTGAATAACAAAAAATAAAAATGGTGCCAAAACAGCTATTTCTTGTTACCTTGCCTCACAAATAGTATAATATAGAGCAACCAAAAATCATATGTACCCTAAAATAGTACCAAAAAAACTGCCACCCTATCCCGTAGTTTCAAAAATGGGGTCACTTTTTTGGAGTTTCTACTATAGGGGTGCATCAGGGGGGCTTCAAATGGGACATGGTGTCAAAAAAAACAGTCCAGCAAAATCATGAGTTGTGTCTTCTTCCATCCGGCTGAGAACTGAGGACCTCCAGGACTTCTCCCCTGCTGCTTCTCCTCCCTGGAGTGCTGTCCTCGTCCCGTATTGCACCCCCTAGGAGGAATTAAGTGACACCTACATGACAACCCCCCCATGTCGTGTGGTAGTGGAGTCTATGGGCTGTTGTACGTGTGCATTACAGGAATCAGGCTCGGTGTGTGACCCTCTGTTCTGGACATGGGTGTGCGCAGCCTATTTTATTAGGGTGTGCACCCTAAAGCACAAAATATACAGCGTGTGTTTATATATATATATATATATAGCCTTTATGCCATTAGCCTCCATTATGCCCCCAGCAGCCTCATTTTTTATAAAATAAAAAACCACTTACCTCTCTGCTCCTGGACGCCACCGCTCCTCGCCACCCGCGATCCTCTTCCTCCTGCTGTCGGCTGTGCTCTGAACTGGCGAGCACAGAGTGACGTTACAAAGCGCATCACGCTGTGCGCAGCCCTGCACAGCCGAGGACCAGGAAGCTGCAAGTACATAGCACTCACCGCTTCCTGGTCCTCCGGTACTAATGAGCACTTCCAAAATGTTAGCACTCATTCGCCGGCCAGCAAGCTTCATTAGGTTGTGCCCAGGCACACCCCGTGCGCACGCCTATGGTTCTGGACTTACAGGAGCGCAGTATACTGATTTATAATGCTGTGTGCCTCTGCTGGATCATACAGCTTTATGTCAGTATGATTCTCTATCAGTCAGGCAGAGACACACAGCATTATAAATCAGTATACTGCCGTGCGCTCCTGCAAGTCCAGACCGGAGGATCAGGCTCACACTTGGAGCACGATTCCCACAATGGACTCGCTCGAGTGCAACAGCCCTAATCCTCTCATGAAACTGCAGGTGGATTTCACAATTCTGCACTGGCCTTTCTCATGCTTTACACTGCAGTTCTGCTCCAATAGGACACAGCTGTGCTCAATAATTCTGCTTAGGTTCCTGTCTGTTATAATCCACCTCTTGTCTCCTGAACCCCTAGTGACCACCCATATGGCTTTTTATGGAGGTCACTAAAGGGCTTTAGGCTGGGTTGCCACTTATTACGGCAGCCCAGTGTAAGCCATACATGGGTCCCCTGTGCAGTGTGGTGTCACATGAAAGCCGCGCTCCTGCGCTAACAACCCGGACCAGCGAGGCTATATATAGGGATATATCACATGATGAAGCTGTTTATGGATCTCGGGGCTGTAGATTGGGATGTGGACAGTGCTCTCACGCCCTATGATCTCTCATTGGCAGAAGCGCATTTACTTTATATATAGGGATTAGTGTTGATCGAGCACCAAAGTGCTCTGGAGCTCAAGTAGAACACCTTGGGATGCTCAGGTGAAAGGGCTGCCAAAAATTACAAGGAACCAGCACTCCAATACACCCCTTATTACACATAAAGGAGGGCATCCTGCACACCCTTGAAAAGTTATGATTGATGGTCTGCTGGTGACTCTCAAAAACATTAGGGGCGAGGGTCTGCTGCTGAGCTGATGCTCTAAAACATTAGGAGCGAGGGCAGCCTAATAAGCATGTTGATATGATGGAGGAGGAGGAAGAGAAAAGGAAGATTGAACCATATACCCTTTTTTGTGGTGGAAGGGGTGGATGGGAATACAGTGTATTCAGTACATTATAAAGAACACATGTAAAGTGCCTTTATGTTCAGCCGCTTTCCTCTGGTGGAGTAGAGAAGTCAGGGGCAATCCAGGCCTTGTTCATTTTGATAATAGTCAACCTGTCCGCATTTTCAGTTGACAGGCGGATGCGCTTATCAGTTATGATGCCCCCAGCAGCACTAAATACACGCTCTGACAAAACGTTGGCGGCGGGGCAGGCCAGCACCTCCAAGGCATAGAGCGCCAGTCCGTGCCACATGTCCAGCTTGGACACCCAGTAGTTGTAAGACACAGAGGGATCATTGAGGACTCTGACACGGTCTGGTATATACTCCACCATCTTCCAAAACTTTTCTCTCCTTGTGACAGTAGGCTGCGCATCATGGTGAGGGTGCTGGCGGGGTGTCATGAAACTGTCCCAGGCCTTGGAGAGTGTTGTCCTGCCTCTGTTGGAACTGCTGTGTGTTCCCCTTGTCTCGGTTACCCAAGGAACTACGTCAGCTGGACATTTTTGGAGCAATTTTTCCACAAGGACCTTCCGGTATTGCACCTTTTTGCTCATCCTCTCCACCACAGGAATGAAAAATGAGAAGTTCTCTTTGTGGCAGGGGTCAAGAAGGGTGAACACCGAGTAATCCGTGTTGGCCAAAATGCGTAAAATGTGAGGGTCACGGGAAAGGCAGCCTAACATAAAGTCAGCCATGTGTGCCAGAGTCCCAACAGACAAGACTTTGCTGTCCTCATCAGGAGGATGACTCTCAATCCCTCATCCTCTTCCTCCTCTTTGGCCCATCCATGCTCAACAAATGGAATAAACCTGCTATGGGTACTACCCTCTGTAGCGGAGGCAACCGTCTCATGCTCCTCCTCCTCCTCATCCAATTTGCGCTGAGAAGACAAACTAAGGGTGGTCTGGTTATCACCCTGTGTACTGTCCCCCATTTTTACCTCTTCCACATGCAAAGCGTCCGCCTTTATTGTGAGCAGCAAGCATTTGAGTAGACACAGAAGTGGGATGATGATGCTAATAATAGCGTTATCGCCCCTCACCATCTGTGTTGATTCCTCAAAGTTTCTTAAAACCTCACAGAGGTCAGACATCCATGCCCACTCGTCGCTTGTGAAGAGCAGAAGCTGACTGAAAAGGCGACGACCATGTTGCAGCTGGTATTCCACTGCTGCCCTCTGCTGCTCACAAAGCCTGGCCAACATGTGGAACATCGAGTTCCAGCGCATGCTCACGTCGTACAACAGTCAGTGAGCTAGCGGCAGCTGTAGATGACTTTTGGAAATGGGCACACACGTGGCGCACCTACACCATTAGCTCAGGCAAATTGGGGTTGGTTTTGAGAAACCACTGAACTACTAAGTTGAAGACGTGGGCTAGGCATGAGATGTGTGTGAGCTTGCCGAGTTACAGCCATTATCAGACACAACTATGCCTGGTTCTAGGTTGAGTGGCGAGAGCCACAGCTCAGTCTGGTCCCTTATTCCCTGCCACAGCTCTGCGGCGGCGTGCTGTTTGTCACCTAGGCAGATCAATTTAAGCACGGCTTGTTGCCGCTTCCCACTGCAGTGCTACACTGCTTCCAGCTACCGACTGATGGCTGACTGATACTGAAAGATGAGAATTCAGAGGTGGAAGTGGAGGAGGAGAAGTGGGGATTGGAGCCACTAATGTAGGTGCTGGCGGAAATCCTAATGGAAGTAGGGCCCTCAATCCGTAGCGTCGGTAGCACATGTGCCATCCCAGGGTACGACTCTCCCCCGGCCTCCACAACGTTCACCCAGTGTGCGGTCAGGGAAATGTAGCGTCCCTGGCTACAAGCACTTGTCCATGTGTCAGTCGTTAAGTGGACCTTGCCAATAACTGCGTTGGTCAGGGCACGGGTCATGTTATGGGACACATGTTGGTGAAGGCGGGGACGGCACAGCGGGAAAAATAGTGGCAGCTGGGGACTGAGTAATGAGGGACAGCCACCACCATCAGGCTGCGGAAAGCCTCAGTGTCCACAAGCCTAAATGACAACATTTCCAGGGCCAGTAATTTGGAAAGGTGCGCATTTAGTACTATGGCCTGTGGGTGGGTGGCTGGGTATTTGCGCTTTCGTTCAAAGGCCTAGGGTAAGGACATCTGTACGCTGGGCTAGGACACAGAAGTAGATGTGCTAGCTGATTGTGCTTGCGAAGGTCCAGATGCAGGGTGGGAGGCATCTGAGCCTGCGTCTTGGACAGGGGCTTGGCCAGCACGTAACACAGGGGAAAAGGAGGCAGTGGTGTGACCCGCAGACACTGATTGTGGACCCAAGCTTTCGGCCCACCTATTAGGGTGCTTTGATGCCATGTGGCGGATCATGCTGGTGGTGGTGAGATTAGTAGTGTTCACGCCCCTGCTCACTTTGGTACGGCACAAGTTGCAAATTACAATTCTATTATAATCCACACTTTCCTCAAAAAAGCACCAGACTGCGGAAAACCTAACCCTTGGCAAGGGAGATTGCCGCTAGGGGGTGCTCCGGGGAACAGTTTCGGGCCTGTTTGGTGTGGCCCGCCTTCTCGCTTTTGCCATCCCACTGCCTCTTCCAGCCGGTTGCGGTGCTGCGGATCCCTCCCCCTCTGTACTGCTGCCCTCGCTCGGCTTGCCACCTTCCCAGGTTGGGTCAGTGTTTTCATCGTCCACCACCTCCTCTTCCATTTCCTCACTCTGGTCAGCCTCCTGACTTGTTGACCTAACAACAAGCTCCCTTATTGACAACTGAGTCTCATCCTCATCATTATCCATCTCGTGAAACACTAATTGCTATTCCCCACCATCATCTCCTGTTGATTGTAGATGCTCAAGAGTTTGGGAATCAGGGCACACAATCTCCTCATGTCCCTCTTCAAGAGGGCTTGGCGAGAGATCCAAATCAAGGAATGGCGATGAAAAGAGCTCCTCTGAATATCCGAGTGTGGGATTAGGCTAATTTCACACTTGCGTTCGGTGCGGATCCATCTGGTATCTGCACAGACAGATCCGCACCTATAATGCAAACGCTTGCATCCGTTCAGCGTTCCGCCAGACCCCCCTCCCTCCCCAGCTTTAAATTCAATGGTGGCCAGTGCGGCCCCCTCCCTCCCCTGTATTAAATTTATTGGTGGCCAGTGCACCCCCCCTCCCTCCCCTGTATTAAATTCATTGGTGGCCAGTGTGGGCCCCCCCCCTCCCTCCCCAGTATTAAATTCATTGGTGGCCAGTGCGGCCCCCCCTCCCTCCCTCCCCTGTATTAAATTCATTGGTGGCCAGTGCAGCCGCCTCCCTCCGTCCCCTGTATTAAATTCATTGGTGGCCAGTGCGGCCTCCCCTCTCCCTCCCTCCCCTGTATTAAATTCATTGGTGGCCAATGCGGCCTCCCCTCCCCCCCCCCCTAATTAAAATCACCCCCTCCCCCATCATTGGTGGCAGCGGAGAGTTCCGATCGGAGTCCCAGTTTAATAGCTGCGGCTCCGATAGGTTACCATGGCAGCCAGGACGCTACTGCAGTTCTGGCTGCCATGGTTACTTAGCAATTTTAGAAGCGACAGGTCTGTGCTATAAGCAATGCGCCACATAGACCTTTCACTTACCACCGGCCGGTCACAGACAGCGCAGGTAAGTATAATGCTTCTAAAATTGCTAAGGAACCATGGCAGCCAGGACTGCAGTAGCGTCCTGGCTGCCATGGTAACCTATCGGAGCCCCAGCTATTAAACTGGGACTCTGATCGGAACTCTCCGCTGCCACCAATGATGGGGGAGGGGGTGATTTTAATTGGGGGGGGGGGCCGCACTGGCCACCAATGAATTTAATACAGGGGAGGGAGGAAGGGGGGGCCGCACTGGCCTCCAATGAATTTAATAAAGGGGATGGAGGGAAAGGGGATCCGCACTGGCCACCAATGAATTTAATACAGAGGAGGGAGGGGGGGCCGCACCGGCCACCAATGAATTTAATACAGGGGAGGGAGGGAGAGCCGCACTGGCCACCAATGAATTTAATACTGGGGAGGGAGGGAGAGCCGCACTGGCCACCAATGAATTTAATACTGGGGAGGGAAGGGGGCCGCACTGGCCACAAATGAATTTAATACGGGGGGGGGGGGCGCTGTCACGGCTGAGGATGGGGAAAACCCTCAGCCGTGCGATGCCAGATGATGGTGGTCGCTGCTCGACGAGGACGACAGGATTAGCAGGTCACCTCCTAATAGCATCCCTAATCTGACCCTGACTCCCAGCTGTATGAGCCGACCCTGATGGTAGGAGGGCTCATACTCCGGAACCTTGAAGTCCCTGCTAGCCCTCAGGGTGGCCCTAAACTAGGAGCAGGGTAAGACGACCTGTTCCTTCTGGATTCGGAGGAACAGGAGTCTCACTGGCCAAGCTGCAAGATAGGGGAAACATATACAACTTATGGCAATGGCGGGTAAATGCCACAAACACAACACTCACCTGCCACAGACACTAAGCCTGGGACCCATGTGCAAGTGCGGCTGTCCAAAAACACAAACGGACACAACACACATCATACAGGAACCCAGGACCATAAGGTGCAATAAACAAGCATAACACAAACACATCTTCATAACATCAAACAAGAGTTATGACCACAAGGGTGGCCCTCACTGGAGAGATGGTGAATAACCAGGAGGATGTCTCCAGCAAACCATGGCTGAAGAACCCCTTAAGAGCTCTGCTCTAAACTGAGGCTAAAAAGCCCATGTAGCCACACCCACACAGACACACCCAGTGTTCACACACACACACACACACACACACACACACGCAGAATGGATTTAACCCTTCTTACACCAGGCATGGGAAAACAGCCACATAAAGGGGAAGTGAACAAATACCAATCACACAGCAGCTGTTACCGCCGGCAACGACATGCGTGGCAACCATGTCCTGGGAGCCAGCCATAAGGCCGAGACACTGCCACCACATGTACACAAACAACACATTGCCGCAGACAACCACAAGTGAAGGAAAAATGTCAGTGCACACACCCAAACCTCGTGCACACCAAACATATAAAAGGCACACCTACAAAGACAGGTTGCCAGGTGCAACCGCATACATAATGTTGCCAGCGGCAACCACAGGTGAGGTAACATACTACAGCCCTCACCTGTGATTGACAACAAGACCAAACCGCAGACAACTGCATGCGGTTCCAAGAGTCACGACCATAACCATGGTCGTGACAGCCGCACTGGCCACCAATTAATTTAATACAAGGGAGGGAGGGAGGGGGGGCCGCACTGGCCACCAATGAATTTAATACTGGGGAGGGAGGGAGGGCCGCACTGGCCACCAATGAATTTATTACTGGGAGGGAGGGGGGGGGGGGCGCACTGGCCACCAATGAATTTAAAACTGTGGAGGGAGGGGGGTCTGCCCCTGCTGCCTGGCAGCACCTGATCTCTTACAGGGGGCTATGATACGCACAATTAACCCCTTCAGGTGCGGCACCTGAGGGGTTAATTGTGCTGATCACAGCCCCCTGTAAGAGATCGGGTGCTGCCAGGCAGCAGGGGGCAGTCATGTACACAGTTCGTAGTATATTCTAACTTGAAGCGTCCTCATCACTATGGGAACGCCTGTGTGTTAGAATACACTGTCGGATCTGAGTTTTCACGATCTAACTCAAATCCGATGGTATATTCTAACATAGAGGCGTTCCCATGGTGATGGGGACGCTTCAAGTTAAAATATACCATCAGATTGGAGAAAACTCAGATCCGATGGTATAATAGGGACTCCTGACTTGCACCATATTGTGTCAACGTCAAACGGATCCGTCCCCATTGACTTGCATTGTAAGTCAGGACGGATCCGTTTGGCTCCGCAAGGCCAGGCGGACACCAAAACGCTGCAAACTGCGTTCAGGTGTCCGCCTGCTGAGCGGAACGGAGCCATAATGATGCATTCTGAGCGGATCAGCATCCACTCAGAATGCATTGGGGCAGTACGGATCCGTTCGGGGCCTCTTGTAAGAGCCTTCAAATGGAACTCACAAGCGGAGCCCCGAACGCAAGTGTGAAAGTAGCCTTACTTGTTTGCCAAGACTCTCCATGGTGGGAGGAAGGAGGATCAGGGTGAGGATTGTGTTGACTCTTGGCTACTGAGACTGGACTTGGTAGAAGACAGGGTGGTGATTAACCGACTGGAAGCATTATCTGCTGCAATCCAACTGACCACCTGGTCGCACTGGTGTGACTTGGAGAGTGGTGTCCTGCGCCACCCTGCAAACTGGGACATGAAGCTAGGTATCGTGGATGAGTGTGTTTCTTGTGCTCTGGCAGCAGGCACAGTTTCACCGCGCCCAGGGCCACGGCCTCTGCGTGCACCATCAGCATCACGGCCACCATCCCCGTCCCTTACTGCTCGCCTGGCTCATATTAAATGGTATATATGCTTGCAAGTATGTCACACATACAGTAACGCAGGTTTTGTAAGTGTATGCGCAAATAAATTAGACTGAATGTCACAGATATTTAGGATGGGCAAATGTTATACAGGAGATGTGACGCTAGTAATGTCACTGTCAGCTGCCGCCAAACAATTTCACTGAATGTCACAGATTGCGCTAAATATCATAGCGCAAATGTAACACAGATGCAGCAGAGCTTGTGTCAATGTCAGCAGCGGCCAAACAATTGCACGCAATTTAGCGCAGATTGCGCAAATAATATATATGACAGCCAGATAAAACAATAGTCCTTAAAATAACTTTTGGGTCTCTAACACCTTTCAGCAGTAATCCCTGCCTAAAGAAATAAAATAAACTGTTCCTGTCCCTTCTGCTGCAGCTCTCCCTGACTAACACTGAACCAAACCATGTGTCATCGGGTGCTATATGACTTGTTCTGGCCAGCCAATCACTGTAATGCCAGTAACCAACATGGCTACAGCATTAGAATTAGTGTTGAGCGCGAATATTCGAAAAGCGAATTTTTTTCGCGAATATCGCAACTTCGCGATTTCGCGAATATTTCGAATTTAGTGCTATATATTCGTAAAAACGAATATTCATTTTTTGTTTTTTTTTCCACAAAATTACAGTACACATATAATTGATTGTTTCCCAAAGGTCCAAAAGCTCAGATCTTACTCACATTGCCTAGAAAGTGATTGAGGTGCGAATCTTCGTAAGGCGATTTTATTAGCGCACATGCGAATATCTACACTTGTCCCCAGAACAGAGGCAAAGGCCTGTGCATTCATATAGTATAGCACCATATTCGCGAATACTTCGAACTTCGTAAAATTCGATTTACGAATATTCATATTTTTTATTTTAGTTTCCACCTTACAGATTACATTGATCTGTACTCTGTCAACTACAGTCATCACCCCCACTGTATCTCGATTGATTCCCAAAAGTCCAAAAGCTCAGATCTTACTCACATTGCCTAGAAAGTGATTGAGGCGCGAATCTTTGTAAGGCGATTTTATTAGCGCACAGGCGAATATCGGCACTTGTCCCAGAACAGAGGCAAAGGGCTTTGCATTCTTACATTAGTGATTGAATTGAGTTGCGAATCTTCGTAAGGCGATTTCATTAGCGCACATGCGAATTTTGCATCTCATAATATGTATTATGCGATGCGAAAATTCGAATTATCGCATATGCGAAATAATAACGAATTCGAATATGGGACATGCCGCTCAACACTAATTAGAATGAGTGCCAGTACTTACCTGCACATTTATTGGCTACGTAGCAGCCAACAGACGTGCGGGGAGGAGACTCGAGCATCGTGATGCTCGGCCGAACACCACGATGTACCAAGCATCGCGATGCTCGAGTGAAAGTGTTCGGCCAAGCATGCTCGCCCAACACTAATAGGGATATATCACAAGATAATGTTGTTTATGGATTTCAGAGCTATAGATTGGGATGTGGGCAGCTCTCTCACGCCCTGTGACCTCTCGTTGGCAGGACCAGTATTCCTTCTGCTTTGCGATGGTTCGGAGCTACTTGGATTCATTTGAAACTTACGGAAACTTCAAGTAGCAGCGTCATCTATGAGAGGTTCCTGGAGGAGATGCTCCATTCACGGACTGGTGACATGATGAGACCTTCACCATAGAATTACTGTCATATGGACCAATTATCATCTTTATCATCATCACTCGCCCAGTGACCACCATGACCTTGTACAATCACGAGGCACCCGGGGCGAGGAACCGTACACTGGGGTCAGCACAGTCAGGTCCTGGGGGCAAAACTGAGCAGATAACACCAGCATGGACACCCCCGATCTAAAGGGATTGAGAGCTCACGGGGCATGGATGATGAGAGTGATATATTGTGTGATATAGGGAGATTAGATTGTGAGCTCCTGGGAACAGAGATTATGGGAGTGATACACTGTGTGTAACATATGGAGATTAGATTGTGAGTTGCTTGTGGCAGGGATGATGGGAGTGATGTATTGTGTGTTATAGGGAGATTATATTGTAAGCTTCTGGGGGTAGGGATGATGGGAGTAATCATTGTGTGTTTATTTGTTTTCATAAATATTATATATTAAAGTATTAATAACACAGATTTTCCGGTTTCATCGTTGTCTTGTGAGATGGGGAAACAGCTCTCATTGTCTGAACACTGTGTGGATTAAATTAAATTGTCTGGACTGACGTTCTCCTGTTTGGCCACAAGATGCCGCTGTTTCCAAAATACAGCTACAGACTGCATATTTTCATTTTAATGAGAGGTGGGGTTTCAGAGCCTGGAGAAGGAAAGGGAGCAGCCATCTTAGAGGAAGCTGAGACTAAGGAACTGTGTGAGCAGAGAATCCGATTGCATCCAGGTGTGAGAGCATCCCTCAGTGACCAGAGCTGCAGCTAAGACAAGCTGATTGTGTTCAAGACCTTGATACTGTACAGAGGAACGAGGATTTCTTCCAGGAATGCCGATGAGTGCTGAGGAGCAAAGCGACATACACTGCGGTACCGCATGCTTGTTGGAGAGACATTTGTTCTGTTCAGAGTCTCCAGTGGATGCAGAGCAGACCCGGATCGGTAAGATCGTGCACGCACCTCATAACAGTGTTGGCGCCTAGAGACTGAGACCAGGCCTGTAGTTAGTTAGGGTTTCTGTTTGTGTCAGGCCACAAGTGTTACTACTGTTCATTGCAAGGACTCCATAACTTAAAGTGACATTTCACATTGGAGAGCTGATAAAATTCCCACAAACTCAAGCCAGGCTAGCGTTTTGCTCAGAAGAAATACTCTGGCACATGCTACAGACCAGTTATGGGAGGGGGAATACTGTAGGGCTTTCGTAAGATTGTAAGCTATTGTGCTGCACTGCAGGCTAGCCCGTACCAGACACCCAAACAGTTATTCAGTTTTTTTTTTGGGTAATAACAGGTAAGGTGTGGCAGTTTAGTTGTGCCCATCAGTAGGTAACTTACTGCACTTTCCTCCTGCATCCATCGGAGCATGCTGCACTGTGCAACACAAGGGTCTCAGCCTTCAGGCTTGGTGTATGTAAATTTATTGTATGTTCCCAGCATTTGTGGTTGTGTTTATTGTCACATTTAAGTAAAATTCTGTTTTGGCAAAACCTTGTGTTGGGGTTGCTTTCCTCGTTCGTGACGTCACTGTATCCTGGGAAGCCCACTCCGGTGCGCGGCTTACAGTCTCTGGTTTCTGTTCATCCATCATTAGTGGAGGTGATAATATTATAGGGTATGGGGATCGGCACTGGACGCACCGCTGTACGTTATAAGCTCATCCCTTACCACCCATGACTACTTCTGATCACCTATGACCATCCCTGATCACCTCTTATTATTCCTGACCAAGAGGTAGTAAAGAAAAAGACAATGGTTGGCCAATTTTTTCACTGAAGCTCCATTCACTTCTATAGGGCCAGGGCTGTGTGAAAAACCGCAGAATATAGAACATGCTGCGTTTTTCACGCAATGCAGAACTGATGCGTAACAAAAAAAAAAAAAAAACGCTCATGTACAGAGACCCATTGAAATGAATGGGTCAGGATTCAGTGCGGGTGCTATGCATTCACGTCATGCATCACACCCACGCGGAAAACTCGCTCATGTGAAAGAGGCCTTACAGTGTGCGTTCTGGAGGTGGCTGCAGGCCGCGCACCATGCAGAGGTCTTTACAATCATGACCGTGGTCCACTCATACATAGTGCATGCTGCTGTACACAAACATCACATGTATACAGAGTGCAACACCGACACCTACATGCATGTATAGTATACATGGATGGATGTGACACCTACACTCATATACATACACACGGTGACAACTAGACCATACCACCCACCTGTCCCGGATCCGGCAGGACAGTCCAGGATTTCAGTGGCTGTCCCGCTGTCCCAGTATGGGCGAGGTATGTCCCTCTTTCTGGCAGCTGCTCCCTGCTTCATTATTCCTGCCACCTCTGGTCCGATATTAGTAATTGCTCCGATATTAGTAATTAGCCTACGGAGCAGGAGACGGTAACTGGGCCACAGCGGGCGAATGGAGTGGCGCCCAGGAATAATAGTAAGTGGAAAGAGATACCTGGGCGCCGCTCTATGTAGCCTGGTAACTTAAAGTCCAGACCCATGAAAGATTGTCTTTAACCTTTAGTACAGGAGGCAGGTGCCGGCAGCAGAATCACTGAGCCGGCACCCTTCCTCTGACAGGGAGCTGCGATCAGCGGCAGTTAACCCCTCAGGTGCGGCATCTGAGGCGTTAACTGCTGCTAATCTGCTGCCAGCACCCGCCTCCTGTATTAAAGGTAATTATCATTGTTGGCGCAGTGTGCCCGCCCCCCTCAACCCCCCCCCAGTATTAAAATCATTGGTGGCGCAGTGTGCCCACCTCCCTCAACACCCCCAGTATTAAAATCATTGGTGGCGCAGTGTGCCCGCCCCCCTCAACCCCCCCAGTATTAAAATCATTGTTGGCGCAGTGTGCCCGCCCCCTCAACTCCCCCAGTGTTAAAATCATTGTTGGCGCAGTGTGCCCGCCCCCTCAACCCCCCTAGTATTAAAATCATTGTTGGCGCAGTGTGCCCGCCCCCCTCAACTCCTCCAGTGTTAAAATCATTGTTGGCGCAGTGTGCCCGCCCCCTCAACTCCTCCAGTTTTAAAATCATTGTTGGCGCAGTGTGCCCGCCCCCTCAACTCCTCCAGTGTTAAAATCATTGTTGGCGCAGTGTGCCCGCCCCCTCAACTCCCCCAGTGTTAAAATCATTGTTGGCGCAGTGTGCCCGCCCCCCTCAACCCCCCTAGTATTAAAATCATTGTTGGCGCAGTGTGCCCGCCCCCTCAACTCCCCCAGTGTTAAAATCATTGTTGGCGCAATGTGCCCGCCCCCCTTAACCCCCCCAGTATTAAAATCATTGGTGGCAGTGGCCACAGGGTCCCCTCACCTCCTCTCATTGGTGGCAGTGGCAGCATCTGATTGGAGCCCCAGCAGTGTAATCCTGGGGCTCCGATCCGTTACCATGGCAGCCAGGACGCTACTGAAGCCCTGGCTGCCATGGTAACATCCCTGCTGCTGTGTGCACAGAGCAGCAGGGAGAGTGTGAGCTCCTAGTCACCTTTCCTATTAATAAATCTTTATTGTTTTCTTGACATTATACAAAAACTGATTTAACAATCATTCATTTGCACAACAATTCCACATATCAACCCCACCTTATTTTTAACTACTCCCCCAAAAAATAAAATAAATAAATAATTGTAATATTATTTCTTCCCCCCCCCCCCTTTCCAGCTCCCATCCCATCCCCCCTCACTCCACCACACCTCAATACTCCAACTCAGACTGCCCATCTCTCCGAAAAGCTTCGGCTATAGTAGCCATTTCTGCCATAATCTAGCGAGTCTGTATTTTTTCTTAATATTTACCAGATGGAATTCCTCTCTAATAAGTGCGGTTCCGGCAAGCCTGTCCATTCCCTAACCCCAGGAACAGCGCTTCCACCCCAGTGCCCAATAATACATTTCTTAGCTTGAAAAAAGGAGTTTAGATGCTAGTTCTCGTTGTTGGGGGGTATCCATCTTGTCCATCACTCCCAATATGCACATTTCAAATTGCCTAGGGATTTTAAACCGATGTTATTGCTCTATTCTATCGCTTACCCCAGAACTCTTGGATCTTTATACATGTCCAGAGTGTATGAACATCATCTGCCCCTACCTCCCCACATTATAAACAACTAAAAACGTTGGGTTTGTAGCACGTCATTAATATCTTAGGGGAATAATACAGTCAATATAGTATAATCCTATAAGAAAAGTTCTGAGACCCTATTTTTCCCCGGTATCGCCAACTCCCAAAGCCCTTCGCGCTGAGGGTTAATAACATTATGCCATTTGTAGCTTAAAGGATAACTGTCACATTTAGACCCCAATTTCAATGTTCATATATGTAGTTACTAATAACAGGATACTCCAGAATCAGTTACTATTAGACTGACCCATATTTAATAAGATTCAGCCCTTAGTAACCAGTCTGCATAAAACTGCAATCTCACTATTCAGTTAAGATGGCCGCCACTGCCCTCCCCCTGAGGCTAATCCCGCCTGCCCTCACTAGCCAGTAACAATAGCCCCCCAAAGGTGTCAGTAACCACAGCCCTCCACCCTAAAGGGTTAATCTCCTGCAGCACAAAGGGGTCCTCTTACCACATGTTGCTGTCATGTATACACTGAGCAGACGGCAGATCTCCCTTCCCTGCGCTGCTCCAACTCTGCATCCTCCAGCTCTGCTGAGTGAGGGAGCGTCTGCCAAGCGCAGGGACAGGGAGAAGTGCACACAGCCCAGACACTGGTATCAGCTGCTGGGGAGGACCTGGCTCTAATCATTTACTTACAGTCCCTGGCTGTCAGGAATGTGACCCTGCACGCTGCGTGCTTCTGGGTCCTCCGTCCTTCAACACAGAGGACGGACCATGCCTAGCAACAGATAGACGGACCATGCCTAGCAACAGATAGACGGACCATGCCTAGCAACAGAGAGACGGACCTGCATAGCAACCTGATTTTAAGCACAGGTAAAAGCAGGCAGAACAGGGAACTAAACTGTGGAATTAAGGGGTAATTGAATACACAGTGAAAAGTTGAAATAGGGCCACCAAGGAGATATTAACCCCTTAAGGACACATATGACGTACCGGTACAGCATGTTTCCCGAGTCCTTAAGGACACATGACGTACCGGTACGTCATGGCTTTAAATCGCTATTCCGGCGCCGCGGGGGTTAATCGGAACGGGATGCCGGCTGAAATAATTCAGCCGGCATCCTGTAACAACGTCATTTGACCCCCCCGTATCGGCGATTGCAGAAAACCGCAGGTCAATTCAGACCTGCGCTTTTCTGCGTTTCCGGTACATTTGGGTATCCGGTGACCCGATGAACCGGAAAAAGACTGCGATCGGTGGCGTGATTATACACCACCAATCGCAGTACGAAGATTTGGAGAGGCGGTGCTGGCCCTGGTGCTGAACGCCGCTGTCCAGGGGGCTGATTGGTGCAGGGGAGAGAGGCGCGAGATTCAAACTTCCTGCGCTCCTCTCTCCCCTCCTCTTCCTGTTCTGTATGAGCACCCGGCAGCATCGTCCAGCACCAGCTCCTGTGTCCCCCTAATCGGCATCCATCACCCTCCTGCACCCATCGCCACCAAGGTAGGTTAGGGTCAGTGAGGGAGAGGCACCATTAGGAAGGGAAAAGTTAGGAAAAAAGTTAGTTAGGAAAAAATAAATAAAAGAACTTTTACCCTAAACTTTCTTTGATCCATCTATCAGACCCCCACCTGCCACTTGGTTTCCCGGCCCACCGGAGCCCCCTGCCGATGAACTTAGCTGGTGTCCCCCAGTGGACTTTGAGCCTGAGATTCCGGATTTTGCTGGCAATCCTGGAATCCAGATTCCCACAGTGGGGTTTACTGAAATTGACAATTTTTTTTTTTTCCAGTAACCCACTGGTGAATCTGATGGTGGAGCAGACGAATCTGTACGCCCAACAGTTAGTCGCTCAAAACCCGGGCTCATTTTTGGCTAGACCCGGTGGCTGGACGCCGGTCAGTGCAGCCGAGATGAGGACATTTTGGGGCCTCGTGCTGCATATGGGTCTAGTGCAAAAACCCAGTGTCAGGCTGTACTGGAGTGGGGACGTCCTATACCAGACCCCACTGTACAGTATGGCCATGACACGTCCCCGGTTTGAGGCCATCCGGAAATGTCTGCATTATTCCGATAATGCAGCATGTCCACCCCGAGGTGATCCTGCCTATGACCGGCTGTATAAGATACGGCCGGTCATCGATCACTTTGGGGCCACATTTCAGCAGGCCTACGTACCTGGAAGGGAGGTCGCGGTTGATGAGTCTCTCGTTGCGTTCAAGGGGAGACTCAGTTTCCGTCAATACATTCCCACAAAGCGGGCGAGGTATGGCGTGAAGCTATACAAGATTTGTGAGAGTACCTCAGGGTACACTTACAAATTTCGTGTGTACGAGGGGCGAGATTCCCGTATTCAACCCCCAGAATGTCCCCCCACTCTGGGTGTTAGCGGGAAACTCGTGTGGGACCTTATGTACCCACTGCTGGATAATGGTTACCACTTGTACGTGGATAACTTTTATACCAGCATTCCCTTGTTCCAGTCCCTTGCCGCCAGATCCACGTCCGCTTGTGGGAAAAATCAACGCGGCCTCCCTGCCCACCCCCTCCAGGTACCTATCCCCAGGGGTGAGACCCGTGCCCTTACCAGTGGAAACCTGTTGCTGGTCAGGTATAAGGACAAGAGGGGTGTCCTTATGCTGTCCACAATCCACGGTAACCCGGGCATGGTACAAAAAAGTTGCGGTCTACTTGGTGCAGGTTGCCATGTACAACTCTTTTGTACTATCCTGAAGCGCTGGCAGCACAGGGACATTCAGTTCTATGAGGGCAGTCCTCAAGGCCCTGATCTTTTCGGACCGGGAAAGAGCAGGCCGGAGTACCTCGGGAACTGGAGGCGCCCGGATCGTCCCTGGCCAACACTTTCCAGGTGTGGTCCCCCATACTGGAAAGAAGGGACGAACCCAAAAAAGATGCAGAGTGTGTCACAAGAGGGGGATACGGAAGGACACGACTACTCAATGTGACACGTGCCCCGATCATCCGGGCCTCTGCGTTATCGATTGCTTCAGGGAGTAACACACTTCCATGGAGTACTACATTTTTATAATACCCAACAGTCCACTAGAGAACATAAAACACTATGGCTCTGACTTTGGAGACACGGAAACAATTTTTCTTTCCCCAAAAAATATTAGTTTTAGTGCAGGCATCCTCAAACTGCGGCCCTCCAGATGTTGTAAAACTATAACTCCCAGCATGCCCAGACAACCTACAGCCATCAGCAGGGCATGGTGGGAATTGTAGTTTTACAACATCTGGAGGGCCGCAGTTTTTAGGATGCCTGCTTAGTGTCTCCAAAGTCTGAGAGCCATACATATTGGGCATCGTCGCGTGCGTAAACGTCGTTATAAAAATAACGGTGTTAAAAATATAAAATAAAAACGGTGCCAAAACACCCATTTTTGGGCAAAATTTCAATTTGAATCCATTTTGCCGGTAATAAAGCAAGGGTTAACAGCCAAACAAAACTAAATATTTATAGCCCCGATTCTGTAGTTTGCAGAAACACCCCATATGTGGTCGTAAATGGCTATATAGCCGAACGGCAGGGCATAGAACGAAGGGAACTCCATACGGTTTCTGGAAGGCAGATTTTGATGGACAGTTTTTTTTTGGACACCATGTCCCTTTAGAAGCCCCCCCTGATGTAGCCTAGACTAGAAACTCCAAAAAAGTGACCCCATCTAAGAAACTACACCCCTCAAGGTATTCAAAAGTTACTTTACAAACTATGTTAACCCTTTAGGTGTTCCACAAAACTAAATAGCGAATGTAGAAACAATTTTAGAATTTTAATTTTTTGTTACATTGCCTCAAAAAAAAGTAATATAGAGCAACCAAAAATCTAATTTACCCCAAAAATAGTCCCGAAACAACAACCACCTTATCCTGTAGTTTCCTAGATGGGGTCACTTTTATGGAGTTTCTACTCTAGGGGTGCATCAGGGGGCTTGAAAGGGTACATGGTGTAAATAAACCAGTCCAGCAAAATCTGCCTTCCAAAAACCATATGACGTTCCCCTTCTATGTCCTGCCGTTTAGCCAAATAGTAGTTTACGACCACATATGGGGTGTTTCTGCAAACTACAGAATCAGGGCAACCCATTTTGAGTTTTGTTTGGCTGTTAACCCATCTTGTCTAGTAATAAAGTAAGGGTTAAAATGGAAAATTTTCCCAAAAATTGAAATTTCAAAATTTTTTCTCCATCTGCCATTAACTCTTGTGGAACACCTAAAGAGTTAACAAAGTTTGTAAACCCAGTTTTGAATACCTTGAGGGGTGTACTTTCTTAGATGGAGTTACTTTTTTGAAATTTCTATTCTAGGGGTGCAACAGGGGGGCTTCAAATGGGACATGGTATAAACAAAACCAGTCCTGCCAAATCTGCCTTCCAAAACCCATATGGTGTTCCCCTCCTTCTATGTGCTACCGTTCGGCCAAACAGTAGTTTACAACCACATATGGGGTGTTTCTGCAAACTACAGAATAAGGGCAACCCATTTTGAGTGTTGTTTGGCAGTTAACCCTTGTTTTACTCCTGGAAAAAATTTATTATATTGGAAAATTTTCCAAAAAATGAAATTTCAAAATTGTTTCTCAATCTGCCAATAACTCTTGTGGAAGACCTAAAGGGTTACTAAAGTTTGAAAAAACTGTTTTGAATACCTTGAGGGGTGTAGTTTCTAGAAGGGGTCATTTTTGGGAGGTTTCTATTATCTAAGCCTCACAATATGACTTCAAACCTGAACTGGTCCATAAAAAGTGGGATTTTGAAGATTTCTGAAAAATTTCAAAATTTGCTTCTAAATTTCTAAGCCTTGTAACATCCCCAAAAAATAAAATATCATTCCCAAAATGCTACAAACATGAAGTAGACATATGGGGAATGTAAAGTCATCACAATTTTTGGGGGTATTACTATGTATTACAGAAGTAGAGAAACTGAAACTTTTGAAATTTGCAAATTTTTCCAAATTTGGGGTAAAATTTTTATTTTTTTATGCAAAAAAATAAACTTTTTGGACCCAATTTTAGCAGTGTCATGAAGTACAATATGTGACGAAAAAACAATCTCAGAACGGCCTGGGTAAGTCAAAGCGTTTTAAAGTTATGAGCACTTAAAGTGACACTGGTCAGATTTGCAAAAAATTGCCTGGTCCTTAAAGGGACACTGACAGCCCCAATTAGCATATTTGGTTATATATATATACGTGAGTACAGGTCTTATAAAGTCTATTAAAATGATCTAAGTATCCCCCCTGTCCAGCTTATAAGTACCAAAATATAATGTTATATAACCTGCTTGTCCGGTCACCAATCTGCCCAAGGGGCGGCGTTTCATCACAAAATGCGCCCAGCCAGCTGCTCCTAACTGCCGTTCTGAAGCCCCGCCCAGCTCATCAATATTCACTTAGCTGGGCGGCGGCTACAACTCTCCGGACTCAAGTGCTGCAGCCTCTGCTTTATGCGCATGCGCCGGGCACTTGAGTCGGGAGAGTTGTAGCCGCCGCCCAGCTAAGTGAATATTGATGAGCTGGGCGGGGCTTCAGAACGGCAGTTAGGAGCAGCTGGCTGGGCGCATTTTGTGATGAAACGCCGCCCCTTGGGCAGATTGGTGACCGGACAAGCAGGTTATATAACTTTATATAGGGCCGTGTCCTTAAGGGGTTAATCACCCAAAAAAAAAGATGACAGTTATACTTTAAGCTATTACTTGCTCTTTTTTTTATTCTTTTGCTGTAACAAACATTCATATATTTTAGAGACTAATTTCCTCTCTACTGTTAGTTTAGAAATATTCACTAGCGGCTGCGGAAGGGTATCGATTTAAGTACCTTTTCCTACCAGCAATCGCAGAGCTTGTTTTAATTGCAAGTAAAAAACCTTGGTTCTACATTACCTAATCCATACTCCTTTTTAAGGTCTTCATATGATATTATATCCCCGTCTCTATACCTGGCCCAGTTAGTAAACACCATGCTGGCACCAAATCTTCTGTTCAATTGCTTTTAATTCTTTAAGGTGGGTGTTTCCCCACAGTTTGGTGTCAGCATGGAGCTCAGCCCGGGTCCACAATGCTCCTGCCTCCCTCCAAGCCTCATCCATCAGCTGAAATATCTTCCTATCTCCCTGTTGTCCCAAGAGACCTGCTTCTATTAACTGAAAATTAGTGCAGTTACCTAACCTAGCCTTTATCCCTGTAGTCATAGATTTATATCTTTGCGTGTTAGGGCTCTTTCACACCTGCGTTCTTGTCTTCCGGCATAGAGTTCCGTCGTCGGGGCTCTATGCCGGAAGAATCCTGATCAGTTTTATCCTAATGCATTCTGAATGGAGTGAAATCCGCTCAGGATGCATCAGGATGTCTTCAGTTCCGGAACGGAACGTTTTTTGGCAGGAGAAAATACCGCAGCATGCTGCGCTTTTTGCTCCGGTCAAAAATCCTGAAGACTTGCCGCAAGGCCGGATCCGGAATGAATGCCCATTGAAAGGCATTGATCCGGATCCGGCCTTAAGCTAAACGTCGTTTCGGCGCATTGCCGGATCCGACGTTTAGCTTTTTCTGAATGGTTACCATGGCTGCCGGGACGCTAAAGTCCTGGCAGCCATGGTAAAGTGTAGTGGGGAGCAGCATACTTACCATCCGTGCGGCTCCCGGGGCGCTCCAGAGTGACGTCAGGGCGCCCCAAGCGCATGGATCATGTGATCGCATGGCACGTCATCCATGCGCATGGGGCGCTCTGACGTCATTCTGGAGCACCCCGGGAGCCGCACGGGCGGTAAGTATACCGCTCCCCCGCTCCCCGCTCCTACTATGGCAACCAGGACTTTAATAGCGTCCTGACTGCCATAGTAACACTGAATGCATTTTGAAGACGGATCCGTCTTCAAATGCTTTCAGTTCACTTGCGTTTTTCCGGATCCGGCGTGTAATTCCGGCAAGTGGAGTACACGCCGGATCCGGACAACGCAAGTGTGAAAGAGCACTTACTCCATACCATCATATTTTTTATATGCCCAGAGATAGAGTAGAGTTCCATATCTGGTACTGAGTCCTCCCTCCCTTTCATGAATACATAATATTTGTGCTTTTATCCTTGGTTTCTTCCTTCGCCATATTAAATCCATTAAGAGACTAACAATTGTTTTAAATATTTTTGGGGGAATTATTACTGGTGAATTCCAGATAAGATAATTCAGGGGAGGAAGTAAAACACATTTTCACAAAGGAAATGCGACCTGCCATCGAAACTCAATGGGCCAGATTTATCATGACTCTGACCGCTGACTCCACTTTAACATATGGCTAAAGTCAGTTTTAGCCGAGTCAGATTTATGATCGGCCCTTTAAGACTGTAATAAATGTGCTATGACTGTAGCAGTTTATCCGTCAGTAAGCAGCTTTACAAAAGTCGCACATCTTTACGAAAATGTTGCACGTTTTTATGAAAAAGTCGTATGGTCTATTAAAAAGTCTCATAAGATAAGCATGGTCCTCACTGGAGTGAAATTGCGACCTTTTTGCGACTTTTTAAATAGTCCCATTAGTAAATCTGTCTAGAGATTCATTTACATAAGAAAACACGCCCACTTTCAGAAAACTGGCGAGCATAGCGCAGAGCAGAAAAAAGTCGCAAATTTTTGCGCAGTTTAAGCGATTGCGCAAAAATTTGCGACTTTTTCACTCCATTATTCTGACTTGAGGTAATGATAAATCTGGCCCAAAGTCTTTTCCATATTTTGATTTTCTTCCTAATTTCCTGTATTTTAGGGACCACATTAAACTGGACATAGTCCTTGGGGTTTGGGGTTATTTGAATATACAGATATTTAACAGGTTGATTAAACTTCTTGATTTCCAGTGCACCTGGTAGAAAATTGTTTAGCCCAGTTTATATTGAGCCCAGCATGCTCACCGTACCGTTCCAATACCTGAAAGATCTTCATAAGTGATCCATGTGAGCCAACAAACAACAGAATATCATCCGCATATAGGGCTATTGTTTTCCTCATGATCACCGAACTTGAACCCCACAATTTCTTCATCTTGCCTGATCATTTCGGCTAGCGGATCCACAACAATAGCAAAAAGCAGAGGGGAAAGAGGGCATCCCTGCCTAACCCCCCTGCAGATCTTTATGTTAGCAGCGTATTCCCCATTTAATATCACTTTTGCTGAGATTTTGGTGTATAACGATATAAACTTATCACCGATTCCCATCTTTTCAGGGTTGTAATCAAAAAGGGCCATTCTATTGTATCAAATGCTTTAGAGGCGTCTATGGTAACAATCAGTCGTTCCCCACTGGGTGTTCAAAAAGTAGCGCATAATATAATCAGTTGTAGTTTTGCCTGACATAAATCCCGTCTGGTCCTCATGAACTGCCAGAATTCTAGCCGGTATGGGCCGATATGAATCCAGAAAGGTAGAGCTCTATCAGGGTGAATAGGACAAGGGATAAAAAGATCCCAGGTTCTAGCCCCTAACGGGGGAAATAGTTATTAAATAAAAAGTAAAAAAGTTTAAACCCCCCCCCCCCCACTAAAATATTACGTATAAATCACCCCCTTTCCCAATTTTACATATAAAATATATAAACAATTCGCAGTTTTTTTAAATGCAGAATGCATGTGGCTTTTTTGGCGTTTTATTTTTTTACGTGGTATCGAATGGTATCGAGTATCGCAATACTTTTTTATGGTATCAAAATCGCAGCAACTCTAGTTTCACCTTTGTTAACTGAATGTAGTCACTCACTTTCCCGGAACTCCCATAGTTCTCCCATCATTATTACAGCATTCACCTTGAACTAACCTAGTGGCACCATTGTTGAACCCAGGAGCCGTCCACTACAGATTATTGATGGGCTTACCCATGCATCAAACAAAATCTCTGCTCCACCAGATTAGACCATAATAATGAGTGATACCGAAGGCATACCTGAAATCTATTGTGGTAATATGAACAGTGCTGGAAGGTGTGTTGTCCCACTTCAGGTACCTCAGATGGGTGAGACAGATAAAATCCAGAGAGTGACAGTAGTCTCAGTAAAGCATAGTTTGCCGAGACCTTTCTGTATACATTTTCTGGGCTGGATTTTACTTAGACTGGTGGCTAGGCTTGGTAGAGGGAGTTCCCAGTCCACACCTTTCCAGTATGGGTTTTCCTTTCTACCTGAGGTGATCACAGGTGAGGCCTGCTGTAATCAGGCTGGCATAAAGTGCCTCAGAGGAGGTCAGTCTGAGGAGGGAGAGCGAGACTGTTCTGTGAAGCAGAGGCTCCATGTGTGGTCTCAGTCAGGAGGACTGAGGGGCCACAAGGCTTTGAATAGCTTGAGGTTTGGAGGACCTAGCGACACCTAGAGAACGAGGGTTGCACACCCAGCGTCTGAAGGACTACTGGGCCACACTCCCCTAAAAGGTACTGGAGTTGCCACAGCCTTGAGGCTGCAGTATTGATGTTGGCTGAGGAAAGCCGCATATAATGTCCATGTGTGAACTGAGCTCTATGAGTGAGGTAGGGACGTGTTGTGTTTAGGTAGCGCCTAGACGGGCAGGAGTTTATTTGTGTTTTAAGTGTTGGCGGTGCGAGAACCTCACCCCACCCAGTGATGTATAACTGGACTATCCTTTATGAGAAGACAGAATAAATGCACAGTTTGGACATGAAAATCCGTTGTCTGGTGAGATATCTGTGACTGCGACCCCCTGAAAAGAGACGATCCCTTACACTATATTACTGTTAACAGTCTAACCTTCAGCCATCTTACAAACCTCAGCGAGTGTCTTCAGCTCCGTCTCCTGCACTAACATTGCTGGAGGGAGTGGTTCTTACTTGAATACATTAGTTTGGGTAGAAACAGCATATCCTGTCTGAGATGATCCATCTATCAAAAACCTGAAATAATCTACAAAAAAAATCTAAATTTGGGTTATTAATTGGAAACAAACAGTCATGTGAATTTTGAAAGTCAGGAAGGCACTAAGCTAGGTGACTTATACTACTACCCCCTCCAGATTAAGCAGAGTAGTCGTATTCAAAGTTGTGCACCTTTAAGGCGGTGGACAGTTGGTGACATAGGCTTCATGAGAGGAATAGGAACTGCATTACCCGCTACTCCTACACATGTGATACTACACTTAGCCATGAGAGATCGTGGAACATGTTTGCTGTGAGGCAATGGGGGCAGCCCCTAAGGATTGTATGGATAATAAGGGCACAGAATTTGACTTTGGATTGCCTAATCCCTATGGGCGTTGCACTTGAGGGGGCTGAGCATTTGTAGCCTCCTCCTAGGTGAGGAAGTGGGCAAGTACATACAAAGTCTTCCTTCCTTTTGTTTAATTCTACACCTTTTTGCAACTTGCAACAAAAGGGCTGTAGTGATCTTCACTCTGGTCTGGCTAATACCAGACCTTTCCAGATAATCCTTCCAGGACCATCCACAAAGGCAGCACTTAAGATTCTCCCATGCATGTCTGAGGTCTGCTCAAAACCCAAATCTACCCATCTTTGCTGGAGTCTGGTGAGAAATGTCTCTACACTCTCTGCTCTGTCCTGATGCAGATCAGACAATGTGACTGACTGATCACCTAAACACTTCCTCCCAGACTGAGTGAGTTTCACTATGCATTGCTCACCCGACATCAATGTAGTATCATCCCCTTCACAAGATCCCACAGCTGAAGCTATAACTTGAGAGAGAATCACCAGCTTTCCATTGGACTAAACCTTCCAAATATCACCAATAACATGAGAAAGCTTTCTGTATTTTGGCTAACTCCCTACAGAACTGCATAGGTAAGTCCTCTGGATTGGGAATTCTACTCATCATGGCAAGCATCTCACTAGGGGACCAAGAACCATATATTGGTTAATCAGGGCCATTATTTGGACCTCTGGGAGGAGTGACTTTAGGGCTTAAATACCTGGGAGTACGATAGGGTAGAATTGGTCGAGGTGGGGCAGGTGTCGACATTACTACTTGTGGATGTTACTATTAGGGACGGCAGATGTCGTACATCAGACAATGATGCAGGTATCCCTACAGTTTTCTGTGACTGCAACCAAATTACATCTGAATAAGGACTAAGAGTGGGTGCAGCCCTAGAATGATAGGAGTGTCCAGGGACACTTCCATTTGGCATCATAGGGGCAATCGCTGCAGCACATTCCTAACTAGTGGAACATACAATGGGAAAGGATTATTTGCAGACATCACTGGATATAATCCAGTGCTGGGCCTATAACTTGAATCGGGCCTTCCCCGGGAGTATCTTCAGAGTTTTTGTGTCTGCAGATGCATTACCAGCCCCCCACCATATGGGGGGTTGAATTCCTGAGGAGGGGGTTTCAGTAAGAGCACAGGAAGGGGATGGGAGGAAGGAGCAGAAACACACTATGGGTGGAGTTCCTGTAGAGGAGCACATTCCAGAGGGGGAAGATAAGGAAGAAGAAATAGGGAGGGGGGGGGGGGTTACATTAGAAATAGAAGAAGAAGTAGGGGGATGGGTGCCACATGGCAAACTTATTTCCTTTGTTCTCTATATGATCCGAATCCTCCATCTTGCAGTAGAAATGCTGACCATTTTTCTCAACTTCCTTCAACTTTCTATCATTCACTTCCATAGACAATTTCCACAATAACTCAGCTTGCTCCAGCCTATTATTATCCTTCAACCAACTTCTCTTTTCCTTCAATCCACTTTCCACAATCCTTCATTTAGTGTGCAGGTTTCTGGCATACCTACTACTTGCATGAATGATTTTTAACTTCCTAACTGAATTCTTTCCTTTTCTTTCTAGTTAACAGCTCAACACTATATCCTGTGACATTAGAATTACCAATTTTTGTGGGGACACAGTTAAACAATATCCGGTTGCTATTGAGCCCACAAAATAAAATAAAAGAATAAAATAGGAACAAACAGTTTAAACAATATCCAACCGTTATTGAACCCACAATTCCTCTGGTGATGACACCTAGTCTAGACGCACAGTCTGTATTCACCTTACTGTAGGGACACTAAGTCTTAACTTCCAATTGCTTATTAAATATGCAACTAGAGTTAAACTCACATAACCAATCGTGAGGATGACCCACCGTCTACTACTCACGATTCCCCAGAACCCTGGTCAGAGCCTGGCTGGGATCCAATTCTATGTCATAGGATATGCGACTATCAACTGTCTAAAAACTTCCGTTCTGCTCAGCACATCAATACAGCATGAAAAGCCACACAAAGAAGGAATTCAAAAAGGGTGTTTTCGTTCTAAAGGACAGATCAGCCAAAATTGAACAGTAAATACCACCCAGTCAACACTTAGAAGCCACAAAAGTGGAAGTTTTATAGGAGATTTGTAAGAAATAAAGCTTTCTTACCTTGCTAGTGAATGATCTCGTCTAATGTTTCCATTTAAGTCCTTCTTTCTTGGTTGAATTGATGCTATTCAGGCTGAATCTGCCCACCCAGGGACACCAATTGGTCATTGCCACTCTAGCGATTTTCATCTTTTTTGTGTGGTGCCAAATCAATTAGAAGTATAAGTATATGCGCACATATAGCTTCCACAATGAGACCAGAACACAAGTTGGTTTCATGAAAATAACTTCTCATCGCACACTTTATTAAAGATACATCCTCTTTTAGAGATAAGCGATAAAAAGACGGCTATTTACTGGCTGCAGAGAGCCTGCATAGTGGTGTAGAACACTGTGCCTTGCAGTAACATGCATAGGGAGTCCGCTGTGGTAGTGAAACAATACTGTGAGTCTGTATAACAAGCACATGACAGGCATCGCTCTTAGAATCATTGCACGCTTCACTAATTTGGGCAGTTACGGGGCCAAAACTGACCAAATAACTCAAGTGTGAACTCTGCCTTGCAAGTCAATGTTAGCGCCAGGTATAAATAACCGTGCAGAGGCCCAAGATCCTACTATAGCATGAAAGATTGCAACTCCTTTTACACCGTCATCAGCTTATTCCACATAGATGTCTACAGAACCTGTTCTATTAAACGCTTATACAAGTAGAGCTCCACCGACAGAGTGGAGAGGGTGTCAGCAGTACGTTTGTGTTGACGTCACTGATTATTTTGCCCTTCCTCTGATCCGTCAGAACAATAACCCCCCAAAAAACGGATCCTGTCTGTTGAGCATCCACCTTCACTCGGTCAGCATTTGGTCAGTAATCCATTAGTTTTGCTAAAGCCAAAAAAAACAGGACTGGATCCAAAACAGAGATGACATGTGAATGAAATATTTGCATCTCTTCTGTGTTTTGTACCCACTCTTTTTTTTTTTGTTGTTGGCTACTAAATCATAATCCAATTCTGATGGGACCATACAGACCTTACAGCTGCTACATAGACAGGATCTGTTGTGTGTCTCATTTTTCCTACCTTCTGACAGATCAGAAGAAGGGTCAAATAAATAATGTCAACCACCCCAAAAAGGCAAAACAGTGGCCCAGTCATGGAGTGGGGAGGGTGGGAGAACAGCTTGAGAAGTCCACAGAGTGGCCAAATTACTTAGTGTTGAGGTAACAGCACCATGAGGAGACCACAGAGTTGCCCAGTGACATAGGGGGGAGGTGGCAGCAGCAGCATGAGGAGACTACAGAGTGGCCCATTTGCATAGTGTTGATGTGGCAGCAGCATGACGAAGCCATAGAGTGGCCCAGTGACATAGTATTGAGTTAGCAGCAGCATGAGGAGGCCACAGACTGGCAAGGTGACATAGTGTGGAGGTGGCAACCGCAGCATGAGGAGACCTGAGTGGTGAGGTGGCAGCAGCATCAGGAGACCACAGAGTGACCCGGTGACAGGGTGGGGAGGTGGATGGCAATAACATTACCCGCTGACAATGGTGGTTGGAAGAAGGAGCATTTGGCATCAGATGTGTGGAAGCATCAGAATATTAGCTGAGGCAGGTAGTCAGAAGAAACCAGTCTCTTTTGTCAAGGTTTGGGTGAGACAGCATGGATGATCTAATCTGATGCATCAGACATTAGTGGGTGGAAATCCTGGCTAATCCACGCCTGATTCATCTTGACAAAGATCATTCTCTCCACATTTTGGGTGGACAGGTGAATTCTTCTTGGGGAAACTATGGCCCCTGCCGCACTAAACACCCGCTCTGATGCCACACTACTGGCCAGGCAATACAGCTTTTCCAGGGCAAACCCGGACAGTTGTGGCCACAAATCCAGTTTGGCTGCCCAGTAATCCAGCGGATCTTCAATGTGGAGTGGCAGGGTGCTGTCAAAGTATGCCACCACCTGCTGGTTCGGGTTCTGCTCCAGGTCTAGCTGCTGCTGCTGGTGAGTAGTTTCTTCACTAGTCACGTTAAGAAAGCTGCTCACCATTGACTCTAGACTCAAGCTGCTGCTAATGGAGCTGGTACTGCTCCTACCCCCCACACTGCCACAGCAGCCATTGCAGTAGAATGAGAGCGCAGAGGCCTGTTTTTTATGGCCTGTTGCTTGGCGGTGTACGAGGGACTGAAGTGCATGCAAAGTTTCCTGGCCATTTTTAGGATGTCTTGTAGATGGGTGGAAATTTTTAGGAACCGCTTGACAACCAGATTGAACATTTGCGGCATGCAGGGCTCATGGCTCAGCCCTCCTTGACACAGCACCGACACCATGTTCTTTCCATCGTCGGTCACCATGGTTCAGATTTTGAGGTGTCGAGGAGAAATCCAGAATTCGATTTCTTGATGAAGGACACAAAGCAGTTCCTCCCGTGTGACTCCATTCGCCCAGGCAAATGAAGTGTAGAACAGCATGACACCGCCATGCCCTGCACATGTGGTATGCTGGAGGAGCACTGTGAATTGTCCCTGCAGTGGAGGCTGAGGACATTGTTGCAGGACCAATGGCGTGAGAACGTGGAGGCGAAAGCAGCGTCACCTGGCCAAGTTGCTGGTTTGGCTGGGCAGGAACCACATTCACCCAGTGGGTCGTAAAGGACATGTATTGTCCCTGACTGTAGATACAGCTCCACACGTCGGTGCTGCCATGCACTTTGGGAGACACCAACAGGCTCAAGGACTGGCCCACCTTCTGTTCTACATATTTGTGCAGGGCTGGTACTGTCTTTTGGGCAAAGAAATTACAGCTTGGGACTCTCCACCTCGGCTCGGCACAAACCATTAGTTCTCTGAAAGGTGCAGAGTCCCCCACTTGGAAAGGGAGGGACTGCAGCACCAGCAACTTGGCCAGGTGCATGTTCAGCTTCTGCGCTGTTGGATGAGTGCATGCATACTGTAGTTTCTTGGCAATTGCTTCGGTGATCGATTGCTGATGGAACCACTGACGAGGAGTAGGAGGGCGAGGAGCAGGAGCAGGAGCATCAGGACCGGTAAATGATGGGAAGGACAGACAGCTTCCTTCGGCTGAGGTGGTGGAGCCTTGACTGCCTGAAATCGGGTGCTTTTACCCCCAACACTCTGCACTGACTGACTGCTACTGCCGCTGGCTCTGTAAACCCCTGCACCACTACTTTGTGGGCAGGTAGGCTCCTGCGAAGCAGGTGGTCTACCCCGGGTATGTATGGCTCCCGACCTCCCACTGCTGCCACCCTGCTGACTCCCGGCACGCTACCAACTTGCTCGCTCCGCTGCTGCCTCACGCGCAAGCTGCCGCCCTCTTCTCCCGATGATGATGAAGCCCCTTCATCACCCGGCTCCCAATTGTGATCGGCTACATCATTATCGAGTACTGTGTGCACGTCACTGATATCCTCCTCAACTGTATCTGAGTCAGGAGCTCGCAACACCAGCTCCCACGCCACTCTCGCTGTATAGTGGAGCTGAGCCCACAGCATACAATACTTCTCTGGTTAAGGAAACAGAAAAGGACAGAGGCAGGTTGAGGACAGGTGAGGGCACGGGGCCTGCTCCCAGGCCATGCCAACTAAGGGTTGTGTCTGATGAACCCACCGACTCTTGGCTGGGGGTGTCTGATATCACTTGGGACAAAGTGGATGACTGAGTCAACCATTCAAGAACCGCTGGGTTGCTGGTCAGGACACGACTGCTAGCTGAGACTGGGAGCTCAGGCCTCTCGAAGTGACCCCTGCTGCCAAGCCCCCTTACTCTGCTGCGACCTGTGCCTGCGCCAGAAACATTTAGGCCTCTGCCCCTTCCCTGTGCAGTGCACTTCTCTGTCTGACATACTGTTAGATCAAATAAATAAAAAATGAATACACTCCAAAAAAGGCTGTATTTTACTCACTTTATATAACTGCCCCTTTGAACAGCAAATAATACTTTTTGTTTTCCACTAATACACACCAAAAAAGGCTATAATTTTCTCACTTCACCACACAGCGCCCTTTTTTCCCCCACTAATACACCCCCAAAAAGTCTTTAGAACATATAACTTCCCCGCACAAGGGCTAATAAGACATAGAAATATTTCCTTGTAATAAACCCTGTTAATGCCGGTATCACACAGCACTTGCACCCCAATAACAAGAACGGTTTGCTGGAATTACAGAGCTGTATGATGGCAATGTGGCTCCGCAGTCAGTGCAGCGAGGTGTAATAGGATTGTTCCTATAACCCAGGCTGTAACCTCCCCTACCGAACCGTTCTGCTTCAATACTGTAGAATAATCCTCCCTATCCTTCCCCTACACTTCTAATGATCTTTCCCTGAACTTCTATTCAGCAAAATAAAAGTTTTCAAGTCTTTCCTCGCACTGTCCCTAGCGCCTGCTGACGTCTATCCCTGCACTAAGTACACTGGAAAATGGCTGAATCCAAGATGGCTGAGGCTATTTATAAAGCTGTGACATCACAGGGCTGGCTGCTAATTGGCTGCATGCATGGCATTGTGGGTGATCCCTTGTTCCCAGAGTTCTTTGCTCCATGTCCTAACACGTGCAGCAGTCATTTTAGGAAAAAATGCGATTCATTACCACGAAGCGTCAGGAAATTTGGATTCGGTGCGAATCAAATTTTTCCGAAATTCGGATTGAATTCCACTTTGTCAACTTTGATTCGCTCATCTCTAGTTCTCTTATATAGTAGGTATGAGGTAGACAAAAGGGGTGTTCCTTAAGGAAAGGTAATTGGCTCCTTAACTAGATGGGAGTGGTTCACCAACTTCAAACCCTGAGTTTATAGGTACATTTAAAAGTTGCAAGCAAACTTCCATCCTCCCCCTAGCGTGATTTTAAAACAAAGAGAATGTGCACGAGGGGCTCACATAACTAATTAGCTGCCCTCTAGTGGTCAAGAATGAGTAATACAGGATTTATACACTGTATATAAAAAAAAACTCTCTCACACAGTCGCAGCAACAGCCCTGAGCTGCCAGTGTCATCTAGTGGTCGTGTCTTGACCAGCAACCCAGCTGTCCTTGAATGGTTGTCTCGGTCTTCTACCTGATCTCAAGTGACATCAGACACCCTGAGCCAGGAGTCAGTGGGTTCCTCTGACACCACGATTAGTTGGCATGGCCCAGGAACAAGCTCTGTGCCCCCACCTGTCCCAACTCTGCCTCTTTCATTTTCTGTTTCTTCTGCTCGAGAAGTATTGTATGCAATCGACTCGGATCCAGTTTTCAGCAAGGACGATCTTCTAGGGGACAGTCAGCAGCTACTGTCCAGCCAAAATCTGGAGGAAAGATCCGCTGCTTCCTCCGGTAGGCGGGCAAGCAGCGACGTTGAGAGTCGGGTGGGAGCTGGTGTTGCGAGCGGTCAGGCACGCGAAGGAGGGTTGACCCATGCGCCCTACATGGTGCATGTGTTTATTCTGCTTGTAAAGTGGTTCCTGAAGTCTTGCACCCATCTGCAAGACATTAGGGCTCATTCACACGGCCGTAGGTGGGCCGTTCCATGCACTAGGGACAGCAATTTGCAGTCCCCAATGCACGGGCAACCTTGGTACAGCCGCTGGGATGAATCCAAACCCATTCAATTTGAATAGGTCTGCATTCATCCCTTCCGAAAAAAAGATAAAGCAAGTTCTATCTTTTTGCAGAACGGAAGTACGGAACAGAACCCCAGGGAAGCCCTCCGTAGTGCTTCTGTAGTGTTCCCCGATTCTGTTCTGCATCTCAAGATTTGCGGACCCATTGAAGTGAATGGATCCGCATCCGTGATGCGGAATGCACACGGAACAGTGCCAGTGTATTGCGGATTCGCAAATGCGGGACGGAATGCGGGTGCGCCATCACCCATCCTCATGAAGGTCTGAGCTGGGGGCTATCTGTGCTCATGTTCCACTGCCATGGCTGCTGGAGAGGGGTGGGGGTGCTGGAGAAGCACCAGCTCCATCAGCAGCAACTTAAGTCTAGAGTCTCTAATGAGCAGTTTTCTTCACCCGACTACTGAGGAAACCACCCACAAGACATGGAGCAGAACCTGAACCAGCAGGTGGTGGCAAGCTTGGACTACACCCTACCACCCAACAGCCAAGATTCCTTGTTTTACTGGGCAGCCAAACTTGATTTGTGGCCGAGTTTGGCCTGGACAAGCTTTCCTGCCAGGTGAGTAGTGTGGCATCAGAGCGGGTGTTCAGTGCGGCTGGGGCACAGTTACCCCAAGGAGAACTCGCCTTTCCAACCAAATGTGGAGAGATTGACCTTTCTCAAGATGAATCAGGCATGGATCAGCCAGGATTTCCACATGCCAGTGCCTGAAGCATAAGACTAGACCATTCTAGGTGCCACACCCAAACTTTGTGAAAAGAGATCCGTATCTTCTGGCCACCTGCTTCACCCACTATTCTGATGCTGCCACCTGCCTGATGCTAAACACCTGCTGCACCTACTGCCACCCACCCTCCTGTGATGTTACTGCCACTGCTGTTGCCCCCACCCTGTGACTGGGCCACTGTGTTGTCTCCTCATGCATTTGCCTCCTCACCACTCTGTGACTGGGCCAAACGCATAAGGAGTCAACACAGTGGCCCAGTCACAGAGTGTTGAGGGTGGCGTTGACTCCTCATGTGGTTGCCACCTCACCACTCTGTGACTGACCGCTATGTTGACTCCCCATGCGTTTGCCACCCTCCCCACTCTATGACGGGGCCACTAGTGTCCCTGTTTGTCCTTGTTGACATCACTATTTATTTTACCCTTCTTATGATCTCAGATTTGTATGGGTACCAGGAGAGAAAATAATTAATAGATATCACTGAGAACAAAATTATCTATCTAAAACTTAACGTTTACTAATTATTATCTCTTTTTCTTTGGGAGGGGGGTGAATTTCTTTTTATTTTTTATAATTAATAATTACGTGTATCATCTCACAATTCCAGGAGGCGTATCGACACTGAAACATACATAATAATATACAAAACGTAGTATTACCGAACACATCTGTATGCTCGTGTGCTCTACCGAACACCCGAGCACAATGGAAGTCAATGGGAGAACCCCAGCCACCCCCTGCTCATTGGCCCACAAGCAAGAAGCAGGGAGAAATCATGTTTTCAGATGTTATATAGCGAATATATAGCACTATATTGGAAATATTCGCAAATTCTCGAAGTTGCGATATTCGAGATAAATATTCGTAATTCGAATATTCGTGCTCAACACTATTAAAATTAGCTAAAATTACCAACTTTGCAAACAAATCAGGTACATAACTTTACTCTTATCGGCAGCTCATGTGGACTTTTGGCATGTTATCCTTTTCTGCCGTCTACTGATCAAAGTGAGACATTGCAGTAATTATACAATTTACAGTATCGTAGGTGAGCTGTAGATAGGATATATTATAGTCTATTGACCAGCTGAAAAATGTTCAATGATGCGATCTAATATATCTCCAGTCCAATGACGTTGTATCCGAAAATGCTATCAATGAATCATTGACTGCAGTGTTTCAATTGAGAATGGCGGCGTCACGCCGAAGCAATAAGGTAGCGGCGTCCCGCTCCTGAATAGCTTGCAAAGAAAGATAATCCGTTACCTTTACATCGACCTGTAGTTCGTCCGGAAATGTCACTTTAAGCCTTCAGATGTTTTGTTCCCAGAATATGCCTTTTGTTGTATTTTAGCACTATTCCATCAGGATATTGAATTCGGCTCGTTTTTTTCCGTTACGGTCGGTTAGTTGGTAACTCCAATATTTCAGTACAGCAATGGGGTGTAGCACCAGACGCGTTTCGGGGTCCAAACCCCTTCCTCAGTGGCATGCTTCACCCCATTACACACCCCTCTTTTATACTGAATGTTCTTTGCTTTGATTGGTCCCAATTGGATCGTAACTTCCTGTTTGTCGATCATACTCAGGTGTTCTACCCTACAGCTCTAATATGGGCATAGTATTGCATGGGAAAGAATTGTCAAAATTGTAAGGCACCAAGAAAAAGTCTTCTTTAGCGGCTTTAGCAGTTTGATATAGTTCTGCAATTTCATCCAATTGTATATCTACAACTGCTGCATACTATGGAATAAAAAACGCATCTACACCTTATGCGTTTTTGATGCGGTTTTAATGCGTTTTCCGCTTTTATAATTTTTTTTTTATTTTTTTTTTTAAAGTGGATAAGAGCAGAACTAGATCAACCAAAAGCCTCTTACTCATGTACAACATCACAATATTTATAAAAATGAAAGATTCCACTTTTTAGGGGATACTTTGTAACCCAGTAGTTGTTTATTACATACCACATCTATATATTACATAGTGTCGCTTATATAACCATATATAAATCAAACTTTAGTTAAAACATATTATGAGCACAAATATGATATTGCAAATAAAATAAAGTAAAAAGACTTCACCAATGTCTAAAATGTATAAAATATACATTATTAAAATGTTAAAATGAGGGATGTGTTGTGGTGGGCACCCATGTCTAGAGGAGAAACCGACTGTGAGTAGAAACAGTCGGTTAGTCGTCGAAACATCGGTGACCACCACTTTCTCATAAGAACCCAAAGAGCTCAAATTCTGCATTGAGCCCCCTGGGCATCAGGGTATCAAGTTCAAAAATTCTTTTAGTTTCTAATCTAGACATCTTTTCTATGTGGTTGCCTCCTCTCCATTCTTTCTCCACTTTATCAATGGCAAAAAATTTTAGACCTGAAGGGTCCTGATTGTGTGTAATTTTAAAGTGGTAAGATAGTGAATGGTTTTCAACTCCCTTCCGTATATTGTTTATGTGTTCCGAAATACGCTTTTTTAGAACCCTTTTAGTTCTACCTATATATAGTCGTTTACACGGGCATTCTATGGCGTAAATTACATTGTCTGAGTTACAGGTTAGGCACTCCTTTATTGAATGGCAATAGTTGTTGTGGGTAGATACCAATTCACTAGTCTTTTTCTGGAAGGATGTAACTTTACAGTTTTTACAACTACCACACCTGAAAAAACCTTTTAGGCCTATCCAACCTGAAATGGTAGATTCCCTGTTTATTTGTTTTTTCACAGTGGGTGCCACTTTTAGGCCTAAATTGGGTGCCTTCGTAAAAATAATTCGTGGATTTACTGGTATGGCAGTGCCTATGGTTTTGTCCTTTTGTAATAAATGCCAGTGTTTGGTTATAATTTGGCGTATTCTTTTATAATCATCGCTAAAGGGTAAGATTAACTGTAACGATTCTTGGGGAGATTCTGAATTATGTATTTTATCCTCAAAAAAGGACTTTCGATCCATGGTTTTTACTTGCTGAAGTGCTTTGTCCAGGATTTCTATAGGGTAATTTTTCTCCAAAAAACTTTCCCTCATTTTATTGGCCTCCAACATATATTGTGTTTCCAATGTACAGTTTCTTTTTATTCTTCGGAATTGTCCTTGTGGGATGTTTAATAGCCAGCTAGGGAGGTGACAACTATTAAAAAGAATATAGCTATTCTTGGCAGTAGGTTTAATGAAAGTGCTGCAAATAACATCTTGATTTACTATATTAATGCAAATCTAAAAATTCTATCTTCTCCTGACTTGTCACTCCTGTAAATTTAAGGTTAATATCGTTAGAGTTAATGTCCTTTAAAAAAGTTTGTAGGCTCTCATCTCCACTTTGCCATATAAATAAAATGTCGTCTATATAACGTTGCCAGAGCACCAGGTACGTCCCCAGCCTGGGCCGTATGACCAATCTTTCCCATTCCGCCATAAATAAATTGGCGTAGCTGGGGGCGAACCTGGTGCCCATGGCAGTACCCTGTGTTTGTAAGTAAAAAATTCCCTCAAAATTAAAATAATTATGATTTAAAATGAAGTCTATTCCCTCAATAATAAAATCAATTTGTTCAATTTCCAATCTACCCTCTAGTGTTAGTTGGGATCTTACTGCCTGTTTACCCTTATCATGATCTATTACTGTATATAGGGATTGTACATCTAGAGATCCCATAATCCAGGTGTCCTTAAATTTTAATTTCTCCACTATTTGAATAATTTGTGTAGTGTCCTTTGTATATGACTCAGTTTTTTGGACCCTAGGTTGTAACATTTGGTCTATATACTGTGATAGATTTGACGTAAGGGATCCAATGCCTGACACTATAGGCCTGCCTGGGGGATTTTCTTGATCTTTGTGTACTTTTGGTACGCAGTAGAACATGGGTATTCGCGGGGTTTTATTCAATAAAAATTTGTGCTCCTCATCCGTTAAAATACCTTTCTTGTGGCCTCTGTCACAAAAAGCCACCAGTTCTGTATAAAAATGGTTAGTGGGGTCACTAGGTAATTTGCGATAGGTATTAGTGTCTTGCAACTGTCTTAGACATTCCATGTTATATTTGGAAATGTCCTGGATCACAATGGATCCTCCTTTATCTGCTGGTCGTATCACTATACTATTATCTTTCTGCAGAGTCTTAAGAGCTCTTATTTCATCATTGGACAAATTTTTCCGTTTATATTTAGTGATATTTTTGATTTTCCGTATATCACTTTCTACACATTTTTTGAAACTTGCCATTTCATGGCTAATTTCATTTTTGGGATATTTTTTAGATCTATTTTTACATGTTGTATGTATATATTGGTCATTTCTGTCAATTTCTCTAGTAGTTGGATTTTTAAGGAAGTATTTTTTGAGGCACAAACGTCTTATAAATTTTTCCACCCCTATAAAGGTGTCAAATTTATTTAGGGCAATTGTGGGGGCAAATTTAAGGCCCTTATTTAATAATTGTTTTTGGGGATCTGTAAGGGTTATGGAACTCAGATTGATAATAGAATCATTTTCTATTAGATCTAAACTCATCTGCGTTGTCCCCTTTTTCTTCCTGCCTCCTCTACGTATTTGTGTCTGTCTCCCTCGTATGATTTTATCCTTTTTGGGTAATGGTGTTCCTGATGGTGATTTGGTTGTGCAGTGTAGTGCTCTTGATAGGGGACATAGTGTCTTTGTGATTTGTCTACTTGTTGGTGATATGGAGTGTACATTGTTTGGGGCCTGTTCCTCAAATTGTATTGATGATCCCCCTGATGAGTGATATTGTGTGTATGAGCTTCCTCCTGTGGTGGTATATGTCTTAACCGTGTCCTGTGATGTGGTGGGGTCCTGTCTAAAAAAACCTGCCTGTCTTCAAGTGCCTCAAAACGGTTCTGTGTTGGTATTGTGTATTTAACAGTGTTATGGGATCTTTCTCTGTCCGTCACATTTTGTGTTTCCTCTGTTAGGATTCCTATTGTTTCAGTGTTTATAATAGAATTACCTGTATTGGTAATTTGGTTCTGCCCAATTTTAGGTATAAAATGTAATTTCTTAATTTTCTTTTCCATTATATCTTGCTCTACTTTATCGAGATTATTACAAAGTTTAGATTGCCAATAGTTGAATTCATCATTTCTTGGCAATTTTCCCATATTAGTTTTCATCTCATTAATCTTATCCGTCACCTCGCTCAATATTTCTTTCCTTCTTTTCAGAATTAACTCTACCAAGGAAAGGGAATACTGATGGAGCAGCTGGTCCCATTCAGTGTTAAATGTGGGACTATGGAGATCCTGTGCAGGGGATTTAGTCAATGTTAAACCCTTTGGAGTTTTACCACAATCCACAAACCTGCATAGTGTCTTAATCTCCCATCTTTGTCTTAGCTGCTTCACCAGTAAATTCTCCAACTCCCTGAATGTGTTTCTCATCATTCTATCATTTTCTACATTAACCTCTTCATTGTTAAACACAAAATTTTCAACCTTCAATCTTTTAGTTTCTACATGGTCCCAGATATCCATGGTGTTTACCGTGTCCTGTGCAGACATAATGAGTGGACAATATAAAGCTCAATAAATATATAAATGTCGCACTAGGGCACTGAAACATTAACTCTAACGATATTAACCTTAAATTTACAGGAGTGACAAGTCAGGAGAAGATAGAATTTTTAGATTTGCACATTAATATAGTAAATCAAGATGTTATTTGCAGCACTTTCATTAAACCTACTGCCAAGAATAGCTATATTCTTTTTAATAGTTGTCACCTCCCTAGCTGGCTATTAAACATCCCACAAGGACAATTCCGAAGAATAAAAAGAAACTGTACATTGGAAACACAATATATGTTGGAGGCCAATAAAATGAGGGAAAGTTTTTTGGAGAAAAATTACCCTATAGAAATCCTGGACAAAGCACTTCAGCAAGTAAAAACCATGGATCGAAAGTCCTTTTTTGAGGATAAAATACATAATTCAGAATCTCCCCAAGAATCGTTACAGTTAATCTTACCCTTTAGCGATGATTATAAAAGAATACGCCAAATTATAACCAAACACTGGCATTTATTACAAAAGGACAAAACCATAGGCACTGCCATACCAGTAAATCCACGAATTATTTTTACGAAGGCACCCAATTTAGGCCTAAAAGTGGCACCCACTGTGAAAAAACAAATAAACAGGGAATCTACCATTTCAGGTTGGATAGGCCTAAAAGGTTTTTTCAGGTGTGGTAGTTGTAAAAACTGTAAAGTTACATCCTTCCAGAAAAAGACTAGTGAATTGGTATCTACCCACAACAACTATTGCCATTCAATAAAGGAGTGCCTAACCTGTAACTCAGACAATGTAATTTACGCCATAGAATGCCCGTGTAAACGACTATATATAGGTAGAACTAAAAGGGTTCTAAAAAAGCGTATTTCGGAACACAAACAATATACGGAAGGGAGTTGAAAACCATTCACTATCTTACCACTTTAAAATTACACACAATCAGGACCCTTCAGGTCTAAAATTTTTTGCCATTGATAAAGTGGAGAAAGAATGGAGAGGAGGCAACCACATAGAAAAGATGTCTAGATTAGAAACTAAAAGAATTTTTGAACTTGATACCCTGATGCCCAGGGGGCTCAATGCAGAATTTGAGCTCTTTGGGTTCTTATGAGAAAGTGGTGGTCACCGATGTTTCGACGACTAACCGACTGTTTCTACTCACAGTCGGTTTCTCCTCTAGACATGGGTGCCCACCACAACACATCCCTCATTTTAACATTTTAATAATGTATATTTTATACATTTTAGACATTGGTGAAGTCTTTTTACTTTATTTTATTTGCAATATCATATTTGTGCTCATAATATGTTTTAACTAAAGTTTGATTTATATATGGTTATATAAGCGACACTATGTAATATATAGATGTGGTATGTAATAAACAACTACTGGGTTACAAAGTATCCCCTAAAAAGTGGAATCTTTCATTTTTATAAATATTGTGATGTTGTACATGAGTAAGAGGCTTTTGGTTGATCTAGTTCTGCTCTTATCCACTTTAAAAAAAAAAATAAAAAAAAAATTATAAAAGCGGAAAACGCATTAAAACCGCATCAAAAACGCATAAGGTGTAGATGCGTTTTTTATTCCATAGTATGCAGCAGTTGTAGATATACAATTGGATGAAATTGCAGAACTATATCAAACTGCTAAAGCCGCTAAAGAAGACTTTTTCTTGGTGCCTTACAATTTTGACAATTCTTTCCCATGCAATACTATGCCCATATTAGAGCTGTAGGGTAGAACACCTGAGTATGATCGACAAACAGGAAGTTACGATCCAATTGGGACCAATCAAAGCAAAGAACATTCAGTATAAAAGAGGGGTGTGTAATGGGGTGAAGCATGCCACTGAGGAAGGGGTTTGGACCCCGAAACGCGTCTGGTGCTACACCCCATTGCTGTACTGAAATATTGGAGTTACCAACTAACCGACCGTAACGGAAAAAAACGAGCCGAATTCAATATCCTGATGGAATAGTGCTAAAATACAACAAAAGGCATATTCTGGGAACAAAACATCTGAAGGCTTAAAGTGACATTTCCGGACGAACTACAGGTCGATGTAAAGGTAACGGATTATCTTTCTTTGCAAGCTATTCAGGAGCGGGACGCCGCTACCTTATTGCTTCGGCGTGACGCCGCCATTCTCAATTGAAACACTGCAGTCAATGATTCATTGATAGCATTTTCGGATACAACGTCATTGGACTGGAGATATATTAGATCGCATCATTGAACATTTTTCAGCTGGTCAATAGACTATAATATATCCTATCTACAGCTCACCTACGATACTGTTTTTTGTGATACATTGTTTTATCTATTATTATTGTGCCACATTGTGCTACATTGTTTTATCGACTTTATTTGTTGTAGTAATAAAAGCTAATAATTGCTTCTAATACTTGGTCTCGGCTATCCGTGAGTGCCCTGTTTATCCATTTTATATTATTTGCTGTATTGAGAGAGTGGTCTCAATTTACAGGAGCACCTGGTGTGGTTTCAGTGCCCTAGTGCGACATTTATATATTTATTGAGCATTATACAATTTACACCTGCAGAATAATACATTTAAAGGGTTTCTACCACCTCATTTTGACCGAATTAGCTTTCAGAGACGAGCGATCTGCCAGTGTCTGATCTCCATAACCATGCAATTCTCAGACCTTTGTGTGGAGCCAGTATCAGCTTACCAGCTGCTGGCTGTCACAATATGCTTACATGCAGCTAAATTACAGCAAAGAGCCTTCACTTAAATGGCCAAAGCAGTTCATTTGTATCAAACGTCTGTATCAAGAAAAGCGCTTCAGCTGCTACAGACTGATACTATGTTGTGCCCGACTGCTGGCTATTGCAGTAAATGCGCATGTAATTGCAGTGGGGATTCTTCGCTTAGATAGCCGAGGCAGTTCGTTTGTTTGTTACTTGATGAGGTGTTTCTTATTGTTATACCCACTATTGTAGGTAAATCGGGACTTAATTTCGAGCCCTTGCTCCGTTGAGTCTGCCGGCGTCCCGGCTGTGGAGCTGCTCGCGTCCCACGTGTCTCTCGCAGGTGATGTTCGTTCAATGTGAGGATCACGGACCTTTCTCTGTTGGCGCTGCTGGATGACGTACTGCGATCTTCTGTTGCTAAGTCCAAGGATTCCTTTTCTTCATAGTGCACTAAGTTGTATAGGAAAACGGGGTATTCATCCAAGTGTTTGACACCAGACACGTTTCGGGGAGACGCTTCCCCTTCCTCAATGGCATACCCCCATTCCATGGATCGGTACAATATATACCTGATGTTGGTCTTTGGAAAAATCCGGACTGGATCCAAAATCGTATCTTTCAAGGCCAGTATGGAGTTTTTAGATGTGATTTATATCCCTGATTTAAATGCGTTTTTTCTGGTGCGATTTTTTTATTTTTTTTCCTTTTATATTTATAATTTTCTATCCAGGATTTAGTCCGCTTGTACTGGTTGTAATATTCAATACCGATTTTTCGCATGTCTACTGTTGTTCTAGTTTGCTTATAGCAGCTCCATCTAAGCCATCGGACGAATTCTCGCACCTGCGCCGTTCACTTCTGTCTTCGGCGCAGTGAGTGAATGATGCGCTCCTGGTGCCGGATTCCTCACTGCGCCTGCGCCGACTACGGCACACTGAGGAAGCCGGCATCAGGAGAGTGGCCTTCACTCACTGCGCCGAAGACAGAAGTGAACGGCGCAGGCGTGAGAATTCGACCGATGGCTGAGATGGAGGCAGGCATTCAAGACGAGATGGGCGGGCTTGACGGACGAGCGGGGCGGTATACAGTGCGAGTAGACCGAGCCTCTAGGTGCTGAAAAGACGCCCCCATAGCACCTAGAGGCTCATTTGCACAGGAATAAAAGTTTGTTTTTTAATAAAACGGCTCCACACAAAGGTCTGAGAATTACATGGTTATGGAGATCAGACACTAGCAGATCGCTAGTGTCTGAAAGCTAATTCGGTCAAAATGAGGTGGTAGAAACCCTTTAAGGTCCCTTGCACCACATCCTTACATGCCACCCCACTAGAATTATGGCGTCCCAACAGCTCTACCAAAAAATATTTGTCTGCTGCATAGCACTGAGGGGGAATACTTGCCGTGGAGTGCTCCGATCTGCAAAGGCCTGGGTCCTCTGTCATTGGTGCAGGAACAGAACCCTCCTGGGGTGGTAGCGCATTTTCAGGAATAGTGTCTGATACTGGACAATTAGGCATGGACGACTCATCAGTCTGTAAAGGCAGTGTAGGGATTAGCCACCACCCTATGTATCTTGGACTCTCAGGCTTGCAACTTCTCATTGACCAACCGATGAATAGTCCTCAGTTTGTCTTAGTGCTCCTGCACCCCTGAGTCAGATATCCTGGGGGACTCTTCTAAAAGAGTTCCAAGGTTCATTTTGGCAACTTCTTGCCCTGGACAACCGAACAGCAGCATGTGAGGAGTATAGCCGCTATGTTATTATATGCCCATAGTAGTTCAGGTGAATACTCGGGCCAGCGCAACTTGTGTTCTTTCTCCAGGGTCTGGAGCATCTGTAGAAGCGTCCTGTTGAATCTTTCACATGCCCCATTGCCCTTCGGGTGGTATGGCGTTGTTTGTGACTTCTCAATCCCATACAGCCGACACAATTATTTTATCAACTTTTCTTGGAAGCAAGCTCCTTGATCCGAATGAATCTTCTTTGGCATCCGTACACCTGGATAAAGTGTTTGCACACTGCATGGGCGGCCGATTCCGCCGTCTGGTCATGGGTGGGCACTGCCACAGAGAACTTTGTGGAGTGATCAGTCTTCACAAGGCAATACTGGTGACAACTCACCGACTGGCCGATCAAGATTTAATCGATCATTAGGATCTCCAGTGGTGCGGATAACTTGAATTGGGGCTCTCTGTTCAGGAGGCTTCACCAGCTCACATCCTCTACACTTCTGGTACACTTCATGGACCATCTGTTTCAACTGCGGGCAGAATACGAATCTCTGTACCCACTTGTATGTCTTCTCTGTTCCAAAGTGGGCACCCTTCTTATGTCCCTCGAGGGGTGACCCTTTGGGCCAGGCTACTAGGTATCACTATCTTCCACCTTTCTTCAAAATCGGTAGGCAGGAACACCTTCCGGTACATGATTCCATTTTGGATTTGCAGCCGATCCCACTGCTGCATTAGCTTCCATCCATCTGAGGACTAGCGACTTTGCTCTTCAATCTTGGGCCATATCCCAATCTTCACCCAGTATTTGATCTTCTTTAAGTCAGGGTCATCATCTTGCACTTGGGTCCATTCTTCCTCAGTCTTTCCCAGCAACACAGTACCCCCAGTAGCCACCCCACTTGGTCAAGTGCCTTAACAGTCACCTGTGGCCAGCTCAAGATCGTGTATCTCAGTCCCTTCATTCTCTTAATCAACCTCAACTACTGGGAAATCCCAGGTGACTCTAGACAGTGCATCCGCATCCGCGTTGTCTTTACCGTCACAGTATTTGATGGTATAGTCAAACTTCGCCAGTCTAGCCATCCATCTCTGCTCCAAGGCGCCCAGCTTTACATTCTGCAGGTGAGCCAATGATTTATTGTCTGTTCTTACTAGGATCTGTGCCCCGGTGAGATACCCTGAGAATTTTTCAGTCATTGCCTAGACTAACGCCAACAACTTGAGTCTGAAGGAGTTATAATTTTTTGGATTGCACTCAGAGTCCCGTAGAGACCGACTAGCATACGCAATGACTCTTTCTTGCCCGTCTTGTTCTTGTGCTAGTACTGCTCCCAGTCCATGCAAACTTCCGTCAGTGTAGAGTGTGAATGGTCTGTCATACTGAGCATATGCCAGGATGGGAGAAGCTAATCGGGGCTCTCTTAAACTTGTCAAAACACTTGCTGCTGTGGCAGCCCCCATGATATGGGCCGTGTCTTCGGATCCTGGGCAGTCCCTCTCAAGAGTTTGTGTAGGGGACCGGCGATCTTCACAAAGCCCTTTATAAATCTTTAATAGTAACCAGCAAATCCTAGGAATGCTTTCACTTCTCGAAGCATCTTAGGTTGCAGCCACTTACTCACTGCCTCTACTTTACTCTCTGCAGGGCGAACTACCTCCACTGATATGATGTGTCCAAGATGCTCTAGGCTAGTTTGGAAGAGATGGCATTTCATTGGTTTGATCTTAAGGCCATGAGCGCGGAGCCTACCTAACACTTGCCGCAGTCTCCACAAATGTTCTTCAAATGTAGGTGCTTGGACTATCACATCATCCAGGTAGATCAGAATCAACTCAAAGTTCAGTTCACCCAGGCAGTGTTTTATTAGGCATTGGAACGTACCCGGAGCATTCGTCAGTCCGAAGGGCATTCTGTTGAACTCATACAGCCCCATTTCTCTGCCACAGGTACTTGCCAGTAACCGCTCGCCAAGTCCAGAGTTGAGAAATACTTGGCATGCTGTAGTGCCATCAATGACTCTTCAATCCTAGGCAGAGGAAAAAGTCCTTTACTGAGGCAGCATTTAGCTTTCGATAGTCCACACAGGTACCTCAAGGACCCATCCTTCTTCCGCACCAAGACCACTGGTGCAGCCCACGGGCTTTGTCTCTCTTTTACCACTCCCCTATCTAACATCTATGACAGCATCTTTTTTACTTCATGGTAGAGAGTGGGCAGAATCTGCCGGTACCTTTCTCGAATCGGAGAAGTAACCCCAGTAGGTATTTTGTGTTCGATAGCTGTTGTGCACCCGAAATCCTCCTCACACCGGGAAAAGGCAGATTGAAACTCCCATAGCACTGCTTCAATCTTCTCTATCTGATTGGCAGTGAACTTGGTACACATCCATCTCCATTTGTTCTAAGATCCGCCGGCCATTCCACTCAGGCTTGGGTTCTTCCACAGAGTTCTGGTCCAGGCATCATTTTCAACAGCCCATAGGTCGAACTGACTACCTGCGAGTGGTTCTCCTTGCAGCACATACAACTCAGCCACTTTCTCTCCAGCATGGAAGGTAACTTCATGATCGTGTACGTTGACACACTAGACTAACACATGTCCCCTGTCATGATGGTCCTGGCGACCACTGGGCTCTGGCTGGCTTCCGACATGCCCAGTGGTTCTATCCGCACATCTATGCCATTCAGTTTCTGCCGGCTTCCGACAGGCATTCGCATCATCTTCTCCTGTCGCGGAGGTACGGTGCAGGCTCTTCCATATGGGGCATTTATTGCTCCAACTGGCTTACCCTTAGAAGTGCTTTTGCAGATACCGCATGTCCGGATGAACCTCTTGAATGTTCTCTGGGTAGGCTTGTGGGAAAGTCATCTTCCTCCAATAACTCGGACGCTCCTTTGTAAACATGAACTGATCCATAGCATAGCTTCATTCTCATCCAAGATGATTTACCACCATCAGCTTAATCACAGTGCCCTTGTCAGGCTTCATGAGGTGGCCGAAGTATCTCTCAAAGAACTTCACTGGCATCGTGGTTACTTCCGACCCTGTGTCTACAAGACATTCCACCATCTGTTCTTCAATCTGCACCTGTAAGTAGGGGCTTTCAGTCACCAGGTCCCAGAGGTCATTAGGGGTAACCCAGCAACTGGCCTCCCCCACAGTGTGCTCCACTACCGTGAGGGGTTCCCGTTTAACGGCGGCTGTTCTGGATTCAGGGCCTTTTGTGGGCATTGACGGGAGATAGGTCCTCTTTCTTGGCAAATCCAACACTGCGGCCCTCTTGCCTTCCCTTCTTTTGGAGGACAACATGTCTGTGCATCTGTAGGTGGTGATGGACCAGTCTAGTGCCTGGGAGAGCCTCTCACCCAGCTTCTGGAATTGCTTGATATAGAGGGGAACCCAGGGGGGCAGCATCCTTTTTCCAGTAATTGGACTGAACTGGGGCCATCAATGGAGCCTGTAACTGTGCCAATTGCCTCCGAATTTCCCCCATGGATACACTCAGTGCCTTCACTGCCTCTCACAGATCCTCTCCATCAGAGGGAGTTCTTTGACTTCCAGCAGCCTGCATCCTTACCGTGTAAGCCCAAATACGCCTCTTCCTTGTTTTGGACCACAGCTTCTGCTTGTATCTTCTGAAACTGCAATGTAGCATCTACCAGGATACGTTCCCTGAGAGCCTGGCGAAGAGGAGGGCTACGCAATCCAAGTACGAAGTGGTCCCAGAGGATTTGATCTCCATTTCCAAGAATGTTAGCACTGTTGGCCTCTCTCTTCCGTACATATGACCAGATCTCCTGGAGGGCATTGGCAAACTGGGGAATAGTCTCATCTTCACGCTTTAAGCGAGTGAAGAAACGGGACCTAAGGCTGCCGGTACTGGTTGTTTCTCTGTAGATAGCAGGGCTGTGGAGTCGGTAGATAAATGCTCCGACTCCGACTCCTCAGTTTTTTGTACTTCCGACTCCGACTCCTCTGTATTTAATATGCAAATGTATTTTTATACATTCCTTGAAGGAAAGAAAGAAGTTCTTCTAAGCTCTTCTAGCACAGAGAGGTAGTTGGGCAGAAGCTGCTGCCTTCTCCTTTGTGTGCTGATCTTCTGCTGAAGACAGGGCAGTGGGAGGATCCAAGAAGGGACATTTATTTTAAAACATGATTTCCCTAGAAGAATCCCACAGTCATGTTTAAAGTTTAAGATAACATTCTGAGTTTACACGTTTTATAGCCTTAGCTGAATGACAGCAGTTTTTCCAATGGTTTACAGCAGGGATGTCAAACTCGTGGCCCTCCAGCTGTTGCAAAACTACAACTCCCATCATGCCTGGGCATACTACAGCTATCAGGGAATGATAGGAGTTGTAGTTTTGCAACATCTGGAGGGCCATGAGTTTGACATCCATGGTTTACAGCTTCAGTCTTGAACTATTGACCCTCCATTCCCTTCACTTATACAAGTGTCTCTAGTCCTGCAAAACACATATTTACTTAATCCCTTATCAGTGAGAGGCGAGGATAACCATGGGCATTGTGTTCCCTGTAACATCAGAACACAACACAATGCAAAGTATATGTATTGCCACTCCTAATTGTGCATTGCGTACCATATAGTGAAGCATATGAAAAGCATGCTTCTTCACATCACTGAACGCGTTTGTTTTGCGGTTACGTGAGGCACTGCATGCATTGACCTTTATTCTTACAGTAGAGAAGTCATTAATTATAACTGTTTATGAATTCGGACATTTAAACTTGCTTTTTTATTTTTTTATTCCAATTTAAATTTAGTAGGAGTCGGAGTCGGAGTCGGTTCATTTTTTGCCGACTCCGACTCCAGGTACCCAAAATTGACTCCGACTCCTCGACTCCGACTCCACAGCCCTGGTAGATAGACTCGAGAATATAGCATCCAGTGTTTTCCTTCCCTCTTCTGGACGTATAATGACAGTGCGTCTAGCATCCCCTTCCAAGGCGTTCAGCGCCACATCCGATTGTAAATCCAGAGCCAAGTTGTGCAACCTAAGGGTGCTCTTAAGGTGTGCGGCCCAGTCTTCTAGCAGCATATTTTGGCCATCAAACCGCACTAGCTGATTCAATATTGCCCCTGCAGGCAAACACATGATCGGAGCTACTCCCACAGCAGGAGGGGTGATGGAGGCCACAGCTGGAACCGCCTCAGAACCGTTTGGGTTCTGCATGGTGATCAATGTACCCTTCTCGCAGTGCCAAATGAAAAAAGATCGAGGGCTGGGCCCACAGGTACAGAGGTTACACGATGCCACACAGACAAAGGTTCTTTCCTAGCAGTTGAGTTTACTGAACAATGTAGTGAACAAGAAGCTGCGAATATATAAAACAGATTGGTACACAGGAAATAAACCAACAGTGAATTTAACACAGCCTAACAATAACCCAATAAATGTGAAGTTTTGTTGCAAAGTCCATTAAGCAGCCTAGCTGCACTGGTATGTTCCTGGACGAGTTCCTCGTTGGGATGCACCCTAAGTATTGCGCAATACTATTTGTAATCCACAGGTAAATGTCTGTCTCTTTAACCACTTCTAGCTGAAACCCCCTTAATGACCAGGCCACTTTTTACACTTCGGCACTACACTACTTTCACCGTTTATTGCTCGGTCATGCAACTTACCACCCAAATTAATTTTTACCTCCTTTTCTTCTCACTAATAGAGCTTTCATTTGGTGGTATTTCATTGCTGCTGACATTTTTACTTTTTTTGTTATTAATCGAAATTTAACGATTTTTTTGCAAAAAAATGACATTTTTCACTTTCAGTTGTAAAATTTAGCCAAAAAAACGACATCCATATATAAACTTTTCGCTAAATTTATTGTTCTACATGTCCTTGATAAAAAAACAAAAAAATGTTTGTTTGGGTAAAAAAAAAAAAAATGGTTTGGGTAAAAGTTATAGCGTTTACAAACTATGGTACAAAAATGTGAATTTCCACTTTTTGAAGCAGCTCTGACTTTCTGAGCACCTGTCATGTTTCCTGAGGTTCTACAATGCCCAGACAGTAGAAAACCCCCACAAATGACCCCATTTCAGAAAGTAGACACCCTAAGGTATTCGCTGATGGGCATAGTGAGTTCATAGAACTTTTTATTTTTTGTCACAAGTTAGCGGAAAATTATGATTTTTTTTTTTCTTACAAACTCTCATATTCCACTAACTTGTGACAAAAAATAAAAAACTTCCATGAACTCGCCATGCCCATCATGAAATACCTTGGGGTGTCTTCTTTCCAAAATGGGGTCACTTGTGGGGTAGTTATACTGCCCTGGCATTTTAGGGGCCCTAATGCATGAGAAGAAGTTTGAAATCAAAATCTGTAAAAAATGGCCTGTGAAATCCGAAAGGTGCTCTTTGGAATGTGTGCCCCTTTGCCCACCTAGGCTGCAAAAAAGTGTCACACATGTGGTATCGCTGTACTCAGGAGAAGTTGGGGAATGTGTTTTGGGGTGTCATTTTACATATACCCATGCTGGGTGAGATAAATAGCTTGGTCAAATGCCAACTTTGTATAAAAAAAAATGGGAAAAGTTGACTTTTATTTATCTCACCCAGCATGGGTATATGTAAAATGACACCCCAAAACACATTCCCCAACTTCTCCTGAGTACGGTGATACCAGATGTGTGACACTTTTTTGCAGCCTAGGTGGGCAAAGGGGCCCAAATTCCTTTCAGGAGGGCATTTTTAGACATTTGGATCCCAGACTTCTTCTCACGCTTTAGGGCCCCTAAAAAGCCAGGGCAGTATAAATACCCCACATGTGACCCCATTTTGGAAAGAAGACACCCCAAGGTATTCAATGAAGGGCCTGGCGAGTTCATAGAACAAAAAAATTTTGGGCACAAGTTAGCGGAAATTTATTATTTTTTGTTTTTTCTCACAAAATCTCCCTTTCCGCTAATATGGGACAAAAATTTCAATCTTTCATGGACTCAATATGCCCCTCAGCGAATACCTTGGGGTGTCTTCTTTCCAAAATGGGGTCATTTGTGGGTGTTTGTACTGCCCTGGCATTTGAGGGTCTCCGCAATCATTACATGTATGGCCAGCATTAGGAGTTTCTGCTATTCTCCTTATATTGAGCATACAGGTAATGAGATTTTTTTTTTTCCGTTCAGCCTCTGGCCACTTATCAGTGGCTAAACCCTATCTTATGACCTATAACGCCATGAAAATTAGGAAATAATTTGTTTCCAGTGAGCTTGTCCCAATGCGTTTCAGAAAAAAAAATATATATATGGGATTGTCCCTACCGGGGGAGAGCGGTGCTGCACACTTCTCCCCAAGCACTGCTCAGAAATTGAATAGCAAAGAAATATAAAGGGGCAGTAACATGCTAAAACGTAACCTTTAATAATATCGTGTAAAATCTCACTAAGAAAAAGGCCCCTTACAAACATATACTGGCAGCTAGATCGCACGGTCTATATATATATATATGTGCTAAATCACACTCTAGAGGCCCCAAAATGAAGCCCCCATAAGTGGGTGCTAGGTCTAGCTGGACACCAATGAGATGGAAACGGAGACACAGACTAACATGTGTATGCGCCTGTATAACGACAGAGTGCACAGTGGAAAACAGATGTGTCTCATGTATCCATACCCTGTCAAGTGAAGTACCTTGTAAAAAATGGGAAGTTCTTACTATTATTAGGGAAGCCTCAAGGAACTGGACTATCCCTGTAATGCCCTACTTGACCTGATAGACCCTAGTGACCTCCTAACACGGGGTCATGCATGCGCCAGGCTTACCAGTACTTCGGGCAGCCTCAGTGACGTCACCCGGGGATGTTTTAGTCTGTGCAGTAAGCATACAGAGTATCGGCAGTCTGACGCTGTAGGTGGGGGAAAGTTGGAGCTGGAAAGCCAGGGGGCCGCTGTCCGGCTACTACAAAAGGTAATCCCAAGTACACGAGAGGAGTGGCAGTAGCCCAACTCCCAGTGTGAGCAGGAACAAAGAAGGGGACATCGGAGGCAAAGAAAACCACATGCCAAGCAGGAGGAAAACACACATGAAGGTGATCAGCAAAATAGGTACCTGCTGGTCCCAAGTTAAACCAAGTACAGCTCAAAGCGTATCGGGCTAACGCACAGGGCACATTAAAAGACGGCTATAGGGGCCCATGCAGTGCCTGCACAGGTAGAAGTGGCAGATACCGCTGCATGGCCCCGTAGTAATGTAGAAGGGGGTAATAATAGGGAGACACACAATGTCACAGGAAACATCCAAACTGTAATTGGTCGTTTAGACCATGGGGGTTGGTGGTTTTCAAATAAAAAAATCCACCAACAATCCTGTTGGAGGATACGTTTATCCCAGTCAACCCCCCCCCCCCCGTGGAGATGTCTTGACGTGTTCGGCGCCCATGATGGTGATTGCTAAGATCCGACCCTCATGGGCAGTCTGAAAATGTCTAGCCACAGGGGTGTCCCTGTCGTTCCGTAGGTCTCCAACATGTTCACCCATACGTTTACGTAGTTCTCTGCGGGTTTTTCCCACATATCGCTTGCCGCACTCACAGGTGATAAGATAGATAACCCCCCGTGGTGCGGCAATTGATGAAATCCCGTATGTGGTACATATTACTCACGGAGTATAGCTTCTTCCTTGGTTTAGAGAGCTGCTGCTCCTTGGCATCTTAAAGGCCTGCTACCTCTGAACTCAGACCTGTTTTCTGGAGTCTTATCCTGCAGACATTAGCAGCTGAATCCTACCAATCTCATAGTGCGCTGTGGTGAACATCCAGGGCTAGCTTTAGATCTATTGACCAGAATGGTGAAGGAAGTGTTAGGTGATGACCCAGTATTTCTTTCTTAGCACTGTATTCTTACATCCAGTGCATACCGTCCTTACCATGGAGCCTGCAGTCAATGAGAGGTTAGCCTACTTCTCCCCAGATGTGACAGCATCAGATTCTAAAGCCTTTCGTCCATACCACAGCTGTCCTTATATTACACAGAGGGTGATCCAGACAACGTGTCCATTCACTGCTCACACCTACGAGACATTTATAGAACTGAGAGACAATAGGACTCTGTGCAGAGAGTAAATGTCAGATGTCCTCTGCATTAACCCACTGGAGATCCCCATGGTAAGGTCCTGGAGCCGTGGAAGCAGTTGTTTCTTGACTCCACAACTTCCTGCACTCGGGGGTTAGTTTGTATTTAAGCTCCTCCTGAATGACCTAACATAACAGAGTATATGGCAAATCTACAAGCTCTACTGTAATAAGACGCAGTCACGTGTAGACGAACAAATCTTCAGTATGTGTACAGGGGGCTACAACATGGCATATAACATGGCCCCTGCAACACTCATCTCTGTCCCCTTAAATGAGAAAGGGAGGCATGAGGTGCAGACCTGTAATAACACAAGGCACAGCTATTTATTAGCATGGGGAACAGGTCTGTAATAACACAACAGGTCTCTAATAAGAGGTGAAGGTCTGTAATAACAAGGACAGGTTTATAATAGGTGAAGGTCTGTAAGAAAGAGGACATTAGGCACAGGCTCTCTAACACGCGGCTTGGGTCTGTAATAACAAGGACATTAGGCACAGGCTCTCACATGCAGCTCGGGTCTGTAATAACAAGGACATTAGGCAGAGGCTCTCACATGCAGCTCGGGTCTGTAATAACAAGGACATTAGGCGCAGGCTCTCACATGCGTGGCTCAGGTCTGTGATAACGAGGACATTAGGCGCAGGCTCTCACATGCGTGGCTCAGGTCTGTGATAACGAGGACATTAGGCACAGGCTCTCACATGCGCGGCTCAGGTCTGTGATAACAAGGACATTAGGCACAGGCTCTCACGTGCGCGGCTCAGGTCTGTGATAACGAGGACATTAGGCACAGGCTCTCACATGCGCGGCTCAGGTCTGTGATAACGAGGACATTAGGCACAGGCTCTCACATGCGTGGCTCAGGTCTGTGATAACGAGGACATTAGGCACAGGCTCTCACATGCGTGGCTCAGGTCTGTGATAACGAGAACATTAGGCACAGGCTCTCACATGCGCGGCTCAGGTCTGTGATAACGAGGACATTAGGCACAGGCTCTCACATGCGTGGCTCAGGTCTGTGATAACGAGGACATTAGGCACAGGCTCTCTAACACGCGGCTTGGGTCTGTAATAACAAGGACATTAGGCACAGGCTCTCTAACAAGCGGCTTGGGTCTGTAATAACAAGGACATTAGGCACAGGCTCTCACACATGCAGCTCGGGTCTGTAATAACAAGGACATTAGGCACAGGCTCTCACATGCGCGGCTTGGGTTTATAATAACGAGGACATTAGGCAGAGGCTCTCACGTGCGTGGCTCAGGTCTGTGATAACGAGGACATTAGGCGCAGGCTCTCACATGCGTGGCTCAGGTCTGTGATAACGAGGACATTAGGCGCAGGCTCTCACATGCGTGGCTCAGGTCTGTGATAACGAGGACATTAGGCACAGGCTCTCACATGCGCGGCTTGGGTTTATAATAACGAGAACATTAGGCAGAGGCTCTCACACGCAGCTCTGGTCTATATTAACGAGGACATTCGGCACAGGCTCTCACACGCAGCTCTGGTCTATATTAACGAGGAAATTAGGCACAGGCTCTCACATGCGCGGCTCGGGTTTATAATAACGAGAACATTAGGAGCAGGCCCTCACACACGCGGCTCGGGTTTATAATAAAGAGGGCTCTCACATGCGCGGCTCGGGTTTGTAATAACAAGGACACTAGGCACAGGCTCTCACATGCACAGCTCGGGTCTGTAATAACAAGGACATTCGGCACAGGCTCTCACATGCGCGGCTCGGGTTTATAATAACGAGAACATTAGGAGCAGGCCCTCACACACACGGCTCGGGTTTATAATAAAGAGGGCTCTCACATGCGCGGCTCGGGTTTATAATAACGAGGCCATTAGGCACAGGCTCTCACATGCACAGCTCGGGTCTGTAATAACGAGGACATTCGGCACAGGCTCTCACATGCGCGGCTCGGGTTTGTAATAACAAGGACACTAGGCACAGGCTCTCACATGCACAGCTCGGGTCTGTAATAACAAGGACACTAGGCACAGGCTATCACACGTTATTATAGACCCGAGCCACGAGGACATTCGGCACAGGCTCTTACACACGCGGCTTGGGTCTGTAATAACGAGGACTTTAGGCGCAGGCTCTCGCACGTGCGGCTCGGTTCTGTAATTGTCATGGTGGGGAGTGGGGGAGACCCCCCACCGTACAATGTAAAGGGATAAAGGATAGCTGCAAGGCCAAGAAGCCAGAAAAAGGGAAGCAGGTCACCTCCTATAGCGTCCCTAATCCTCTCCCTAACGCCTCACCGTATGAGTGAACGGCTCGGACCCTGGTTACCTGAGGCCTTGATAATCCCTCACAATAGGAGCTGAGGAGAGGCGCCCTGTTTTTCCAGGACATGAAAGAACAGGAGTCTCAAAAGACCTAGTAGCAGGAAAAAGGAGAGGCCATACACAGCAAGAGGATCAGCAGGTAAGAACACAAGACAACACACTTACCTGCCGAAGACTCCGCAACTGGAACCAGTGCATACATACAGGGGCCCTAACTCAAAACAGGACCTCGTACCAGCAACTAACACAGGTATCCAGCACACAAGACTCCGCCAGGACCCCCATGCCGCAAGGTGCATGGCAGCCCCACATACAGGCTAGTGGTTCACCCCTCCGGGAAACCAACCCCCTTTTGGAGGACACAACAAACAGGGAAAAAAGTCTTCCATACATGCAGGGACAAACACCAACAGTTAAGATGACAATTAAGTTAAGATAACAATTAAGATAACAATTAAGATGTACAACACACCCCGAAAATATACCCTACCTCACTTGTATGTTAGGTGTGGGTTTAAGGAGCATACAAAAGGAAGACAAATTATGTCCAACGAGGTGGCCCTCAAGGACTGGGCAGATCCACCCAGGAAATGAGCAGAGCTCCAACACCAAACAAGGCTGGAGTACAACTGACTCCAGCCAGGAAGCCACAGGTAATAGCCACATAGTGGCCACATCCAGGACACACCTAAATCCCCACCAGCTAGAACAGGCATCCTCAAACTGCGGCCCTCCAGCTGTTGCAAAACTACAACTCCCAGCATTCCCGAACAGCCTACAGGTATCAGCCTACAGCATGGCATTGTGGGAGTTGTAGTTTTACAACAGCTGGAGGGCCGCAGTTTGAGGATGCCTGAGCTAGAAGATAAACCCCTCGCACACCAAACAGCAGGGACACACACCTTGAAGGGGAAATGCACGTACAAACCGACAACACGTTGCCACCGGCAACCTCGTCATGGTCAAACAACAATATGACCGTGACGGTAATAACGAGGACATTAGACACAGGCTCTCGCACGTGCGGCTTGGTTCTGTAATAATGGGAGACACATTTGTCTTTGTAATTTTATTTTATTGGAACATATTAAATAAGCTCTGAATATATTATCGCATTCTTTTTTTCGGGTACCATTTCCAAAATAATAAAAGTCAAGAAAATAAACACAAATCGGCGGCAGTGCACGGTTACAAGATCAGGGGCCACAGGACTCAGGGGCCAAAACAGAGACCTTTATTTACAGGGCGAAGAAAAGCTGCAAAAATGTCAAAGATTCAAGAGCAAAAACATTGCGGATTATTGTGATCAACAAAAGGCGAGGTACCTGGGAGACGAAACGCATGAGGTACCAGAGATGAGACGCACAGTCATAGAGAGCCCTTAATAGTCGAAGGCAGAAGCATCAGACCACCGCTCCGGCTCGGTGTCCATGAAAGACCTAGACCTTTCCATGGGGGTGAAGAAGCAGGGTGACCGACTGCTGGGGACATGTGTGGACTGAAGCCCTTGATTCGGGAGGTGCTACACGTCTGCCAATTGTATGCAATGAGTCAATGATTCTGCAGTAGAGGACATGTGAGCAGAGGTTCTGGGGCCCAGCATCTAGGGGGTTGCGATGCTCTGTGTCTGGGGGGAATGATTGCATAGAAGGGGAGGGGACCTCTCTGTCTTCCACCTTAATATCGCTCTTGAAGGACATTTCCATAGATCCATCCGTGATCAGTGCAGACGACTGAATGGAAAACCAGCGAGTATAAAACAAAAAATAATCACAGCCGAACTATCCCATTATATGAAGCAGAGCTGAGTAGTAGTTGTGGGTTTGCAGTGTTTATTATACAAAGTAGCAGAGAACGGCAGATGAAAAAAAAAAAGTCTGGGGAAATGGGGGGGGGGGGGGGGCTGGGGGGCGTGTCAGTGTTATACACATTGAGGTAGTGTAAAGCAATGTGAACCACCAGTGCAGGTGACAATGTATGTAGTGGATGGGTGAGGGGCACACAAGGAGGTTAAGTGCTTAAGTTCACCAAAAGTGTCAGTAGCATAACCGGGACAAAGAAGACAAAGTGCAGGTCACGGAAAAAGGACTGGGTCGTCATCACCACCCTCATCATCTTTAAAGCTGTGCTATGAACTCAGTGATGGGACATAAAGTGCTTCACGCTGGGGACTGGAGGTGGAAATAGGAGGGGTAACGCGAGGGCATAAAGTGCTTGCTTAGGGCGTGACACAGTTTAGAACCAAAAGTATGGGGCACTGGACACAAGATTGTCATAGGTGATGAAACAGCAGCTCTAATAAATATCCCAGGAACTGAGTGCTCTGCAGGGGCGGGTCTAATACAGACCAGAGGAGCTGAGTGCAGTGCAGGGGCAGGTCTAATACAGACCAGAGGAGCTGAGTGCAGTGCAGGTCTATGGATTATCCCAGCAGCTGAATGCTGCTCAGGGGCAGGTCTAATGAATATCCCGGGAGCTGAATGCTCTGCAGGGGCAGGTCTAATACAGAACAGAGGAGCTGAGTGCAGTGCAGCAGCAGGTCTAATACAGAACAGAGGAGCTGAGTGCAGTGCAGGTCTATGGATTATCAGCTGAATGCTGCTCAGGGGCAGGTCTAATACAGACCAGAGGAGCTGAGTGCAGTGCAGGGGCAGGTCTAATACAGAACAGAGGAGCTGAGTGCAGTGCAGGTCTATGGATTATCCCAGCAGCTGAATGCTGCTCAGGGGCAGGTCTAATGAATATCCCGGGAGCTGAATGCTCTGCAGGGGCAGGTCTAATACAGAACAGAGGAGCTGAGTGCAGTGCAGGTCTATGGATTATCAGCTGAATGCTGCTCAGGGGCAGGTCTAATACAGACCAGAGGAGCTGAGTGCAGTGCAGGGGCAGGTCTAATACAGAACAGAGGAGCTGAGTGCAGTGCAGGTCTATGGATTATCCCAGGAGCTGAATGCTGCTCAGGGGCAGGTCTAATGAATATCCCGGGAGCTGAATGCTCTGCAGGGGCAGGTCTAATACAGAACAGAGGAGCTGAGTGCAGTGCAGCAGCAGGTCTAACGCTGGGTTCACACCTGAGCGTACTCTGTATGCGCGATTTTATCGGGCGTTTACATACGCAGCTCCGGAAACAAGCAAACGCCGATTCTCGCGCGTTCCCGGAAGTCTATGTGCGGGAACGTGCGACATTACGCCCCAAAAAAGCTCCTGTACTTCTCGGGCGTCGTGCGTTTTACAGCGCAATCGTACGCGCTGTAAAACGCTCAGGCGAGAACCATGCCGATAGGGAAGCATTGGTTTTTGCTTGTTGAGCGTTTTACAGCGCGTAGGAACGCGCTGTAAAACACTCAGGTGTGAACCCAGCTTAATGAATATCCCGGGAGCTGAATGCTCTGCAGGGGCAGCTACAATACAGATTCCAGGAGCTGAATGCTCTGCAGGGGCAGCTACAATACAGATTCCAGGAGCTGAATGCTCTGCAGGGGCAGCTACAATACAGATTCCAGGAGCTGAATGCTCTGCAGGGGCAGCTACAATACAGATCTATGGAGAAGGTGTGATCAGAGGACGGAAACAGCATTATATCAGTATCATCACCCCCATCCTCCCAATGTCTTTATACTAAAGTGTCCCCAACCTCCACATCATGGCATCGATCATCAGCCCATGGCTGGCAGATATGTTAGCTTTACAGTACGGGTACATGACTACACTGGCAGAGTAGCAGCGATCCCTTAGAAATGAATGGTAGATTTGTTTGTGACTGGTGCGGCGATCCCATTCATGTCTATGTGATCCCTGCTACTCTGTGAATCTGACCGCAACAGCTGTCGAGCGACCACGCTGTACCCTGAGACACTTGGCGCAACATACCTCAGTCCATTTACCCACACTAGCGGAAACAGGGTCACGTCCCATGGGGGACAAATACCCGTAACCCAAAAGGCTTTGTTTTAAGGGACGACATGTGGGGAGCGATTGTCACATTCCTTTCATTCCATTTATATTCCACTTACCAGTGTTTTTAACACGACCTGTAGACCAAGATCTGGTGCGGCTGCACTGTACAGGGCGAGCTGCTGCTGTCACATAGTACAGTATGAGCTGCTGCAGCTGCCGCGCTGTACGAGACGGACTGCTGCCGCGCTGTACGAGACGGACTGCTGCCGCGCTGTACGAGACGAGCGGTGACTGCTGCACTGTACAGGGCGAGCTGCTGTTGTCACATAGTCCAGTATGAGCTGCTGCAGCTGCCGCGCGAGACGGACTGCTGCCGCGCTGCACGAGACGGACTGCTGCCGCGCTGCACGAGACGGACTGCTGCCGCGCTGCACGAGACGGACTGCTGCCGCGCTGCACGAGACGGACTGCTGCCGCGCTGCACGAGACAAGCTGTGACTGCTGCACTGTACAGGGCGAGCTTTTGCTGTCACATAGAACAGAATGAGCTGCTGCAGCTGTCACGCTGTACGAGACGGACTGCTGCTGGGCTGTACAAGACGAGCTGTGACTGCTGCACTGTACGAGGTGAACTGCTGCTGCCGCACTGTACGAGGTGAACTGCTGCTTCCGCACTGTACAGTATGAGCTTCTGCTGCTGCACTGCGCAGGACGAGATGCTGCTATGATGTAAAGGGGATCTGCAGTGTACTAGTTTGGGCAGAGCTATACCCAGCCTGATGCCCATGTCCTGACAAGTGCACGGGTAGTAAGCTCTATAGACCTGCAGGCGGCATGCCGTTCCCCACCGCTGTTACTGTACGGACATGAGGGACATGTATAGTGTAGGGATAAGGGCTGCGTCTCTGAATGTGCAAGACATAAATAGACCCAGAGGACCCCTCGATCGTAGCCAAGCTGGTGCAGCACACGCTTTTTAACAAAAAAACTGTTTTCCTAAGTCTTCACTCGTCTGACCAGTAGGAGCTGAAGCTAAGTGCAAACGCTGAGTAAAGACGAGAACCGCATGGCAGCGCCATGTTATGTAAACCAAGCCACCACGCCGTGCTGATCCTTACAGACCTCGTGGCATCAGTCCATGCACTAAGTCTGGGCTTCTGGAAGCTTCCTACTGGGTCCTGGTCGAGGAGTGCTGAGCCTCGGTGCAGTGTGAATGAGTCCTCGACTCGCCTCACAGTTCAGGTTCTGATAGCGGGATGTATCTGGAGGTGATCTTCGGCATACTGATATGAAACTAAATCCCCCCAAACAGCAGGCGGGACAGGACACAGTCTCCTCGGGGTCCAGGACAGAACTGGAGGATGCATGGAGAGGAGCCATGCTACCGCTCTCCGCACCCTCACAGCCGAGGCCAGGCAAACTTCCATCCCATAAATTACCATCCAGAGAACCCAGTGGATGTGGATTCAGCAGGCCAACCCACCTGATGGGCTTACTGCTGACTACATTGTTATTGTCCGAGAGACTCACCCTGTTGGGGACACCTTGTGACTCTAGTTGCCAGGTGCCGACTGGGGGAGAAGAGGATCGGGAAGACGAGGCTGTGGAAGATGATGAGGACTGAGGAGGAGAGGAAAGAGCAAGAAGAGATCCATTGGTTTGTAAGCGTGAAGGCCTTCTGCAGAAAGTATTCTCTTCGGTGCTGTCAGGACTGCTTGAGCAATCCATGGGTTCTCCAGTACCAGGGTGGTCCAGCTCAGGATGACCCCCTGATGATCCACCATCGGGATTCCACTTTCTGTTCCAGTCCTGGGATCTCTCTTGAGATTGCAGGCCTCCTGGAAGAGGAAGTTTCTGAGAGAAGTGATCATCCTTCCACTCATGGACACTGGTGGAAGAATGTATGGTTTTCTGCCCCTGAAATCCACTTTCTCCACACGGAGGCCTTCCTGCAGTCTTTTTGGTGTTGCAGTGTAGGACACCCTCTTCTGTAGAAATCTCCTTCATGTAGTCTCTTAGTGTCTCACTGAGAATCTGTGGGTCACCATGTTGTATTGTTCTCCTTTCTGTGCCGCAGTGTTCGGTGCTGTTGTTCACGGTCCAGTCTTTGTCTATGAGAGAGCTGGTCATCTCACTGGACTGCAGATTTTTGGGAGAGTTCACACGTACTGACAGATTGTCAGGAGAGATTTCTGGGGGCAGAGAATTTGGTACATGTACTGGTAAAAACCCATTGGCTGTACTGGCGTGTCTATCGCTGATGCTTGGTGTGTGCCAGAGGTCATCACTCTCCCTCGTATCTCGATGGCTCCTTTGGACTGGCGTTGTGACAGGACAAGGGCTGCCTCTACGTACAACTTCAGGTGAGGAAGGAAGAGATCTGCAACGTCTCGGTCTCATCGCCAAGTCAGAAAATTCACACTGAGCGTCCACCATGGGCTCAGGAGTTACTGGACTGCTCAGCTGGTAGGACATTGGTGGAGGGAGGTCAAAGGTGAGGGAAATCACCGATTTGCTTGGGGTGTCATAGAGTTTGATTCTCCCACCCTTTAGATCTTCTCGTTGCGAGAAGGGATTGAAACGGGCGGGAGTGTCGGGTAACAGGTCTGAGTAGGGGCCTTGAGAGCACAGAGGCAGTGGTGTCTGAGGAGAGAACATGTCGGACTGACTCCGGGACAAGCGCTGGTCTGGAGGGGTAGTGAGATCCCAGGTCCACTTGTGATCAGATGGCTCAGAACTTATCCCCTCACCTATAAGAGACAAGAACCTTGTTATAATAGGTGGTGTTCATGGATTGGGGAGGTGAATGCTGACTACAGGGTCTAAAACAGATGATCTCCACAGCCATCAGGTCAGAGTATTCAAGGTAATTATTACAACAAAGATGGCTGACAGATGAAAGCACTGCCTCCAAGACCTTCCCCCTGTGTGTGCCGCGCCCGGCAGACATCGGTGTGCCGCGCCCGGCAGACATCGGTGTGCCGCGCCCGGCAGACATCGGTGTGCCGCGCCCGGCAGACATCGGTGTGCCGCGCCCGGCAGACATCGGTGTGCCGCGCCCGGCAGACATCGGTGTGCCGCGCCCGGCAGACATCGGTGTGCCGCGCCCGGCAGACATCGGTGTGCCGCGCCCGGCAGACATCGGTGTGCCGCGCCCGGCAGACATCGGTGTGCCGCGCCCGGCAGACATCGGTGTGCCGCGCCCGGCAGACATCGGTATACAACACCCTACAGACATCGGTATACAACACCCTACAGACATCGGTATACAACACCCTACAGACATCGGTATACAACACCCTACAGACATCGGTATACAACACCCTACAGACATCGGTATACAACACCCTACAGACATCGGTATACAACACCCTACAGACATCGGTATATAACACTACAGATATCTGTATATAACACCCTACAGATATCGGTATATAACACTCTACAGATATCGGTATATAACACTACAGATATCGGTATATAACACCCTACAGACATCGGTATATAACACCCTACAGACATCGGTATATAACACCCTACAGACATCGGTATATAACACCCTACAGATATCGGTATATAACACCCTACAGACATCGGTATATAACACCCTACAGACATCGGTATATAACACCCTACAGATATCGGTATATAACACCCTACAGATATCGGTATATAACACCCTACAGATATCGGTATATAACACTCTACAGATATCGGTATATAACACCCTACAGATATCGGTATATAACACCCTACAGACATCGGTATATAACACCCTACAGACATCAGTATATAACACCCTACAGATATCAGTATATAACACCCTACAGATATCAGTATATAACACTACAGATATCAGTATATAACACTACAGATATCAGTATATAACACTACAGATATCAGTATATAACACCCTACAGACATCAGTATATAACACCCTACAGATATCGGTATATAACACCCTACAGACATCGGTATATAACACCCTACAGATATCGGTATATAAAACACTACAGATATCAGTATATAATACCCTACAGATATCAGTATATAACACTACAGATATCAGTATATAACACTACAGATATCAGTATATAACACCCTACAGATATCAGTATATAACACTACAGATATCAGTATATAACACCCTACAGATATCAGTATATAACACTACAGATATCAGTATACAACACCCTACAGACATCAGTATATAACACCCTACAGACATCAGTATATAACACCCTACAGATATCAGTATATAACACCCTACAGACATCAGTATACAACACCCTACAGATATCAGTATACAACACCCTACAGACATCAGTATATAACACCCTACAGACATCAGTATATAACACCCTACAGATATCAGTATATAACACCCTACAGACATCAGTATATAACACTACAGATATCAGTATATAACACTACAGATATCAGTATATAACACTACAGATATCAGTATATAACACTACAGATATCAGTATATAACACTACAGACATCAGTATATAACACCCTACAGACATCAGTATATAACACCCTACAGATATCAGTATATAACACCCTACAGACATCAGTATATAACACCCTACAGATATCAGTATACAACACCCTACAGACATCAGTATACAACACCCTACAGACATCAGTATATAACACCCTACAGACATCAGTATATAACACCCTACAGACATCAGTATATAACACCCTACAGACATCAGTATATAACACCCTACAGACATCAGTATATAACACCCTACAGATATCAGTATATAACACTACAGACATCAGTATATAACACCCTACAGACATCAGTATATAACACCCTACAGACATCAGTATATAACACCCTACAGATATCAGTATATAACACTACAGATATCAGTATATAACACCCTACAGATATCAGTATATAACACCCTACAGACATCAGTATATAACACCCTACAGACATCAGTATATAACACCCTACAGATATCAGTATATAACACTACAGACATCAGTATATAACACCCTGCAGATGGAATGTAGGAACGAAGTCACTAACGACTCACTTCTTTTTGGTGTTTTCGGCTCTTTCACCTCTTTCTTTGGAGACAGTGGGGCGTCCATATTGTCCAGGATGGCCTCAAGCCGCTGACTCACCTCGCAGAAGGACGGCCGGGACTCTGGAGCCATCTACATGACGAAAGGGAACATTTCAGAGAAACCCTGAGGTTACTTATATGACTTAGACTCCAGTCACACCCAGAGCTGCAGTCACTATTCTGCTGTTCCATCATGTCTATACTCCAGTCACACCCAGAGCTGCATTAACTATTCTATTATATAATGCCTTATACTCCAGTCACCCCCAGAGCTGCAGTCACTATTCTGCTGTCACATCAGGTCTTATACTCCAGTCACCCCCAGAGCTGCAGTCACATCAGGTCTTATACTCCAGTCACACCCAGAGCTAGTCACTATTCTGCTGTTCCATCATGTCTATACTCCAGTCACATCCACAGCTGTACTCTCTATTCTGCTCTTACATCAGTTCACTCCAGTCACACCCAGAGCTGCAGTCACTGTTCTATTGGTAACCCGCCTGCTTTCACATTCCACTTCTGCACTCTGGGAGTTGTAGTGCTTACAGCAAGGGCTGTATAATGTTGTTTTGTAGAATACTACAACTCCCACTATGCGACACATGATGGCATCAGACGTACCCGGCAGCAGTGGACCGCCAGCTGCAGGAAGGCGGGGGGGCAGCCAGAGGGAACCATCTCCCGGAACATCACGATGTCCAAGCCAAAGTCCTGCGGAAACCAGAGTGCGAGGCATGAGAGGAGCCCCGCATGTACAGGAAGACCCCCGCACGGACCATAGGAGACACGTGTGACATCCCGAGACATCATTACAAATCACGTGTGACATCCCGAGACATCATTACAAATCACGTGTGGCATCCCGAGACATCCATACAAATCACGTGTGACATCCCGAGACATCCTTACAAATCACGTGTGGCATCCCGAGACATCCATACAAATCACGTGTGACATCACGAGACATCCATACAAATCACATGTGACCTCCCGAGACATCATTACAAATCACGTGTGGCATCCCGAGACATCATTACAAATCACATGTGACATCCCAGAGACATCATTACAAATCACGTGTGACATCCCAGAGACATCCATACAAATCACGTGTGACATCCCGAGACATCCTTACAAATCACGTGTGACATCCCGAGACATCCTTACAAATCACGTGTGGCATCCCGAGACATCATTACAAATCACGTGCGACATCCCGAGACATCCATACAAATCACGTGTGACATCCCGAGACATCCATACAAATCACGTGTGACATCCCAGAGACATCCATACAAATCACGTGTGACATCCCAGAGACATCCATACAAATCACATGTGGCATCCCGAGACATCATTACAAATCACATGTGACATCCCGAGACATCATTACAAATCACGTGTGACATCCCGAGACATCCATACAAATAACGTGTGACATCCCGAGACATCCTTACAAATCACGTGTGACATCCCGAGACATCCTTACAAATCACGTGCGACATCCCGAGACATCCATACAAATCACATGTGACATCCCAGAGACATCCATACAAATCACATGTGACATCCCAGAGACATCCATACAAATCACGTGTGACATCCCAGAGACATCATTACAAATCACATGTGACATCCCGAGACATCATTACAAATCACATGTGACATCCCGAGACATCATTACAAATCACGTGTGACATCCCGAGACATCCATACAAATCACGTGTGACATCCCGAGACATCCATACAAATCACGTGTGACATCACGAGACATCCATACAAATCACGTGTGACGTCCCGAGACATCCTTACAAATCACGTGTGACGTCCCGAGACATCATTACAAATCACGTGTGACATCCCGAGACATCCATACAAATCACGTGTGACATCCCGAGACATCCATACAAATCACATGTGACATCCCAGAGACATCCATACAAATCACGTGTGACATCCCGAGACATCCATACAAATCACGTGTGACATCCCGAGACATCATTACAAATCACGTGTGACGTCCCGAGACATCCATACAAATCACGTGTGACATCCCAGAGACATCCATACAAATCACGTGTGACATCCCAGAGACATCCATACAAATCACATGTGACATCCCAGAGACATCCATACAAATCACATGTGACATCCCGAGACATCCATACAAATCACATGTGACATCCATACAAATCACGTGTGACATCCCAGAGACATCCATACAAATCACGTGTGACATCCCAGAGACATCCATACAAATCACATGTGACATCCCAGAGACATCCATACAAATCACATGTGACATCCCGAGACATCCATACAAATCACATGTGACATCCCGAGACATCCATACAAATCACGTGTGACATCCCGAGACATCCATACAAATCACATGTGACAGACGGCTGACCCTTCTGAGCCGCATCAAGTGACACAAGCTAAAAATCTACATGTAATAGTCAAGTGTGACCACTAGATGGCGGCATAGACAAAACAAAAGGAAAGGGGGGTGAAATCAGCAATTGAATGTAATAACCATATAAGATCCATATGGATTTAACAACAGTGCAGTAAAGTGACTATTGCGTGGAGCCCCCGACACACCGCAGGCGTGGAGACCCCCGACACACCGCTTATGGAGGGCAAGAGGTTGATCACCGCATTTTGGCACACAAGCATTACCAGGGTAAGAATACAATTTTAAAAGTGTCCACCAGATGTCGCCATAAACATAGCACACTAGCGTCACAACTTGGGGCCCCTAACAGAGGCACACTATCTCCCCCGCACTGAGGTCAGTCCTGTAGACCCCGACTATCTGACCTCAGTGCGAGGTAGATAGTCGGGGGCTGCAGGACTGACCTCAGTGCGAGAGAGATAGTCGGGGTCTGCAGGACTGACCTCAGTGCGAGGGAGATAGTCGGGGTCTGCAGGACTGACGTCAGTGCGGGGGATATAGTCGGGGGCTGCAGGACTGACCTCAGTGCGGGGGAGATAGTCGGGGGCTGCAGGACTCACCTCCGTGCGGGGGAGATAGTCGGGGGCTTCAGGACTCACCTCAGTGCGGGGGAGATAGTCGGGGGCTGCAGGACTCACCTCAGTGCGAGGGAGATAGTCGGGGGCTGCAGGACTGACCTCAGTGCGAGGGAGATAGTCGGGGGCTGCAGGACTGACCTCCGTGCGAGGGAGATAGTCGGCGTCTGCAGGACTGACCTCAGTGCGAGGGAGATAGTCGGGGTCTGCAGGACTGACCTCAGTGCGAGGGAGATAGTCGGGGTCTGCAGGACTGACCTCAGTGCGAGGGAGATAGTCGGGGTCTGCAGGACTCACCTCAGTGCGGGGGAGATAGTCGGGGTCTGCAGGACTCACCTCAGTGGAGGGAGATAGTCGGGGTCTGCAGGACTCACCTCAGTGGAGGGAGATAGTCGGGGTCTGCAGGACTCACCTCAGTGCGGGGGAGATAGTCGGGGGCTGCAGGACTGACCTCAGTGCGGAGGATTTAGTCGGGGGCTGCAGGACTCACCTCAGTGCGGGGGAGATAGTCGGGGGCTGCAGGACTGACCTCAGTGCGAGGGAGATAGTCAGGGGCTGCAGGACTGACCTCAGTGCGGGGGAGATAGTCGGGGGGCTGCAGGACTCACCTCAGTGCGGGGGAGATAGTCGGGGTCTGCAGGACTGACGTCAGTGCGGGGGATATAGTCGGGGGCTGCAGGACTGACCTCAGTGCGGGGGAGATAGTCGGGGGTGCAGGACTCACCTCAGTGCGAGGGAGATAGTCGGGGGCTGCAGGACTGACCTCAGTGCGAGGGAGATAGTCGGGGGCTGCAGGACTGACCTCAGTGCGGGGGAGATAGTCGGGGGCTGCAGGACTCACCTCAGTGCGGGGGAGATAGTCGGGGGCTGCAGGACTGACCTCAGTGCGGGGGAGATAGTCGGGGGCTGCAGGACTGACCTCAGTGCGGGGGAGATAGTCGGGGGCTGCAGGACTGACCTCAGTGCGGGGGAGATAGTCGGGGGCTGCAGGACTGACCTCAGTGCGGGGGAGATAGTCGGGGGCTGCAGGACTGACCTCAGTGCGGGGGAGATAGTCGGGGGCTGCAGGACTGACCTCAGTGCGGGGGAGATAGTCGGGGGCTGCAGGACTGACCTCAGTGCGGGGGAGATAGTCGGGGGCTGCAGGACTGACCTCAGTGCGGGGGAGATAGTCGGGGGCTGCAGGACTGACCTCAGTGCGGGGGAGATAGTCGGGGGCTGCAGGACTGACCTCAGTGCGGGGGAGATAGTCGGGGGCTGCAGGACTGACCTCAGTGCGGGGGAGATAGTCGGGGGCTGCAGGACTGACCTCAGTGCGGGGGAGATAGTCGGGGTCTGCAGGACTCACCTCAGTGCGGGGGAGATAGTCGGGGGCTGCAGGACTGACCTCAGTGCGGGGGAGATAGTCGGGGTCTGCAGGACTCACCTCAGTGCGGGGGAGATAGTCGGGGGCTGCAGGACTGACCTCAGTGCGGGGGAGATAGTCGGGGGCTGCAGGACTCACCTCAGTGCGGGGGAGATAGTCGGGGGCTTCAGGACTCACCTCCGTGCGGGGGAGATAGTCGGGGTCTGCAGGACTCACCTCAGTGCGGGGGAGATAGTCGGGGGCTGCAGGACTCACCTCAGTGCGGGGGAGATAGTCGGGGGCTTCAGGACTCACCTCCGTGCGGGGGAGATAGTCGGGGTCTGCAGGACTCACCTCAGTGCGGGGGAGATAGTCGGGGTCTGCAGGACTCACCTCAGTGCGGGGGAGATAGTCGGGGGTGCAGGACTCACCTCAGTGCGGGGGAGATAGTCGGGGTCCGCCGGGATCCGTGCAATTATCTCGCATAATATGATTCCAAAGGCGAAGACGTCGGCCTAGAGGAGAAGATAGAGGATGGGGTGAGGGGCCGAGGACCCGAAATCATCAGGTACCAGAAACAGCGGGGACGGCTCCTCACCTTCTCATTGTACACATCCCCCCGCAGGACTTCAGGGGCCATCCAGTACGGGGAGCCCACCACCGAGAGCGGCTCCGTCTGACTGCAAGAGAGAGCGCCAGAGGCGGAGTCAGCAGAGCATTTATCATAGCTCCTCCCACCACTGACCCGCAGAGCATCGCTCTATATATTAATCACCAAGCTCCTCCTGTCACTGACCCGCAGAGCATAGCTCTATATATTAATCACCTAGCTCCTCTCGTCACTAACCCGCAGAGCATTGCTCTATATATTAATCACCTAGCTCATCCCGTCACTGACCCGCAGAGCATTGCTCTATATATTAATCACCTAGCTCCTCCTGTCACTGACCTGCAGAGCATCGCTTTAGAATTGGTCACCCCCCGCGATCTTCTTACAGTGCTATACCCACACTGAGGGGATGAGTTATAGTCAGATGGGGTCAGTGATCGGATGGATGCACCACAGCTGACATGTAATATGGGTGGAGCGCCAATACTTTCACTTTGTGCCCCCCGTACGCGCAGTCATATGACGCTACGCTCTCACCTGCGATCCGGAATTTTCTCGGCCAGTCCAAAGTCTGCCACCACGGCGGTGTAGCCGCTGTCGTCGTAGCGCACCAGACAGTTCTAGGAGAGAGAGCCGCAGTGAGACCCAGCCTGGGAGGCGAGCACCGGATCACCGGACGCCTCAGTCCTGGGTCTTTACCTTGGAGGTGAGGTCACGGTGGAAGACACCCTTGGAGTGCAGGTAGCGCAGGCCTCGGGCGATATCCAGGCTCAGCTTGACGCGGCCGGTCCAGGACAGAGGCTCCCCGCTCTGCAGCAGCTGCTCCAGGTTACCGCCATTAATGTACTGGAAAGAGAGGAGGTGGTGTGAGGAGATCCCAGCATGCTTGCTGTCAGTGAATGAGAGCATTCCTGTTCACATCTAGCAGCAAGGCTGTCCTGCCCACATACAATACAGACCAAAAGTTTGGACACACCTTCTCATTCAAAGAGTTTTCTTTATTTCCATGACTATGACAATTGTAGATTCACACTGAAGGCATCAAAACTATGAATTATCACATGTGGAATTATATACATAACAAAAAAGTGTGAAACAACTGAAAATATGTCATATTCTAGGTTTTTCAAAGTAGCCACCTTTTGCTTTGATTACTGCTTTGCACACTCTTGGCATTCTCTTGATGAGCTTCAAGAGGTAGTCACCTGAAATGGTCTTCCAACAGTCTTGAAGGAGTTCCCAGAGATGCTTAGCACTTGTTGGCCCTTTTGCCTTCACTCTGCGGTCCAGCTCACCCCAAACCATCTCGATTGGGTTCAGGTCCGGTGACTGTGGAGGCCAGGTCATCTGGCGCAGCACCCCATCACTCTCCTTCATGGTCAAATAGCCCTTACACAGCCTGGAGGTGGAATAGCATGCCGCTGCAAGATGCTGTGGTAGCCATGCTGGTTCAGTATGCCTTCAATTCTGAATAAATCCCCAACAGTGTCACCAGGAAAGCACCCGCACACCATCACACCTCCTCCTCCATGCTTCACGGTGGGAACCAGGCATGTAGAGTCCATCCGTTCACCTTTTCTGCGTCGCACAAAGACACGGTGGTTGGAACCAAAGATCTCAAATTTGGACTCCTCAGACAAAGCACAGATTTCCACTGGTCTAATGTCCATTCCTTGTGTTCTTTAGCCCAAACAAGTCTCTTCTGCTTGTTGCCTGTCCTTAGCAGTGGTTTCCTAGCAGATCTTCTACCATGAAGGCCTGATTCACACAGTCTCCTCCTAACAGTTGTTCTAGAGATGTGTCTGCTGCTAGAACTCTGGGTGGCATTGACCTGGTCTCTAATCTGAGCTGCTGTTAACCTGCGATTTCTGAGGCTGGTGACTCGGATGAACTTCTCCTCCGCAGCAGAGGTGACTCTTGGTCTTCCTTTCCTGGGGCGGTCCGCATGTGAGCCAGTTTCTTTGTAGCGCTTGATGGTTTTTGTGACTGCACTTGGGGACACTTTCAAAGTTTTCCCAATTTTTCTGACTGACTGACCTTCATTTCTTAAAGTAATGATGGCCACTCGTTTTTCTTTACTTAGCTGCTTTTTTCTTGCCATAATACAAATTCTAACAGTCTATTCAGTAGGACTATCAGCTGTGTGTCCACCTGACTTCTCCACAACGCAACTGATGGTCCCAACCCCATTTATAAGGCAAGAAATCCCACTTATTACACCTGACAGGGCACACCTGTGAAGTGAAGACCATTTCAGGTGACTACCTCTTGAAGCTCATCAAGAGAATGCCAAGAGTGTGCAAAGCAGTAATCAAAGCAAAAGGTGGCCACTTTGAAGAACCTAGAATATGACATATTTTCAGTTGTTTCACACTTTTTTGTTATGTATATAATTCCACATGTGATAATTCATAGTTTTGATGCCTTCAGTGTGAATCTACAATTTTCATAGTCATGGAAATAAAGAAAACTCTTTGAATAAGAAGGTGTGTCCAAACTTTTGGTCTGTACTGTATGTCTCACAGCAGAGGGTTTGTTACAGTTGTATGCAGTCTAGCTCTTCCACTGACACATTGTAACAGAGTGCCAGGACAGCAGAGAGAGCAGAGCTGCTGTTCTGAAATGTTCTCTGGCTGATTCCCACCAAACAGCTCCTCACGCCTCAGCTTCCTGGACCCTGGAAGTCTGACATGATCTGACCTGCCTGCCGCTAGCCCCTCACATGCACAGTACACCCCACTTACCTCAGTGAGGGCGTGAAGCTGGCCCTGCTGCACACACACACCCATGAACCTAAACACGAAAGAAGGAAGAGAGAGAGAATAAGAGCTCCGCCCAACACCAGGCGTAACAACATCACGGCCAGGGGAGACATGATGGACGCTGACCAGCCAATGGGACTAATGATGAGGGGTGACATCCAACACAGAATAGCAGGAAGGACATGGGGTGAGGGCGACCTTTACCTCAGGATATTGGGGTGACGAGTGTAAAGACTGGATGAGGGCTACCCTTAACTCAGGATAATGGGATGATGAGGTCAAACATGGGATGGGGTGACCTTTACCTCAGGATATTGGGGTGATGATGCAAAAGACTGGATGAGGGCTACCCTTACCTCAGGATAATGGGATGATGAGGTCAAACATGGGATGGGGTGACCTTTACCTGAGGATATTGGGGTGACGAGTGTAAAGACTGGATGAGGGCTACCCTTACCTCAGGATAATGGGATGATGAGGTCAAACATGGGACGGGGGGTGACCTTTACCTCAGGATATTGGGGTGATGAGTGTAAAGACTGGATGAGGGCTACCCTTACCTCAGGATAATGGGATGATGAGGTCAAACATGGGACGGGGGGGTGACCTTTACCTCAGGATATTGGGGTGACGAGTGTAAAGACTGGATGAGGGCTACCCTTACCTCAGGATAATGGGATGATGAGGTCAAACATGGGACGGGGGGGTGACCTTTACCTCAGGATATTGGGGTGACGAGTGTAAAGACTGGATGAGGGCTAACCTTACCTCAGGATAATGGGATGATGAGGTCAAACATGGGATGGGGTGACCTTCACCTCAGGATATTGTGGTGATGATGCAAAAGACTGGATGAGGGCTACCCTTACCTCAGGATAATGGGATGATGAGGTCAAACATGGGATGGGGTGACCTTCACCTCAGGATATTGGGGTGATGATGCAAAAGACTGGATGAGGGCTACCCTTACCTCAGGATAATGGGATGATGAGGTCAAACATGGGACGGGGGGTGACCTTTACCTCAGGATATTGGGGTGACGAGTGTAAAGACTGGATGAGGGCTACCCTTACCTCAGGATAATGGGATGATGAGGTCAAACATGGGACGGGGGGGTGACCTTTACCTCAGGATATTGGGGTGACGAGTGTAAAGACTGGATGAGGGCTACCCTTACCTCAGGATAATGGGATGATGAGGTCAAACATGGGACGGGGGGGTGACCTTTACCTCAGGATATTGGGGTGACGAGTGTAAAGACTGGATGAGGGCTAACCTTACCTCAGGATAATGGGATGATGAGGTCAAACATGGGATGGGGTGACCTTCACCTCAGGATATTGTGGTGATGATGCAAAAGACTGGATGAGGGCTACCCTTACCTCAGGATAATGGGATGATGAGGTCAAACATGGGATGGGGTGACCTTCACCTCAGGATATTGGGGTGATGATGCAAAAGACTGGATGAGGGCTACCCTTACCTCAGGATAATGAGGTCAAACATGGGATGGGGGTAACCTTTACCTCAGGATATTGGGGTGATGATGCAAAAGACTGGATGAGGGCTACCCTTACCTCAGGATAATGGGATGATGAGGTCAAACATGGGATGGGGGTGACCTTCACCTCAGGATATTGGGGTGATGATGCAAAAGACTGGATGAGGGCTACCCTTACCTCAGGATAATGGGATGATGAGGTCAAACATGGGATGGGGTGACCTTCACCTCAGGATATTGGGGTGATGATGCAAAAGACTGGATGAGGGCTACCCTTACCTCAGGATAATGGGATGATGAGGTCAAACATGGGATGGGGGTGACCTTCACCTCAGGATATTGGGGTGATGATGCAAAAGACTGGATGAGGGCTACCCTTACCTCAGGATAATGGGATGATGAGGTCAAACATGGGATGGGAGTGACCTTCACCTCAGGATATTGGGGTGATGATGCAAAAGACTGGATGAGGGCTACCCTTACCTCAGGATAATGGGATGATGAGGTCAAACATGGGATGGGAGTGACCTTTACCTCAGGATATTGGGGTGATGATGCAAAAGACTGGATGAGGGCTACCCTTACCTCAGGATAATGGGATGATGAGGTCAAACATGGGATGGGGGTGACCTTCACCTCAGGATATTGTGGTGATGGGATCAAATATGGAATGAAAGACACCTTTACCTCAGGAAACTGGATTATATCAAATATAGTGTGAGGGTGACCTCTTCAGGATAATAGGTTAAAGGAATCAAACATGGGATGAAGGTGGCCTTTAACTCAGAATATTAAAGTCATGGAGTCAAACATGGCATGGGGGTCACTTAGTGCTAAATATTGGGGAGGTGATGGAGGAAACCATGGGATGAGAGTGGCATTTACCTCAGGATATTGGGGTGACAAAGTCTGTTCATCAGCTGCACCTCTCGGAGCATGTTGGCACGGTTGCTGATCATCTTGTTCATTTTGAGCACCATGATTTGGCCAGACTGACGATGACGCACCTGGAGACACAGACAAATAGAAAGATCAGCTTTCAGGATCCCCGATTAACCCCTTGTGCCCGCCACACAGCAGGTCCATCTGACCTCTGACATCCAAATGACCATTGGGCTGACACAGAGACCACTCTGCCATAATCAGTCCGACAGATAGGCTCTACCAAAACATCTGCTGCTGGAAGGATGCAATCTCTGCCTCCCCTGCATCTCCGTGTACATATGGAGCCCTGATCACAAGGACCTGTACCATCAGACATCCACATACAGAGCACTGCAGGGAGGACACACATCATGTCTCCCCTGCATCTCCTTGTATACAGGGAGCCCTGATCACAAGGACCCGTACCATCAGACATCCACATACAGAGCACTGCAGGGAGGACACACATCATGTCTCCCCTGCATCTCCTTGTATACAGGGAGCCCTGATCACAAGGACCCGTACCATCAGACATCCACATACAGAGGCACTGCAGGGAGGACACACATCATGTCTCCCCTGCATCTCCTTGTACATATGGAGCCCTGATCACAAGGACCCGTACCATCAGACATCCACATACAGAGCACTGCAGGGAGGACACACATCATGTCTCCCCTGCATCTCCTTGTATACAGGGAGCCCTGATCACAAGGACCCGTACCATCAGACATCCACATACAGAGCACTGCAGGGAGGACACACATCATGTCTCCCCTGCATCTCCTTGTATACAGGGAGCCCTGATCACAAGGACCCGTACCATCAGACATCCACATACAGAGCACTGCAGGGAGGACACACATCATGTCTCCCCTGCATCTCCTTGTATACAGGGAGCCCTGATCACAAGGACCCGTACCATCAGACATCCACATACAGAGCACTGCAGGGAGGACACACATCATGTCTCCCCTGCATCTCCTTGTATACAGGGAGCCCTGATCACAAGGACCCGTACCATCAGACATCCACATACAGAGCACTGCAGGGAGGACACACATCATGTCTCCCCTGCATCTCCTTGTATACAGGGAGCCCTGATCACAAGGACCCGTACCATCAGACATCCACATACAGAGCACTGCAGGGAGGACACACATCATGTCTCCCCTGCATCTCCTTGTATACAGGGAGCCCTGATCACAAGGACCCGTACCATCAGACATCCACATACAGAGCACTGCAGGGAGGACACACATCATGTCTCCCCTGCATCTCCTTGTATACAGGGAGCCCTGATCACAAGGACCCGTACCATCAGACATCCACATACAGAGCACTGCAGGGAGGACACACATCATGTCTCCCCTGCATCTCCTTGTATACAGGGAGCCCTGATCACAAGGACCCGTACCATCAGACATCCACATACAGAGCACTGCAGGGAGGACACACATCATGTCTCCCCTGCATCTCCTTGTATACAGGGAGCCCTGATCACAAGGACCCGTACCATCAGACATCCACATACAGAGCACTGCAGGGAGGACACACATCATGTCTCCCCTGCATCTCCTTGTATACAGGGAGCCCTGATCACAAGGACCCGTACCATCAGACATCCACATACAGAGCACTGCAGGGAGGACACACATCATGTCTCCCCTGCATCTCCTTGTATACAGGGAGCCCTGATCACAAGGACCCGTACCATCAGACATCCACATACAGAGCACTGCAGGGAGGACACACATCATGTCTCCCCTGCATCTCCTTGTATACAGGGAGCCCTGATCACAAGGACCCGTACCATCAGACATCCACATACAGAGCACTGCAGGGAGGACACACATCATGTCTCCCCTGCATCTCCTTGTACATATGGAGCCCTGATCACAAGGACCCGTACCATCAGACATCCACATACAGAGCACTGCAGGGAGGACACACATCATGTCTCCCCTGCATCTCCTTGTACATATGGAGCCCTGATCACAAGGACCCGTACCATCAGACATCCACATACAGAGCACTGCAGGGAGGACACACATCATGTCTCCCCTGCATCTCCTTGTATACATGGAGCCCTGATCACAAGGACCCGTACCATCAGACATCCACATACAGAGCACTGCAGGGAGGACACACATCATGTCTCCCCTGCATCTCCTTGTATACAGGGAGCCCTGATCACAAGGACCCGTACCATCAGACATCCACATACAGAGCACTGCAGGGAGGACACACATCATGTCTCCCCTGCATCTCCTTGTATACAGGGAGCCCTGATCACAAGGACCCGTACCATCAGACATCCACATACAGAGCACTGCAGGGAGGACACACATCATGTCTCCCCTGCATCTCCTTGTATACAGGGAGCCCTGATCACAAGGACCCGTACCATCAGACATCCACATACAGAGCACTGCAGGGAGGACACACATCATGTCTCCCCTGCATCTCCTTGTATACAGGGAGCCCTGATCACAAGGACCCGTACCATCAGACATCCACATACAGAGCACTGCAGGGAGGACACACATCATGTCTCCCCTGCATCTCCTTGTATACAGGGAGCCCTGATCACAAGGACCCGTACCATCAGACATCCACATACAGAGCACTGCAGGGAGGACACACATCATGTCTCCCCTGCATCTCCTTGTATACAGGGAGCCCTGATCACAAGGACCCGTACCATCAGACATCCACATACAGAGCACTGCAGGGAGGACACACATCATGTCTCCCCTGCATCTCCTTGTATACAGGGAGCCCTGATCACAAGGACCCGTACCATCAGACATCCACATACAGAGCACTGCAGGGAGGACACACATCATGTCTCCCCTGCATCTCCTTGTATACAGGGAGCCCTGATCACAAGGACCCGTACCATCAGACATCCACATACAGAGCACTGCAGGGAGGACACACATCATGTCTCCCCTGCATCTCCTTGTATACAGGGAGCCCTGATCACAAGGACCCGTACCATCAGACATCCACATACAGAGCACTGCAGGGAGGACACACATCATGTCTCCCCTGCATCTCCTTGTATACAGGGAGCCCTGATCACAAGGACCCGTACCATCAGACATCCACATACAGAGCACTGCAGGGAGGACACACATCATGTCTCCCCTGCATCTCCTTGTACAGGGAGCCCTGATCACAAGGACCCGTACCATCAGACATCCACATACAGAGCACTGCAGGGAGGACACACATCATGTCTCCCCTGCATCTCCTTGTATACAGGGAGCCCTGATCACAAGGACCCGTACCATCAGACATCCACATACAGAGCACTGCAGGGAGGACACACATCATGTCTCCCCTGCATCTCCTTGTATACAGGGAGCCCTGATCACAAGGACCCGTACCATCAGACATCCACATACAGAGCACTGCAGGGAGGACACACATCATGTCTCCCCTGCATCTCCTTGTATACAGGGAGCCCTGATCACAAGGACCCGTACCATCAGACATCCACATACAGAGCACTGCAGGGAGGACACACATCATGTCTCCCCTGCATCTCCTTGTATACAGGGAGCCCTGATCACAAGGACCCGTACCATCAGACATCCACATACAGAGCACTGCAGGGAGGACACACATCATGTCTCCCCTGCATCTCCTTGTATACAGGGAGCCCTGATCACAAGGACCCGTACCATCAGACATCCACATACAGAGCACTGCAGGGAGGACACACATCATGTCTCCCCTGCATCTCCTTGTATACAGGGAGCCCTGATCACAAGGACCCGTACCATCAGACATCCACATACAGAGCACTGCAGGGAGGACACACATCATGTCTCCCCTGCATCTCCTTGTATACAGGGAGCCCTGATCACAAGGACCCGTACCATCAGACATCCACATACAGAGCACTGCAGGGAGGACACACATCATGTCTCCCCTGCATCTCCTTGTATACAGGGAGCCCTGATCACAAGGACCCGTACCATCAGACATCCACATACAGAGCACTGCAGGGAGGACACACATCATGTCTCCCCTGCATCTCCTTGTATACAGGGAGCCCTGATCACAAGGACCCGTACCATCAGACATCCACATACAGAGCACTGCAGGGAGGACACACATCATGTCTCCCCTGCATCTCCTTGTATACAGGGAGCCCTGATCACAAGGACCCGTACCATCAGACATCCACATACAGAGCACTGCAGGGAGGACACACATCATGTCTCCCCTGCATCTCCTTGTATACAGGGAGCCCTGATCACAAGGACCCGTACCATCAGACATCCACATACAGAGCACTGCAGGGAGGACACACATCATGTCTCCCCTGCATCTCCTTGTATACATGGAGCCCTGATCACAAGGACCCGTACCATCAGACATCCACATACAGAGCACTGCAGGGAGGACACACATCATGTCTCCCCTGCATCTCCTTGTATACAGGGAGCCCTGATCACAAGGACCCGTACCATCAGACATCCACATACAGAGCACTGCAGGGAGGACACACATCATGTCTCCCCTGCATCTCCTTGTATACAGGGAGCCCTGATCACAAGGACCCGTACCATCAGACATCCACATACAGAGCACTGCAGGGAGGACACACATCATGTCTCCCCTGCATCTCCTTGTACATAGGGAGCCCTGATCACAAGGACCCGTACCATCAGACATCCACATACAGAGCACTGCAGGGAGGACACACATCATGTCTCCCCTGCATCTCCTTGTACAGGGAGCCCTGATCACAAGGACCCGTACCATCAGACATCCACATACAGAGCACTGCAGGGAGGACACACATCATGTCTCCCCTGCATCTCCTTGTATACAGGGAGCCCTGATCACAAGGACCCGTACCATCAGACATCCACATACAGAGCACTGCAGGGAGGACACACATCATGTCTCCCCTGCATCTCCTTGTATACATGGAGCCCTGATCACAAGGACCCGTACCATCAGACATCCACATACAGAGCACTGCAGGGAGGACACACATCATGTCTCCCCTGCATCTCCTTGTATACAGGGAGCCCTGATCACAAGGACCCGTACCATCAGACATCCACATACAGAGCACTGCAGGGAGGACACACATCATGTCTCCCCTGCATCTCCTTGTATACAGGGAGCCCTGATCACAAGGACCCGTACCATCAGACATCCACATACAGAGCACTGCAGGGAGGACACACATCATGTCTCCCCTGCATCTCCTTGTATACAGGGAGCCCTGATCACAAGGACCCGTACCATCAGACATCCACATACAGAGCACTGCAGGGAGGACACACATCATGTCTCCCCTGCATCTCCTTGTACATATGGAGCCCTGATCACAAGGACCCGTACCATCAGACATCCACATACAGAGCACTGCAGGGAGGACACACATCATGTCTCCCCTGCATCTCCTTGTATACAGGGAGCCCTGATCACAAGGACCCGTACCATCAGACATCCACATACAGAGCACTGCAGGGAGGACACACATCATGTCTCCCCTGCATCTCCTTGTATACAGGGAGCCCTGATCACAAGGACCCGTACCATCAGACATCCACATACAGAGCACTGCAGGGAGGACACACATCATGTCTCCCCTGCATCTCCTTGTATACATGGAGCCCTGATCACAAGGACCCGTACCATCAGACATCCACATACAGAGCACTGCAGGGAGGACACACATCATGTCTCCCCTGCATCTCCTTGTATACAGGGAGCCCTGATCACAAGGACCCGTACCATCAGACATCCACATACAGAGCACTGCAGGGAGGACACACATCATGTCTCCCCTGCATCTCCTTGTATACAGGGAGCCCTGATCACAAGGACCCGTACCATCAGACATCCACATACAGAGCACTGCAGGGAGGACACACATCATGTCTCCCCTGCATCTCCTTGTATACAGGGAGCCCTGATCACAAGGACCCGTACCATCAGACATCCACATACAGAGCACTGCAGGGAGGACACACATCATGTCTCCCCTGCATCTCCTTGTATACAGGGAGCCCTGATCACAAGGACCCGTACCATCAGACATCCACATACAGAGCACTGCAGGGAGGACACACATCATGTCTCCCCTGCATCTCCTTGTATACAGGGAGCCCTGATCACAAGGACCCGTACCATCAGACATCCACATACAGAGCACTGCAGGGAGGACACACATCATGTCTCCCCTGCATCTCCTTGTATACATGGAGCCCTGATCACAAGGACTCGTACCATCAGACATCCACATACAGAGCACTGCAGGGAGGACACACATCATGTCTCCCCTGCATCTCCTTGTACATATGGAGCCCTGATCACAAGGACCCGTACCATCAGACATCCACATACAGAGCACTGCAGGGAGGACACACATCATGTCTCCCCTGCATCTCCTTGTATACAGGGAGCCCTGATCACAAGGACCCGTACCATCAGACATCCACATACAGAGCACTGCAGGGAGGACACACATCATGTCTCCCCTGCATCTCCTTGTATACAGGGAGCCCTGATCACAAGGACTCGTACCATCAGACATCCACATACAGAGCACTGCAGGGAGGACACACATCATGTCTCCCCTGCATCTCCTTGTATACAGGGAGCCCTGATCACAAGGACCCGTACCATCAGACATCCACATACAGAGCACTGCAGGGAGGACACACATCATGTCTCCCCTGCATCTCCTTGTATACAGGGAGCCCTGATCACAAGGACCCTCACCATCAGACATCCACATACAGAGCACTGCAGGGAGGACACACATCATGTCTCCCCTGCATCTCCTTGTACATAAGGACATATACAGCGATACAGATGTACATGATCACAGAATGTAACAATAACGTCTGTAATCACATATAATAGCACGCATTCCACAGATGTATCCTGCCGTGTAATAATCTACAGTCTGTGGACTTGGAACTGGAGAGGACGTTGGTGACCTGAGATAAGGATTTGTAGAGGAAGTTGGGGATGAGGTCTGCACCCGCTCTGGGGGCAGGGAGTTCTGCTGCAGCGCCCATCAACTGTCCTGGCACTCCAATTTTTAAGACAAAAAAATGTTGACAGAGGAGACACCAGACTGATGCTGCTGGAGGGGGGGGGGGGGGGGGGGGGCGACCAGACTGATACTGCTGGGAGATGAAGGTGGGGAGGGGGAGACCAGACTGATGCTGCTGGGGGGATTGGGGTTGCACCGACTGAACCCCTGAAAGAAAAAAAGGACTCCATTCTATACAGTAACAGTGCATTCCTCTGCCACGGAGCTGTGTACAATGTGGAATCTCACAGGGTGCAGAGACCTTAGAGCTTATTCCCGAGGAATGCGGACAGTCCAGCACGGTGACATCGAGGTCCACACTACTCCCCAACCACTCTATCAGGGACTCCACATCATGTGACCCAGCTCCCGCTGGCGGTGCACACTGGTACAGTGAGGAGGAGGCGGTGCACACTGGTACAGTGAGGAGGAGGTGCACACTGGTACAGTGAGGAGGAGGCGGTGCACACTGGTACAGTGAGGAGGAGGAGGCGGTGCACACTGGTACAGTGAGGAGGAGGAGGCGGTGCACACTGGTACAGTGAGGAGGAGGAGGCGGTGCACACTGGTACAGTGAGGAGGAGGAGGCGGTGCACACTGGTACAGTGAGGAGGAGGAGGCGGTGCACACTGGTACAGTGAGGAGGAGGCGGTGCACACTGGTACAGTGAGGAGGAGGCGGTGCACACTGGTACAGTGAGGAGGAGGAGGCGGTGCACACTGGTACAGTGAGGAGGAGGAGGCGGTGCACACTGGTACAGTGAGGAGGCGGCGGTGCACACTGGTACAGTGAGGAGGCGGCGGTGCACACTGGTACAGTGAGGAGGCGGCGGTGCACACTGGTACAGTGAGGAGGAGGCGGTGCACACTGGTACAGTGAGGAGGAGGAGGTGCACACTGGTACAGTGAGGAGGAGGAGGTGCACACTGGTACAGTGAGGAGGAGGAGGAGGCGGTGCACACTGGTACAGTGAGGAGGAGGAGGCGGTGCACACTGGTACAGTGAGGAGGAGGCGGTGCACACTGGTACAGTGAGGAGGAGGTGGTGCACACTGGTACAGCGAGGAGGAGGCGGTGCACACTGGTACAGCGAGGAGGAGGCGGTGCACACTGGTACAGTGAGGAGGAGGCGGTGCACACTGGTACAGTGAGGAGGAGGCGGTGCACACTGGTACAGTGAGGAGGAGGAGGTGGTGCACTTTGCCCCATGTGACTCTCCTCAGGCTCCCGCCGGCGGTGCACACTGGTATGGTGAGGAGAAGGTGGTGCACTTTGCCCCATGTGACTCTCCTCAGGCTCCCGCCGGCGGTGCACACTGGTACAGTGAGGAGAAGGAGGTGCACACAGGTACGGTAAGGAGGAGGTGGTGCATTTTGCCCCATGTGACTGTCCTCAGGCTCCCGCTGGCGGTGCACACTGGTATGTTGAGGAGAAGGAGGTGCACACAGGTACGGTAAGGAGGAGGTGGTGCATTTTGCCCCATGTGACTCTCCTCAGGCTCCCGCCGGCGGTGCACACTGGTACAGTGAGGAGAAGGAGGTGCACACAGGTAAGGTAAGGAGGAGGTGGTGCATTTTGCCCCATGTGACTGTCCTCAGGCTCCCGCTGGCGGTGCACACTGGTATGTTGAGGAGGAGGTGGTGCACTTTGCCCCATGTGACTCCCCTTAGGCTCCCGCCGGCGGTGCACACTGGTATGGTGAGGAGAAGGTGGTGCACACAGGTAAGGTAAGGAGGAGGTGGTGCACTTTGCCCCATGTGACTCTCCTCAGACTCCCGCCGGCGGTGCACACTGGTATGGTGAGGAGGAGGCGGTGCACTTTGCCCCATGTGACTCCCCTTAGGCTCCCGCCGGCGGTGCACACTGGTATGGTGAGGAGAAGGTGGTGCACACAGGTAAGGTAAGGAGGAGGTGGTGCACTTTGCCCCATGTGACTCTCCTCAGACTCCCGCCGGCGGTGCACACTGGTATGGTGAGGAGGAGGCGGTGCACTTTGCCCCATGTGACTCTCCTCAGGCTCCCCCCGGCGCGGCACACTGGTACTTTGCCCGGTGGCAGGAGGCGTTGGCTTTGTTGATAAGACTGGAATGTGACGACCAAACATCACATGAACTGAGAAATATGCAGCAAGCAGCCATAACAATAAAACCACCGACGGCTGCAGTGACTGACCACCCGGAGACAATGCCACCTGCTGTAAGGGGACAGGTCATCTCCGGGCGCTGTGCTGGGGTGCTCTGGGTATGTAGTGGTCAGTGGATGGACCACCAGTGAATCGGTGCAGGTGAGCCCGTCTAGTCCAACCCCAATCCAAGACCTACAGTACAGCAACTGCTGGCGATGACAGAAGCGTGTCAGGACAGGGATGATGAGAAGGATACATTGTGCATGATGGATTAGATTGTGAGCTCCAGGGGCCAGGGATGATGGGAGTGATACACTGTGTGCGAGTTCGAGAGATTAGATTTGTGAGCTCCTGGGGTCAGGGATGACGGGAGTGATACTTTACAAGTAAGACATGTGGGCAGATGTTTGGATCGGGGGAGGGGAGCAGTTGGAGCAGCATTCAGTGACTCCGCTCCTTATTTGTGCAGAGCGCTCTCCCGGCGGGGTGTCTCCCAGCAGCTGCCGCTGACATCACTCCCCTCCAGAATGCAGACCCCCCCCATACCGGATAATGTCAGTCACTTGACCCCGTATAGCCCCAAATATTACACTGTGTGCTCTGCCTGTACTGGGAATAGCCCCCATCCACCCGGATATTACCCAGTCATAATTATAATATTCACAGTCACCGATCTTGTGGGAATCAGAAGAAGGTGAGCTGCAGTGTAAAGCATTGGTCAGGGATAGAGCAACAGTCATGTGACAGGAAGAGGAAACGTACCATCCCCACCCAGGGGTGGACAGGGAACTTAAAGTGGCCCTGTTTTGTAGTCAGGTCCAAATTGATGCAAGGCAGAGCCGGCAGTACCCTACTGTGGCACATTATACCGACTCAACAGAGCCGAATACCATAGACCATCATAAAAAAATGGCCAGTAGCACAAAATACATCTCAAAAACTTCCACCGGCCGGCCGCGAGGAGGGCCCAGGCGGCCCCCTGGGCATCGGCCCACCGGGAAATTTCCCTGTAAGGTCTATGGCCAATCTGCTTCTGTCCCCACCCTACATGCTCCACTGACCTCTCCTTCAGGCCCCTCCGTCCGCCCCTTCAGGCCCCTCTTTCCCACCTTCAGCAACAGTACACAACCCATCAGATATTCAGGTTGTCACCAATCAGGTCACCAGCCGCCAGTAATCCATGAAAGCGCACACAACTAGAGGGCCACCCAACCAACCAAAAGAACAAGACAGAGCGGAACAAAGCAGAAGAAGAACATGAAGATAACTACAAGTCCTCATCATTGTTCAGGTGGTGGAGGCATCTCATGGAGGTGGCAGCTGGATAATACATAAGAATTACTGGAGTCTCTGAGCATTGGTGTTGATGAGTCAAACTGGGCCTTCAGAGGGGACCATAATACTCGAAAAGGTAGATTGTGACTGAGACGATGACAGTCATGTGTTTGGGTCTCCGGGGCCTCTCATCCTGGAGGAGCAGATCACACATGAGAAACAAAAAGGTCCTCGTCACCTGAGCAGATATAGAATTCATAATAGGCAGGTGGAACCGAGCTACAAAACAGGTCACCATGACCTGCAGCTCTGCACCCCAACTTACAACACCCCCATACTGTACAAAACACCCCCAAACTTACACCATCATCCTGAACATAACACTTTACCCCCCAAAATTACAACACCCCCACTTTGTACATAGCATACACTCTCCCTGCTCTCCCACCACCCTGTGCACCCCAACTTCTGCCATACGCACTCCGTCCAGTCCTCCACCCAGTGCACCATAACTTCTCCCATACGCCCTCCATCCAGTCCTCCACCCTCTGCACCCCAACTTCTCCCATACGCCCTGCATCTTGTCATCCACCCTCTGGACATTGTTCATTATTCTGTACACATCAGGAGAGGTGCGGCGAGTATGAAGGGTGCAGACTGAGGACAACTGAATGATAAGAGCCACGTGGGGGCCCCGTGTGTATAGAGGGAGGGATGCGGAGTCCTCCCTGTGACGGAGCAGGGTGGAGTTCATTAGGGTCATACACAGGCTGACAGGACTGGAACGAGGGAGTCCGCACCCACTGATGTCTTGCACGTGTGGACAGTGTCAAGGATCTACCCAGCGACGTCACCACAAATACCGGCCACACGACATTCACCTCCTTAAAAATGGTGCGTATTATGAGAAGGCAGGGTCCAGGCCTCGCAGCAACCGGTATCCGGTACCACGGCCACGGTAAAGAGTATTTATACAAGAGGATGTGCAGAAATCCACAAACCCCCACTCCCTGTGTACCGTACTCCCCCAGATTTATAGTGAACCTGGTGAAGGATATCAGACGAGCTGTGTGATATATATATATGTTATATGATAGAGCAGCTGTGTGATATATATTCACCCCCCTTGACTTTTCTCGTATTTTGTTACATTACAGCCTTAAGTTCAATGTTTTGTTAATCTGAATTCTATGTGATGGATCAGAACACAATAGTCTAAGTCGGTGAAGTGAAATGAGAAAAATATATAAATAAAACTATTGTTTAGAAATAGAAAACAGAATATTGTCCTGTGCGTATGTATTCACCCCCTTTGTTAGGAAGCCCATAGAAAGCTCTGGTGCAACCAATTACCTTCAGAAGTCACATGATTAGTGACATGATGTCACCTGTGTGCAATCTAAGTGTCACATGATCTGTCATTACATATACACACCAGAGGCTGCAACACCTAAGCAAGAGGCCTCACTAACCAAACACTGCCATGAAGACCGAGGAACTCTCCAAACAAGTAAGGGACAAATGTTGTGGAGAAGTACAAGTCAGGGTGAGGTTATAAAATAATATCCAGATCTTTGATGATCCCCAGCAGCTCCATCAAATCTATCATAACCAAATGGAAAGAACATGGCACAACAAACGTGCCAAGAGACGGCTGCCCACCAAAACTGACAGACCGGGCAAGGAGGGCATTAATCAGAGAGGCAGGACAGAGACCTAAGGTAACCCTGGAGGAGCTGCAGAGTCCCACAGCAGAGACTGTAGTATCTGTACATAGGACAACAATAAGCCGTACGCTCCATAGAGTTGGGCTTTATGGCAAAGCGGCCAGAAGAAGCCATTACTGTCAGCTAAAGACAACAAGGCGCGTTGTGAGGTTGTGAAAAGGCCTGTGGGAGACTCCCAAAATGTATGGAGGACGGGGCTCTGGTCTGAGGAGACTTACATTGAACTTTTCAGCCATCAAAGAAAATGCTGTGTCTGGTGCAAACCCAACACATCACATCACCAAAAGAACACCATCCCCACAGTGAGACCTGGTGGTGGCAGCATCATGCTGGGGGATGGGACTGGGAAACTGGTCAGAGCTGAGGGAAAGATGGATGGTTCTAAATACAAGGATATCCTTCAGCAGAACCTGCCCCACTCTGTGCGTGATCTGAGGCTAGGACGGAGGCTCACCTTCCAGCAGGACAATGACCCAAAACACACGGCTAAAGCAACACTTGTGGTTCAAGGGGAAACATGTAAATGTGTTGGAACGGCCGAGTCACAGCCCAGATCTCAATCCAATAGAAGATCTGTGGTCAGACGTAAAGATCGCTGTTCACAAGCGCAAACATCCGACCTGAAGGAGCCGGAGCAGTTCTGCAAGGAGGAACGGGCAACAATCCCAGCGGTCAGATGTGGAGACTGCTCCTAGAGACTTATCCAAAGAGACTTGGAGCTGCGATTGCCGCAAAAGGGCCTCTACAAAGTATTGACTTTAGGGGGGTGAACAGTTATGCACATTGACGTTTTCTGTTATTTTGTCCTATTTGTTGTTTGCTTCACAATAAAACAAAAACCAAACATCTTCATAGTTGCCGGCATGTTCTGTAATTACATGAGGCAAATCCTCAAACAATCCATGTTAATTCCAGGTTGTGAGGCACCAAAACACGGAAAAAGTGAATACTTTTGCAAGGCACTGTATATGTTATATGATAGAGGAGAGGAGCTGTGTGATTATATATTTATTATATAACAGCCTCCAGCCCCCGCCCCACATACACACCGCCTCCAGCCCCCCCGCCCCACATACACACCGCCTCCAGCCCCCCCCCCGCCCCACATACACACCGCCTCCAGCCCCCCCCCCCGCCCCACATACACACCGCCTCCAGCCCCCCCCCGCCCCACATACACACCGCCTCCAGCCCCCCCCCCGCCCCACATACACACCGCCTCCAGCCCCCCCCGCCCCACATACACACCGCCTCCAGCCCCCCCCGCCCCACATACACACCGCCTCCAGCCCCCCCCGCCCCACATACACACCGCCTCCAGCCCCCCCCCGCCCCACATACACACCGCCTCCAGCCCCCCCCCGCCCCACATACACACCGCCTCCAGCCCCCCCCGCCCCACATACACACCGCCTCCAGCCCCCCCCGCCCCACATACACACCGCCTGCAGCCCCCCGCCCCACATACACACCGCCTGCAGCCCGCGCCCCACATACACACCGCCTGCAGCCCGCGCCCCACATACACACCGCCTGCAGCCCGCGCCCCACATACACACCGCCTCCAGCCCCGCCTATATTTTATACCGTACATCCGGCCACCCCTGTCTACAGATATATACTAATTGTGAAGACCTACTGTACTTCACTGACCCACACATCAGCTCACACTACTCTCATCATCCTTATACTGAACCTGCGCCTTCATCATCATCATCCCAAGTGCTCAGCTCCAGTAACTAATCCAGACCAGAAATCGCAGCTGCGCCCAACACCCATCCTCCTTGCAGTCTCCCTCACTGTCCCCTGTGGCCCCTGGCAGTACAAGTTACTCCTGTTGTGGTGTAGTACGTCTTACGTCTTAGATCTGGGAGGAAAACAGTAAAAGGCAGATGTAAATCCTCCGAGCCTGACATAAGCCCCTTATTACAGCATTAATACGCCCTGGTGAAGTAGACGATCAGCATGGATTAACCCCGTCATAACCAGTGAAGCCACATAAGGAGACCTGAGGCTCCATTCACATAACCGAGACCAGCATGACAGACAAGGACTCTCAGAAAGAACCTCAACCACTAGGATCCAATCCAAATCTACGTATGCTATACCGGTACTGTCGGGAACACCGCCCTCCCTGGTCAATATCACACATGTACAGACCCTTTCCCTATTGGACTTAATAACCGTTTGTACGAACCCCACGCAGGGTTGTTGTGAGAGGTGATCAATGATGAAACAGGTTGGTGATCGCTTGAACAGTCTTTTAGAAACATATGGGGGATGAGTGATCATTATTACGATCATTCCTCCCCCTTGCACTATGTGGGAGCTGACCCTGCTTAGACGTGTCATGTGTAGAGGATCAGCCAGTAAAGGATTCATTCAGCCGGCATACATTCGTTGTCTCGTGGGAAGGCTGATCCGTGGGGGATTTAGACAACGATCGGCGGAATGAACGTTTGGCTGGAGGAACATTGGCTGCGTAAACGTCCCATAAAACAAGGGGGGCGCTCCTACGTCCTACCGTACTTCTAGGAAATAGATCTAGAGGGTCCTGACAAACTTCTCCTGGTAACGTCACCACTTTGGATCGAGTTGGTGACATGTTCTGCAGCGTTCCGCGGTTTTTACACCCCAATGAGCACATGACACGAGTGAGAGTTAATCGGATGTGCGGTAACACAATAAAGGCGGTCGTCTTCCACCCACCACACACTTATCACAAATTTTATAATGCAGCCATCTACTATCTTAGAGAGGTCATAACCTGCACCAGTCGAGAGTATAACAAGTGGATCTGTGCTTGTTAAAAACCCCTTACACCAGCTGATGGTTTCTGTAGGGGGGATGAATGATCGTTACTACGATCGTTTGTCCTCTTTATATTATGGTTACACACCGATATGAGCTGCAGACCAGCGAGCATTAAGCCTCCAATAAAAGATCCAAACTGATCGCCGCCGTGTTTACATGGAGAAATGATCGGAAAGGAATCCAGCAACAATCTACACACAAGGAAATTGTAGGGGTCATACACCTGTCTGAATGGGGCCTAATATTGTTCCTGCAGAGCTGCATTCACAATTCTGCACCCAGTGTGTCCTGCTCTCTGTACAGAACACATACATAAGGCTCTTTATATTCACGCACCCTGCTCTCTGTATATTTATATACACACGGGTGTACGATGCTGGCGCACTCCCAGTTGTCTCAGCTCAGTGACTCGCTGCTCTCGGAGTGGGGAGGGGGTTTCCCCGCGTTTCAGTTTCTGGCTCTCAGGCGGGGGGACATTGAGCAGCAAAAGACGTTCGACGCAGCCGTAGAGAACACCCCAAAACTGACCCTAAACAAAATGGGGGCATCCTCTACATCTACACAGACCGGGGTCATCTTCTACACAGACCAGGTGGCATCTTCTACATCATCTACACAGACCAGGTGGCATCTTCTACATCATCTACACAGACCAGGTGGCATCTTCTACATCATCTACACCAGGGGTGCACAACCTGCGGCCCGGGGGCCACATGCAGCCCTCAATACCATTCTATGCGGCCCCCAGCCATCTGGTAGCAGACATGTATGTCTATATCTTGTGGCTGCTCATATGAATCTTTCATGTATTGTCCCATTAGATGGGAGTACTAGAAGTGTAACTAGACATTTAGAATATATACTGTATGTTCAATATGCCATAAATATAGTATTTCACTTGGTAATACCCCTTTAAAGATTATTTTCGGCCCTTGGAATTGTTTCAGGTTGACAATGTGGCCCCCAACCAGAAAAGGTTGTGCACCCCTGATCTACACAGACCAGGTGGCATCTTCTACATCGTCTACACAGACCAGGTGGCATCTTCTACACAGACCGGGGTCGTCTTCTATATCATCTACACAGACCAGGGGGCATCTTCTACATCGTCTACACAGACCAGCTGGAATCTTCTACACAGACCGGGGTCGTCTTCTATATCATCTACACAGACCAGGGGGCATCTTCTACATCGTCTACACAGACCAGGTGGCATCTTCTACACAGACCGGGGTCGTCTTCTATATCATCTACACAGACCAGGGGGCATGTGCTATATCATCTACACAGATCTACCCAGACCAGGGGCATCTTCTACAGAGACCAGGTGGCATCTTCTACATCATCTACACAGACCAGGGTCGCACTCTACATAATCTACAATGAGGCCCATTGTGGTCCTCTTTGTGGAGGGCAGTAGTGTTGTGCATGTGCCCACCCGTATAGTGGTACCCTATGTACAAGCTCATTCACACACAACTGCTCTGCTGGTGGTTCCTGGTTCCGGCACACAGCAGTACACATGGTTTAGTACAGAGGTGGTGTAATACGGGGTTAATGGTTGATCGCATACCGCATGTCTGACCCGTCACTAGATTAGGATTACAAGTAATAAACAATTAGTTTCTTTGCAATATACAGAACAGATGGAGGAGGGACCCTCTCTTCAGCCAATTTCCATGGCATACACCATGGTATCCAGTGCACGCGCTGCGCATGACGGTGATGCAACAACATCTGCCGGGGCCCCCAAAGTGCGAATGGCACGGCTACTTTAAATGGGAGTACCATGTGCCCCAAGAGGACATAATTCAACCGAAGTGTGAAGGAAGTGACACGCACACCCGGACGTCCACATGATGTAACCTGATTAATCAGGCCAGGTCATCTTCTTTCCATAGAGCACCTGGTGCCATCTCTTCCACAGGGAAGTGACGCACACACACCAGGCCGTCCACATGATGTAATGTGATTGATCAGACCAAGCCATCCATCTTCTTTCCATAGTGCACCTGGTGCCATCTCTTCTCCAGGTAATTGATGCAAACACACCTAGTTGTGCATGAGATGTAACCTGATTCATCAGACCAGGCTGCCATCTTTGATTGTTCTGGAGTCAGGTCCTGATGCTAACTTTCCCATTGTTGACCCTTTCGGTAGTGGGCAGGTGTCACATGGTCGCTCTGACCAGTTTAAGAAAATGATGTCCCATAAGAAACAAGTTGTGATGTCCTGTTTGGCCTGACACCTTCCTATAATGTCCAGCAGGAATGTTGTCAGCAGTTTGCTCTACAGGAGCTCTTCCACGGAACTAGACCAGACGGGCTCTGCTTCACCCCCCCACATCAGCATGCCTTGGACACCCATGATCCTTGTCCGGGAAGTAGTTTTGGTAGGTACTGACCACTGTGGGAACACTGCACAATACCAGCAGCTAAGGAGAAGCTCTGACCCAGTGGTCGACATGTGGACCTTCACTCAGATCATTACGCTTGCTCATTTTCCTGCTTCCGAGTCTGACTGGTCACTTGCTGCCTGATGTATAATACGGAGTTGTTCCACCTCTCATTTTTGCTTTAAGTCGCGCGTATATCATTGAGTCCACTAAAAACACATTGAAACACGTGGTCCCCCGCTCCCACAGACTATAAGTGGGCAGGCGGCTGATGCCTCGGGTCTGTGTATTACAGGGCAGCGTACCGCACTGTAGTGTCCTACAGATACAAATCTAGAGAACCACGTCCATTATTGTACATTGTGGTGAATGAGAGGAGGCGAGACGTTACCTGTATCCACGAAAAGTAAGAAAGACGTATCACCGAAAGCGCACCACTCTGTGTGATCCTCCCAACAGGCGCAATCGTCACCAGGTCCTCAGTGTCAGTCACCGCACCAGTCAGCGGTATTAATGTTATGGCTGATCGGTGCCATCGTCACCAGGTCCTCAGTGTCAGTCACTGCACCAGTCAGCGGTATTAATGTTATGGCTGATCGGTGCCATCGTCATCAGGTCCTCAATGTCAGTCACCGCACCTGTCAGCGGTATTAATGTTATGGCTGATCGGTGCCATCGTCACCAGGTCCTCAATATCAGTCAACGCGCCTGTCAGCTGTATTAATGTTATGGCTGATCAGTGCCATCGTCACCAGGTCCTCAGTGTCAGTCACCGCACCTGTCAGCGGTATTAATGTTATGGCTGATCGGTTCCATCGTCACCAGGTCCTCAGTGTCACTCACCGCACCAGTCAGCGGTATTAATGTTATGGCTGATCGGTGCCATCGTCACCAGGTCCTCAGTGTCAGTCACCGCACCTGTCAGCGGTATTAATATTATGGCTGATCGGCGCCATCGTCACCAGGTCCTCAGTGTCAGTCACCGCACCTGTCAGCGGTATTAATATTATGGCTGATCGGTGCCATCGTCACCAGGTCCTCAATATCAGTCACCGCTCCTGTCAGCGGTATTAATATTATGGCTGATCGGTGCCATCGTCACCAGGTCCTCAATGTCAGTCACTGCACCAGTCAGCGGTATTAATATTATGGCTGATCGGTGCCATCGTCACCAGGTCCTCAGTGTCAGTCACCGCACCTGTCAGCGGTGTTAATATTATGGCTGATCGGTGCCATCGTCACCAGGTCCTCAGTGTCACTCACTGCACCAGTCAGCGGTATTAATATTATGGCTGATCGGTGCCATCGTCACCAGGTCCTCAGTGTCAGTCACCGCACCAGTCAGCGGTATTAATGTTATGGCTGATCGGTGCCATCGTCACCAGGTCCTCAATATCAGTCACTGCACCAGTCAGCGGTATTAATATTATGGCTGATCGGTGCCATCGTCACCAGGTCCTCAGTGTCACTCACTGCACCAGTCAACGGTATTAATATTATGGCTGATCGGTGCCATCGTCACCAGGTCCTCAGTGTCAGTCACCTCACCTGTCAGCAGTATTAATGTTATGGCTGATCAGTGCCATCGTCACCAGGTCCTCAGTGTCAGTCACTGCACCTGTCAGCGGTATTAATATTATGGCTGATCAGTGTCATCGTCACCAGGTCCTCAGTGTCAGTCACCGCGCCTGTCAGCGGTATTAATGTTATGGCTGATCGGTGCCATCGTCACCAGGTCCTCAGTGTCAGTCACCGCACCTGTCAGCGGTATTAATATTATGGCTGATCAGTGCCATCGTCACCAGGTCCTCAGTGTCAGTCACCGCGCCTGTCAGCGGTATTAATGTTATGGCTGATCGGTGCCATCGTCACCAGGTCCTCAGTGTCAGTCACTGCACCTGTCAGCGGTATTAATGTTATGGCTGATCAGTGCCATCGTCACCAGGTCCTCAGTGTCAGTCACCGCACCTGTCAGCGGTATTAATGTTATGGCTGATCGGCGCCATCGTCACCAGGTCCTCAGTGTCAGTCACCTCACCTGTCAGCGGTATTAATGTTATGGCTGATCGGTGCCATCGTCACCAGGTCCTCAGTGTCAGTCACTGCACCTGTCAGCGGTATTAATGTTATGGCTGATCAGTGCCATCGTCACCAGGTCCTCAGTGTCAGTCACCACACCTGTTAGGCTACTTTCACACTAGCGTTCGATCGGATCCGTTTGCATTACCATGAACAAAAAAATAAAAAAATAAAAACTTTTATTTTTTATTTTTTTTTTGTTCATGATAGTGCAAACGGATCCGTTTTGACTTTACATTGAAAGTCAATGGGGGACGGATCCGTTTGAAAATTGAGCCATACTGTGTCAACTTCAAACGGATCCGTCCCCATTGACTTACATTGTAAGTCTGGACGGATCCGTTTGCCTCCGCACGGCCAGGCGTACACCCGAACGCTGCAAGCAGCATTCAGGTGTCCGCCTGCTGAGCGGAGCGGAGGACAAACGGTGCCAGACTGATGCATTCTGAGCGGATCCGTATCCACTCAGAATGCATTAGGGCTGGACGGATCCGTTCGGGGCTGCTTGTGAGAGCCTTCAAACGGAACTCACAAGCGGAGCCCCGAACGCAAGTGTGAAAGTAGCCTTAGCGGTATTAATGTTATGGCTGATCGGTGCCATCGTCACCAGGTCCTCAGTGTCAGTCACCGCGCCTGTCAGCGGTATTAATGTTATGGCTGATCGGTGCCATCGTCACCAGGTCCTCAGTGTCAGTCACCGCACCTGTCAGCGGTATTAATGTTATGGCTGATCGGTGCCATCGTCACCAGGTCCTCAATGTCAGTCAACGCGCCTGTCAGCGGTATTAATGTTATGGCTGATCGGTGCCATCATCACCAGGTCCTCAGTGTCAGTCACCGCACCAGTCAGCGGTATTAATGTTATGGCTGATCTATGCCATCGTCACCAGGTCCTCAGTGTCAGTCACCGCACCTGTCAGCGGTATTAATATTATGGCTGATCTATGCCATCGTCACCAGGTCCTCAGTGTCACTCACTGCACCTGTCAGCGGTGTTAATATTATGGCTGATCGGTGCCATCGTCACCAGGTCCTCAGTGTCAGTCACCGCACCTGTCAGCGGTGTTAATATTATGGCTGATCGGTGCCATCGTCACCAGGTCCTCAGTGTCAGTCACCGCACCTGTCAGCGGTATTAATGTTATGGCTGATCGGTGCCATTGTCACCAGGTCCTCAGTGTCAGTCACCGCACCTGTCAGCGGTATTAATGTTATGGCTGATCGGTGCCATCGTCACCAGGTCCTCAATATCAGTCACTGCACCAGTCAGCGGTATTAATATTATGGCTGATCGGTGCCATCGTCACCAGGTCCTCAGTGTCAGTCACCGCACCTGTCAGCGGTATTAATGTTATGGCTGATCGGTGCCATTGTCACCAGGTCCTCAGTGTCAGTCACCGCACCTGTCAGCGGTATTAATGTTATGGCTGATCGGTGCCATTGTCACCAGGTCCTCAGTGTCAGTCACCGCACCTGTCAGCGGTATTAATATTATGGCTGATCGGTGCCATCGTCACCAGGTCCTCAGTGTCAGTCACCGCACCTGTCAGCGGTATTAATGTTATGGCTGATCGGTGCCATCGTCACCAGGTCCTCAATGTCAGTCACCGCACCAGTCAGCGGTATTAATGTTATGGCTGATCAGTGCCATCGTCACCAGGTCCTCAGTGTCAGTCACCGCACCTGTCAGCGGTATTAATATTATGGCTGATCGGTGCCATCGTCACCAGGTCCTCAGTGTCAGTCACCGCACCTGTCAGCGGTATTAATGTTATGGCTGATCGGTGCCATCGTCACCAGGTCCTCAGTGTCAGTCACCGCACCAGTCAGCGGTATTAATGTTATGGCTGATCGGTGCCATCGTCACCAGGTCCTCAATGTCAGTCACCGCACCAGTCAGCGGTATTAATGTTATGGCTTATGGCTCCAGAACTTGTAAAATACTGGAATAGTATTAATAATTGTATTATCCATAAACTAAAAATTCGAATTCCTTTTGAACCTCATGTATTCGTGCTTAACGACTTTTCCAAATTAAAAAATCACAAGTATCAAAAGATCTTTCTGAGCAGAATATTGATGTTGGCTAGAGTTCTGATCAGTCGGACCTGGTTTGCCCGATTCACTCCAGACATAAATATATGGATAAATTTAACTGATAAGGTAAAAAATTACGAGAAAATTATATATAAACGGAGGGAAGTTGAGGACCAGTGGAATAGGATATGGGGTGGCTGGAAGATTGACTAACTGAGGTCATGTGGGTTTGTTTATGGGGGTCCTACCTTGACGCACCACAGACTAGGGGGGAGGGAGGGGAGGGTTTTTTCTAAATGCAACCAAAAGATGAACTGACTACATTTTTTGAAAAAAAAAAATAAAAAAAAAAAAAAAAATGTTATGGCTGATGCAAAGTGTTCAGGAGGATGGTTTAATGGGACGCGCTGCTGGACTGCAGTGTACAGAGCACCCCCCGGAGACTACAACTCCCACAGTGCACTACAGCAGAGCCCACTGCACCCACAGGGCGACACCTAGCGAGAACGCAGCAGAATTGTCCCTGCAGTAGATGTGACTACAGTACAAGAGCTGTGTCTGCAGCTGTGGATGTGACTGGAGTAGAAGACACTGGACAGTATATGTGCAGCTGTGGATGTGACTGGAGTAGAAGACACTGGACAGTATGTGTGCAGCTGTGGATGTGACTGGAGTAGAAGACACTGGACAGTATGTGTGCAGCTGTGGGTGTGAATAGAGTAGAAGACATTGGAAAGCAGCCGTGTGAAGGCCTCACCTTGAAGACTTCGGAGAAGAATCCGGATCCAATCTTCTCGCAGTAGAAGTCGTCGATGCGGGCGAGGTTGGAGACGGCGCTGCGCAGGGCCCGGTAGGAGGAGGGGCGCAGACGGCACGACCCCTGACTGCTCAGCATCCCTCCATGGCCGTCCACAGCATTTTCCACATCCCCTGCCGATTCCATATCCAAGGACTGGTCACATGACCGGGATCCAAGAAGGATGATGATGAAACCTCACAACAGCAGAAGGGCCCCCAACACACACCAGGGGCCACAGTCCACAGCAGCTCATTGCTTGGGAGATGTGACAAGATATAGCCACTAAATCCAAAGGGGTCACCCCATGTGTGACCGCAGGTCTAATCCAAGAGAGGCTAGCCCCAATCAACGGGGCTACAAGATGGACGACTTATGGTGAAGCGAAATCCAAGATGGACGCACTCGAGTCATCAGAATCCAAGATGGACGCCTACAGTCATCAGAATCCAAGATGGACGCCTTCCAGTATATATAATCCAAGTTGGATTCACTCTAGGAAACAGGGAAAAACATGGACGCCTTGAGTTAAAAGTCACTTGGAAACAACAATCTAATCCCAACTACTGTCAGCCCAATCACGCCCTCCTGACCACCAACCACCCTAATAACCCCCTCCTGACCACCAACCACCCTAATAACCCCCTCCTGACCACCAACCACCCTAATAACCCCCTCCTGACCACCAACCACCCTAATAACCCCCTCCTGACCACCAACCACCCTAATAACCCCCTCCTGACCACCAACCACCCTAATAACCCCCTCCTGACCACCAACCACCCTAATAACCCCCTCCTGACCAGCCTGAAAAAACCCTCCTGACTATCAATCGTGACCACCTCAATAACTCAGACCATCCCAATTACGGCTCCTGGTCTCGCATCGCCCCCTCCTGGTCTCGCATCGCCCCGATGCCCCCTCCCGGGCTCGGTCGCCCCGATCGCCCCCTTGGTCTCGCATCGCCCCCTCCTGGTCTCGCATCGCCCCCTCCTGGTCTCGCATCCCCCTCCTGGTCTCGCATCGCCCCCTCCTGGTCTCGCATCGCCCCGATCGCCCCTCCCGGTCTCGCATCACCCCCTCCTGGTCTCGCGTCGCCCCCTCCCGGGCTCGCGTTGCCCGATCACCCCCTCCCGGGCACATAGCCCCGATCACCCCCTCCGGGCGCATGGCCCCGATCACCCCTCCCGGGCTCGCATGGCCCCGATCACCCTCCCGGGCTCGCATGGCCCCGATCACCCCCTCCCGGGCTCGCATGGCCCCGATCACCCCCTCCCGGGCTGCATCGCCCCGATCACCCCCTCCCGGGCTCGCATCGCCCCGATCACCCCTCCTGGGCACATATCGCCCCGATCACCCCTCCTGGGCTCGCACTGCCCATCACCCCTCCTGGGCTCACATCGCCCCGATCACCCCCTCCTGGACTCGCATCGCCCCAATCACCCCCTCCCGGGCTCGCATCGCCCCATCACCCCCTCCTGGGTCACATCACCCCAATCACCCCCTCCCGGGCTCGCATCGCCCCATCAACCCCCTCCTGGACTCGCATCGCCCCAATCACCCCCTCCCGGGCTCGCATCGCCCCATCACCCCTACTGGGCTCACATCACCCCGAATCACCCCCTCTGGGTTCATATTGCCCCCGATCGCGCCCCATCAACCCCCTCCTGGGCTCACATCACCCGATCACCCCCCCTCCTGGTCACATATCACCCGCCTGTCACAGATCACCAGGATTACACCCCACCTGACCAGCTGTCACCCGCACCAGCCTGGCTCCTCCTGATGACATCGCTGCCGCTTATCAGTCAGAGGCTCTCGTTTCCCGGGAGCGGGGCCGTGTCCTGTCCGCTGATCCCGCACCGCGACACCGACATCCGAGCGAGGCCTCCCGGG